>NC_049177.1:4754375-5107500 GCF_009769625.2 Cygnus olor | reverse complement strand
TCTCAATGAATCGGCATCTTCTGAACAGAAAACCGAGCTGAGATTTCCTAATCAGCACAATCTCCAAATAGTATTTAGGAAGACAATAGCACCAAATATTTCAAAGGCTATTAACAGTGTTTGCATGGAGTGGAGCCAGAAAAGTGTCTTAGAGGATATAGCCTAGTTTACTAAATTATCCATCATGCAGAGCATATGCATAGGGTTGGGTTTTGTTTGAAACTTGGTTCATTTTCCTCTGTAATTTGAAGACCTTAATGGGTGTTGACAGCAAGTCCTCTGAGCAGCAAAAGGAACTTTTCTTAAAATATACATGAAATCCTCCATTTGCATCCTTTTGCTAACTAATAAAAGCAGCTACAGCTTTGCTTAAATGGTTACGAATGCGCCCCTCAGAACAAGAACATGATTTTTCCTCTGGCTGCACCAGCACGGTGCCTGGTCAGACTCAGCTCTGCCCTAACTGCAGCCTCCGTGTGCCTGTACATCTGTACACGTGTGTGATGCGTGTGACACCCAGGGAGCAGAAGGTACCGAGCATTGCTCCAAGGTCTGTAGGACTTATTACCAAGACATTCAAGGGACTGACAAACAGATCAACAAATACATCAGGCTAAGGTGTGCTTTGCTACCTTACAACAAAAATGTATTAAAAGTGACCAGAAATCTCTCAGAGTTAGCCTGAAACACATGTATTCTAAATTCCATACCTTTATTCTATTTAATTATGTATATATTTTTAAAGATCTTCTATAAACATCAACTAATATTCACAGCGGAAAAAAATGCAGAAAAAAAATAACTAAAGCTTAAGGCATACTCCTATACCTGGCAGTAGAGCCAGAAAGAGCCCTCAGTTATTCAAACTGGACAAAACTGTCTGCGTGGCCAGATTGGGATCTCAGCTACGCCGCTGGAAATCAAGGGGTTTCAGTAAAGGAACAGCTCTGATTTGATGCCAGCAACATTAACACCTGAATCTGGTCTTAAAATATATTCCATATTACAGCATTTGTTCCTGCCAGTTAATCTGAACATCTATGTGGAAGTAGATATGTGTAATGCCTCAGTCCATTATTTCTTATTTCACAAGATCAGTAAGGTTCAGTCACTATCTCAAATTATCCTGGTTTCCTCTTTGTAACCTATCAGAATGTATGAGAGTAAGTTAAAAGCAGTTCTCTTATTAAAATCAAAATCAGTGATGTACAGAAACCTACAGGAAAAGGGAGATGGCAGTGGCTGAAGCTAAGCGTACCGAACCTGCTGCTGAGCTCCTCACACAGCTCTCTCCCCAGTGACATCAAAACAGAGCCAGATAAAATCCTGGATACTTGGACAACAGGAACTTGTCTGACATTTTCAGGCTTTTATTCCATTTTGATGGGTGCAAAGGCGCATCCCACAGGTGCTTGTGGCACCTACTCCGTGAGCGATGAGCATCTGATGAGCAGCAGCAGCGTAAGAATCTCTCCTGGTCCTGAACTTTTCCCTACCTCAATTTCTGGCAAGCTGCCAGTGACTTACATTCGGAAGAAAAATGTGGGTGTTTTTATCCTATTCAGTTAGTATTTTCCTACCAGGGATGTCAAAGGCCATTTTATAAAAATAAGTACTTTGGATACATACATAATAGACATGATCATGTTCAGAAATGTTATATTCAAATAGCAAGAGCTGGAAAAATAACTTGGGTCCTACTTACATGGAACATTTTTGAAGTCTACAGTTCTAAGCTCTGTACAGCTGATGCAAAACCCAACAAATAAAAACCACTATCACCCAATCCCCACTACAAAGGCTGCCAGCCCAAAACAGAACCAGAATCCAAAATACTCCTCTTTCCTTTACTTCTGAAAAACTAAAATCCCACTGACAATGCTGTACCAAATCCAAGCCTGCTGCCCCATTTTTTAGCTCTAATCCCTATTTATTCTTTCACCCTTTTTCCAAAATGGAAGATAAACTAACTGTAATTGATTATTCACAGACGTGATTTTCAGAGATTTAGATGCCATTATATTATTCTTTCAATACAACAAAAATAAAAAAATGAATAGTACCATGCTTTTAACATTTATTACAAAGTCACATCCATTCAGATGGTTATTTTCCACAACTGTATCTACCTTTGTTCTGTGCTCCCTGCTGAATACAAATACCCTCGTTTGCTTTGCTGACTTAGAGTCTCACAGCAATGAAGCTGAACTTATCTAAAATCATCAATGCAGTGGTTACCCATCTTCTCTTACAGAGGTTTTCCTTGAAAATTTTAATTGAAAAGTAGCAAATTTAAGCAAATCAACAACACGCCAGCTTTTCTCAGCTACCTTCCACTGACAGCTTCAAAGCAGCCCACAGAATCCGTCCACAAAAAGCACATTGCACACACACAGCAAACATAGCTGCAGCTGCAAACCTCTCGCTTTCAACCTAAACCTGACAAAACCCAGTTTCCTTCAAATATCCTGAGTGATATCGAGGATGCCCAAGCATGTTTGACTAAGTGAAAAGCTAAGTGAAAGCATGCAAAAGATATCTCCCACATTATCTAGAAGTTTTATTTTCCATTTTTGAAGCAATCAGCACAAACTTCATACGAAACACTTTTGTGAAATACAGCACCGCCAGCTCGTTCATAACTCCTGGTTCCTCTCCCATGCTGAACACAGAGCTGAGTGCACGAGGGCTGCCGTGGAAGGGTAGGGAGGCTGCACCTGGCTCAGCAAGACTGTCAGGGCTGGAGCACAGAGCAAGCACACAGACCACCACCAAAACACCAATGCATGCTAGCAGACGTGCTTAATGAGGACAGCATACTGCAGCCTCCTCTGATGCTAAAATAAAATACTACACGCTCTGTGAGAAAGGTGCCGGGGACTCTCCCGCCCTGTGGGTTTGCTCAGTGACTAGCTCCATCGTGGTACATGCCACACTCAGGGGCCGGACAGTATTTACCAAGTATTAGAGCTAAGATGCTGCAATATTTCTTTTTTTTCTTTTTTCACCAGAAGGTGACTGCCCCTCCCCACTCCCCAGAAGGTGGGCAGGCTCCCATGCACCAGCAGCAGTCAGCCCGTGGTGTCCAGCTGGCTGTTAAGTGCTTGCTGGGACAGTTCATCTGCTTCAGTCCTGGGAAATCACAGTATCTGCCTCCTGGTAGGCATCCTCTGGTTTCTCTTCTATGCCCATGCCTTCAACAAACACGGACGTGCCAGGCAGTGCCGCTGAAGTGGCAGTATATTTGTTTTGCATGCCTCCAAACCACAGCCGTGCAGGTAACGCTAAATTGCTGCCAAGACCTTTTTTTTAACCTGGGTAAGTGACCCTAGACTGCTGCACTTAACATCATGGAAATAAATTATCAGGTGAAAAAACCCTTCAGAATTCTCCAAACAAAACGATGGTGTAAGGTCACGCTGAAGACCTTTCTCTGGATGTTTAAATTTAGAGTTTCTTCTTCCCATCACACAAGCAACCCCACTAGAAACCCTGAGGCTTTGCAACATGCAGCCACGAAGTTCAGTGGCTATTTTAATGTACAGCAGTCATATTTTCGGACTAATTACATTAAAATACATTGGGGCAATTCTCCCAGCTGAAAGGCACTTTAGAGCATTTACGAGCATTTTATGGAGGCAGAAATATAGATCACCCGCCCCGGGAGCGGGTCTAGTGAACGGCTTCCCCACCCGCCCAGCCCTGCGTCTTCCCAGCAAGGCGGAGGTGGAATTTCTGAGCCTCTCCATGAATAAGCAATGAAAGCCTTGAGATGGGACAGTGTAGCAGCTTCCAAAAAGGTGCATTGACTCTACTGGGGACAGAGGTTGTACAGCCTGGGCGCATCAGTTTGCACATGATCCACTGCCTCCTCTGCAGGGAGAGCTGGCTCCTGGCATAAACAGCTTTCCCCATTTTACCTCAAGAAAAACCTGTCAGGAAAGAAAGAGTCTAGAGAGTTTTGCCTTTGAAGTTCTTCCTTGGCTGACTGATGCTCGCCCATACATAACTGGAAGAAAAGACTGCCATTGTGCTGCTCTTTACACCAAGCGCATTATTCTCCAGACAAAAGCTTGCGAGTCTAACTTTTAAACACACCTCTCTTTAGGCTGTACTGTTCCTAAACCATAAAATCTTTTTGTTCATTAAAAAATAGACAGCCTTTTCCCCCCTCAGGCAATCTACTCTGCTAGTTAGCTTTTTGTACTACTTTTTGCAAACGGATGCCGCAGACGCACAGCAGTTCGCAGCAGAACAGCCAGTTCCCATCCTCAGAAATGCTGCATTTTTCCCCAGTACAATCTCAAGTCACTTACACAGCCCAGCTTTAAACATGAAATACAACCACTGTAGGAGCTCGCTGGCTTTGGACGAGACCTGGCAAGCAATCAGTCTCACCGAAAACATCTCCAGCATCTGGCAGCTCGCTGCTGCTCGCAGGGTCTGCGTGCTGGGTCAGGGCTGGGGGTTAAGCGAGGAACATGCTCAGCACCTGCCTGCTCTGCCTGGCTCTAGTCATTATTCCCCTCCCATGCCCAGGAATGCCAGAATTCCCCAGTTTCCCACCAAAAAAAGAAACACACACACCCTCAAGGAAGGGAGAGGGGAAAAAAAAATAAAGAAAACTCAAATAGTTTAATGAAATTTGGATCTTACCCTAAAGACAATGCAAGTCTTGCTATTGACTTCAATATCTCTTTGGATGTTTATGTGAAATCTCACATTTGACACTATTAAATAGAAGAATTCTGTGGCATTAGAAACAAACCCCACAACTTTACTGTTAAAAAAAAAATTGACTGCAACAATGCCACTTTGCTTGAAACTCTAGAAACTAGTAACAACTGTTTTTGTATTAGTAGTTCCCAAAGGCAAGTCTCGCCTTAGTGTGAAAGTTGTACTGCAATTGCACGTCTGAAAATTTTTCTTTTTTAAGACCTGTTGACAAGTTCAAGCCAGTTTATCAACTGGAGCCAGCTTCTCAGTTTTTGGCTCTTAGCTCCCTGTCTTAGTCACTAGGCTATTGCTCTCTGTCAGGAAGAATTTTTATAAAAAATAGTACAGATTTCATTAAAAAAAAGAAAAAGAAAAAGATGAAAATCAAACCAAAACAGTCCATCTTTAATCAGTCTGTGTAACACAAAAGGCCACTACTGAGAAGTATATTTCTTCTCTTTCTTCTCCAGGAAGATTTTGAAAGCTTACAGTTTTAAACTATAAACAATAAATTACAAACAATAAATACAAACAATATACATGTTTTAAACATACTTTTGTTGATTTTGTCTCCTTTTCTGCACAATTTATATTTCTATCTTAAAAAAGGCATTAGTAAAACATACATTTAAAAAAATAAAACGTTTTAAGCAGCCATCTAGCAGTTATATGCTTCTAGTGACTGCAATAGCAACACCCAGTTCTAGCAAAGAAAACAGCCCGAGACTACTGTGCCAGTCATAACCATATAAATTTAAAGCATTGAATATTCGCTCGGACCAAAAGCTATTTGCATATATTTTTGAATAGATTTTCCACACCACATTAAAAAGTTTGCAGGCTATTCGTATGCAGCCCAGCAAAAAGTACGTACCATCAATGGGTGTACGTGTAAACCCGGCGTGGCTCAGGGCAGACTGAGGCAACACCTCTGAATTCATTAACTTAACCCCAGACCGTATCACTTATGGACCTGCTTTTGCTGTAAATAATAGTGATAAAAACACTACAAATAAGGAACTGAGTCTCGGTCCATCTCGTTAACAAGCACTCACCTGCTGCTGTGACCCAGGGGCTGTGGCATGGCTCTGTCCTGTTACTGGGTGCCCCACAGCATAGGCTGTGGGTGCTCACCGCTCTTTCTGCGGGCAGCCCAATGTCCCCTAGCCCTGCCACCCCCAGCCTGCAGCTTCCCAGGACAGGTTACAATCCTTTCTAGCCACAATACATTTGTTTTAAAACATCATTTCATCTGGGCATGCAGTTTCGACAGATGAGCTATGGCAGCCGGTGCTATACAACATTTTTGATTTCTGCATCCTAGACATTTGGAAATACCATTCAGCGCAAAAAACACCATTGTTCCCATTTCTAAGAAAGGAATACGCAAAGAGGTAAGGTGCGCCTGAACTGGAGCAGCTGACACAAGCAGATATCCTACACGCCAGCCCCATCTCCACTGCACAGGCTGCCAGGACGCACGGCAATAGGAGAAAAATAAAAAGAAAAGAGCACAGAAAGCAGAAGGTAGCTGCCTCTTCCTGCTCCAGGGCCGTGGCCAGGCGAAGGCCAGAAACCGGGGCGGGGGCATGGCCCCATCCCAGCCGGCTGCAGGCACAGGCAATGCAGGGCACGGCTCTCAGGAAGGCAGAGCAGATTGTACCAACTCAAACCAGTTCTCATCCAAACCAAACCCAACCCTTCTAGCACTAATTCTTCTGCAACCACTTTTTTTTTGTTTGCTTGTATTTAGGGGTATCACTTACTTATAAACACATTAGTCACCAAGATCAGTCTTTCCTACTCAAGAAGGGCATAAAAAAGCTCCCTTGTCCCACCCCAAAGACGAAGAACCACACTCACCACAGCCCAGTCAAAAGACTGTTGAAGCCTATGGAAAGATGCCTTTGGCAGCCCCTTTCCCACAGCTGTGGGAACTTCAGCAGCAAACTAGCACCAGCTGTGCAAGTGGGGGAGCCATTTAGCCAGGCATACTGGGACCTAAGGCAGCCACTCAAAGAGCTGAATGTCCCCAAGCGCAAATACCACCTTCAAAGCACAACTGTGACCACAATGTCTCCATCTAGAGAACACAGCAGTCCTGTGGAAGCTTCAAACTTTGCATTAAAAAAATGAGCATCACTTATAAGCATCCCAGAAAAGGGCAGAGGAAGCAGAGCAAGGAGCAGCCTGGGCTGGCAGTCCGGGACGTGAGGGTAGCATGGCCAGCCCTCAGCCATCCCTAGCTCACCTCTCACACGTTAAAGCTGAAGGCACTCAGGGAAGCACAACGGGTCCTGTAACCAAAGGTCCCAGCTCTGCAGAACGCACCCAAGGGGCTCCAAGGGCGCACCGCTCCTCAACCCCCCTGTGGCTGAACCTGGAAGAGCAGCGTGGAGGGAAAGCCAAGGGCACCCAAAGGAGAGCCACCATCCCGGGTCGTGCCCTCCCTGTGCCTGCCACATAGCCTGTTCCTACAGTAGTGATTTTTCTGCATGCTAACACCTGCTATTGGGAACAGGTGAGCCCCTTCTCCATGCTCTGATCACCTGGAGGATCTCTTTTTTTTCCCCTTACAAATCTTTTCTAGGGTATTTTTAAATTTACGTTTAACTAGCATTATCTGGATTCAGATACTAGATGTATTCAGGACTCATTCAATATGTGCTCTGAATCTTTTTGCCTCTGATATACTCTTCCAGAGCTGACAAGTCTGTTCCTGATGTCAGATTAAGAGAAATATTTATGCCGTCAATCATCGCTGCATCTTTAACACTGCCAGCACAGGAGAAGTACGGCAACTTTGAGTCCCGGCTTGTTTTAAGTCCTCCCTTGGCCAAGGGAGTTCTAAGAGTTGGGAGAAAAATCCTCTTTGTGCCTGTCATAGCTTTGGGTTTGACAACCATTCAAATCGGAGCTCCTGATTCCTTTCCCAAAATCTCATTTGCTGCGTTGATTAGGATCAAAGGTTGAGGGGAGGAATGCAGTTTAGGAAGAAAGAGAGTGCCTCCCCTTGCGATAGCCTTCAGCCAGTGAGGAGCCAGAAATCAAGCCAAGCAAGGCGCGCTCTCCCTGCCATCCTGCCAGCGCTGATGGAGCAGATTGCTTACAGAGCTGCTCCAGCACAGGCCCATTTGTTTTTTTTTTGTTTTTTTTTTTTTTTTTCTAAATCATGTGTTAGAAAACTTTTAAGTGCAGTTCGCTAAAACAGCTCTTTTTAATTTGCTCTGCTTGTAATGCTTTATTTTAACTACGCCTACTAGCCATGTCACATCTCTTATTTAGCAGCTGAGACAGACACTTAGTGCTGTAACGTCTTGCTAAGCCAGACAAATGAGCGAGATCCCTCAAATCCGAAATGCAGTGGGATCTTCCTATCAAGGCCAACTTCCACCCTGAGTAACCAGTATGGCCCTGCTGAGAGCAGGGGGCTGCTCAGATGTAAATGATGGTACAATTTGGCCCACAGACCTTTTTAACATACACTGAGAAGGAAATAAGATGAACAAAATGTCTGCTATACATGGCCATTTTGCAACTTTTGCTGGAAGTGATGATTCTGAGCGCCTGCGGGGCTGCGATTGCCCACCACAGACACACAGCACACACCTCCTGCCAGTCCCACTGCGGGGCAGGAGAGGTGGACAAGTCACTCCTTCTGTGGGGTTTTCAAAAGGTAACACTGAAATACCCAGCACACAGGTCTGATGGCTCCGAATTTGTTAGAAAACAAACTGTGGATGCTAAAGCAACAGGCTTTTGTGTGGCTTTCCGTATAGCTGCCAAATATTTGAGCGTTTTTGCCTGATCCCACCAAATTGAAAGGGAGCAGGTCCAATCAGCTGTGCTACACCAGGGACGAACCCACGGGGCTTTTTCCCAACTGCAACATTTATTGTTCAATTTTTTAATAGATAACTAGGTCACTCCAATTCCTAACTGCTTGCTTGCTGCTATTACTTTCCTGTCCCACAGCTGTTGGCAAAGAGCACAGCTGAGCCCTATACCATGTGCGTAATAGCCACCATAAGCACCAAGAGAGGCTGGGGCGTGCCATGCCTTGCTCTGCGCCGCACGTGTTATGGAAATATTTGTAGAACTCCCTCCCTCCAAAACAGAGCACCAAAAATGTTCGGTGCCTACTCACCTAAACATCACTGCTCCTTGTACAAATAGTCCTCGGTCAATAACTGCTCCAGATTTGGTGAAGCTGTTTAACTCACTTATGTGAGGCGAACCTGCAGGACGGTAGTTACCCGAAGTGATGCCTGCTGCTCCGGGGATACTCATGGTCCCCCTCAGTGTCGCTCACACCCCTGCGTCAGCCCACCCGCTGCAGAGGACGTAGTCATGATTTACACCTTTGATAAATGGAATTCCTGTAATTTGGGGGATTTTGGCAAAACAGACACTTGACAGGATTACATTGTGAAAATAGGCAAATTCTGCACTTCACTTTCTATTTTCCTATTCCTTTAGTTAAACATGTGCCCCCCCTCCCCCCCCACACCTCCATTTGTTGTGTGTGTTTGCTTTTTTTTCCCCAAACCTCTCTTTTCCAAAACCAATGCATTTTGCTGCCCAAGGACTCAGAGAAGCCTGTCTTCCACCTGGCTCTCTCGCCGCTCAGCCTGAGTGGAGGGGCTGGGTGAGCATCAGGGTCCCCCCTGCCCCTCTGCTCGCACTCCAGCCCTGCAGCACTTCAGACCACACCAACAGCCCTCAGGTCCACACACAAAGGAGTTGCTCCTTCAGGGAACGGGACTTGCTCCAGCACCGCTCCCTGCTGCCTGCCTCCTGCAAAACCTGCCCATGGCCATGTGCACCTCGCTAAAAAATGGAGCAATGCAGAGGGGCTATAATCCAGGCCAGTTACACTGAGCATGCTGGTGCTACTGCCCCACGGAGCTCTATGGATTACATGTCGGAAGAGCAGAGTAATTCGGCCAGGAGATTGTCAAGGTTATTGCTTTTCTGGGGCAGTGTATGGAGCAGATCCTGATTGTATTGGCATGAACAGTCCCGCTCATTTAAACCAGGTGGATAACGTTTGACTGGGGCTGAACACACTGACTGCTTGCAGAAATGCCAGCTGCAGACAGTTCGTCCCTCATACAACTCAAACCACAGTGATCTATGTGACATTACATCTGATAAAGAAATTACTACGTAGTCATTTTGGGATCAGGCATCCAACACGAGGCGTGCCATAAGGACAAAAATCCTTAAGACAGGTCCATATAAGGACTTGTGTGTGACAGAAACTTGGGACATGTTTGGCAGAAAGGTTACGTCCAGGCAGATACCCATAAAAACAAAATATCAAGAGGTGGAACACACATCACTGTCCTTGCTGCAGCTCTCCGCTGCGATGAACATGTTGAGTCCGTGCACTTCAAGGAAATTTGTGCCTAACCTGGTTTCAAAGAATTTTAACCATTATTCTAGGGCAAGATGTCTTCTAAAGTAGCTGGGCACTTGCAAAGTATGCACTAGTATTTTATTCAGACAAAACAAAAAACAGAGCGTATTTAAGAAAGGGAATGAGAAACTGATGATTTAAAAAAATAAAAAAATCTTTTTCAGCTTTTTACTCTGCTGCTTTCACTACAGCATCTGAGGCTCATCCACGTAAAACAAATGCGACACCAGGAGAGGCTCTCCAGCTTTACCTGGCTTCTTACGACTGCTGGTGAAGCTGAACGTCTCTGTTCAGAGGTGCCCGTGGAAGCAGCGGGACCTGGATCTGATGCTCGCAGACCTCCAGTCCAGCTGGAATTCCACAGCATAATTACAAGCCAACATAACACATCCACGCTGCACAGCCTCTTGTGCTGAGGATGCGGTTGAACAGAGTTTGCTGTCTCTGAAGTAAGTAGAGCTCTCCGTACGGCAACAAGGAAGCGATTATTCTCGAGCACTCTCGTTGCCTGTCAGCACAGCCTGGCCGATCTGACTTTCCCCCCTTTTTTTGAGGGGGGACAGCACAACTATCCTGCCTGATGCGAGTGGGGACTGTAAAATCAAAACTGAGGAAAATGCACAAAGAAATTCTGCCAGCTTGTTTGTATTCCCCCTGCACGGAGAGCCCAGCCTTGAGAACTGACAGGCTTTTCCAGCTCCCTTTCTTTCAGTGGCAGCCCCGGACCGTTTATCTTTCTGATTTGGTGTAGAAAAAGAAACTTTCTGTATACTACACCCATCAAAAAAAATTACATGCAACTAAATCAGTTTCATTAAAATTCCGTGAAATACACAATTTTTCTCCCGTTGTTTTAGTAAAATTTCAGCGCACTTTGTACTAAAACCAGTGATTCACACAACTGCAAACCCAATAATGCCAAACAAAAACCCTCCACAAAACTGCAGGACTGTACAGTGCATACAGGCAACAGCCCGGGCAAAATAAGGATTCCACTCAAATTTCACATCTCATTAAAGACAATTTGGCCATTAATCCTACGGTTTTAGGAGCAAAGAAGGATTTTCCAGGACAGATAAACTGAAATGATCCTCCTTTGATCTCTGAGGTTAAGAATCAGTTACAATGGAAGATGAACAACACGGGGCAGGACTACTGGCCTTTTTATCTGCAACAATGGCATCAGCAAACAACTACTTAATCAATATTTGGCCAGGGCCACTGAAAACTTCCTTTTCAAATTTTAATTCCTAGTTGTAAAACAACTGTAGGGCAACCAGCAAGATAAGACATTAAACTGACTGCTTAATTGCCTTTTACTGTCCTGCTAGTTATATATGCACATCCTTAATCGCTCTTGAATCTTTATTTACCGGGATGAATAAATGACCTGTCGACAATCACATCAAACTCCACTAACCAAGTAATCTCAGCGCGTGACACACTAACTCTAATGTGCCCACAGTGAGTTTTAATTTCATTACGTTTCACTTTTTTTTCTAGGGAGAGTGATTTAAAGTGAATTAGTTTAACAGCATGGGGCAGGAGTACTCCAGGGCAAGTAAAGTAAAACGACGCGCTCGCGCTACGCTGAGCGAGGTCTTGTGGTGAGTTATGTTACTGTACATCATTTTTATTAGCCAGAAAGCTCAGCATTTGGGGAACACTTGGAAGTATCCTGCATTTTTATGTATATATTTTGTTCTCTCTGTAGCCACATTTGTTACATAGGATTTGAAGTGACATTTACATGGAGAAATCCGCATTGACTGGGTTGCTCTGATTTATTGCTTTGCGTTTCACTCAATTTCTTCTTAAATTAACCAGAGAGCACTTTGTAGTTCTGCTTCATTTCCCAATGCCATTTTATTACACAGCCCTGGGGACTCATGATAATTCGTCACTATCAACTTTATTGGCTCCCCTCATCTAAACCCCGTTCCAGCCCTTATCAATAAGTAAACCCAATACAAAACTAAACCTTTCCCGAGTAAATGTTAGATAAAAGAGGCATCTTGGACAGATACAACAGAAAATTACCAGTTGAAATTGGACCCCGAAAATAATCTCTTCTGGGGATTTCATCAGCATCAACTTTTACTTTCAGCATTAATTTCTAATTAATTTTTTATCTAATTAGAATCGCTGTCTGGCTGCCTGCTGATACCATCTCTACCTTTGTGCAAACACGGCTACAGAAATCCTCAGTTCGATGAGAGTTTTGCCGGTTTCAGTTGGGATTGCAGCCACGCTCGCAGTCAGCCAGCAGTTTCTCGTAACAGAAGAGGACGAATTTAGGCCCCGTTCCTGCCTGCCCCAGCCACGTGAGCAGCTTTACACACATGAATGGGCCCTTTGAATGGCACTCCTCGCTGTCCCTCGCATCTGATGCTTTCCAACCAACATTTTTTTCAAAGTTGGTTGGAAACAGAAATGCTGGGGCCACCTCCTGTTCTTACCCCTGCCATCAGAGTGGTTCCAAAGAGCATTTATCAATATGGTGATAAGCACCTATATATAAATATATATATATATATAGGGGTCTGATCTGCAAGCCTGTAAACCCAACTCACATCCCAATCCTGAGCACTTCCCCAGGAGCTGCAGTTGCTCAGCACATTAGAAATCTGCTTTCAAGACAAGCCTGAGCTTTACCATGCTAAATTCCTACTGCTGTCAAGGATTTGGCAATCGCAGCAGAATCCAGAAAGCCAAGGATACAAATCATGGTTTGGGAGCAAGTCCATTAGTTTCCTGCCCCAGTCTTTTCAGAATGACACTGTCTATGTTTAGTCAATTATCAGTTAAGATTTTCAGAACAATCCGATCAGATGCAAACTTGGGTACAAATTCCAACCAATGTGTGTGAAACAATCCTGATATTTGCTAAAATAACTTTTGTCTTTGTTCTGGGCACAAGAATTTAGAAAAAAGGGACAGGATGTCCCCGGTGGTACTGCTTGAACAGCTAAGGAAAGTGCTCCTGAGATGGCAAACCGTGCAAAACCAGCAGAGAAATCAGGATGTCAGGAGGGGCTGCTGCGGGATGCGGGGAACCCGCACCTTCCCGCGGCCCCTGCTCTCCCCGCTGGTAGCAGCCTGGTCCTAAGCACCAGAGCCCCTGGCCAGGCAGGAGCAGCAAACCCAGAGCCACAGTCCAGTGACAAGACCTGTGGTGATTTACTTTGTGCAGCACCTGGCTTTTCCACCCATGTCCTGCTACTGGGACGCGAGGGGAGAACAGGGAAAAGGCAGACAGACAGCCCAGTTCACACTACCTGCCTCAAGCCAAATCCTGGAGTCATTGAGGAGCTTTTCTTAATTAAGCACTATTTCCACACCAGCTCTGAGACCCCGAGAGGCAGAACTCTGCTCAAATCGGACGAGCAGGCTTCTTCGACCTGCTGGTGACCGAATATTTAACATAAAACACGGAATGCCAGGCTCAGGAAGGTGCCTGCCTGTAGTCGCCGTCCCCACATCATCCCAGAGGTGACCGCTCACCAGGAGATGTAGCGGGGGGAACACGTGGTGCTCCTCAGACCTAAAACCCACCGGTATTTAACACAGCGAGGACACCCTGTTACCTGGGAGGGGATACTGGAGCAACACCACAATGAGCCCAGCATCAAAACCACAACGAAAACACCAGGCAGCATCCACCCTGCCCCACGCTTTGCCATACAGCAGGGAGTGGGATGGCTCGAACCGATATCTGATGCCTGCATGTCAATCCCTTCCCTTCACAAACTGCCTTTATTAGTTTAGCAACCTAAAAATAACCAGCTGCATGGTACTGACCAAACCTAAACAAAACATCTGCAGGCCCAGCTAGCCCCCCCTACGCTCCAGACCATGTGCCACCACTTCAAAGCCCGCGCATCAAGTCAGTAATTGTAGCATTGCATCTAAATATTTAAGCTAGGGGCTGGTAGTCGCGTGCCCCATTTACAGCCAGCATCTGTCCTCTAATTCCATTACAGTACAAAGCAAAAATGTTTCCCAAAACTTGCAAACAGGAAAAGCATCGCTCTGCTAGAGAGGCAGCGGCAGCTTGAACTTTGGAGCTGCTGAGCGGGGCTTTTGTGCTGAGGTCCTTCTCTTCCCCCCCCTCCGAGCTCCCCGCATACACGCACAGAAATAAGGGTGGTGCCGAAATTGTATTAATGTGAGCCTCGGGCACACAGAAAAAAAAAAAAAAAGAGAGAGAAGAGAGGAAGAGGAGGGCGAGGGGGGAAGGGTTTGGTCCGAGATGAAAGTCAGAAGGAAATAAAGGAGGCAATTTAGTCGGCTGTAGCCTGAATTGCTCTCAGTGCAGCACAGGGTAGAGGCTGGGGATGAGTAGGGCCCTTTCTGGACAGGGGCGCATGACTGGGGGAGGATCAGCCAGGACAGGGCCTGGAGGCCAATTCCGCCGGGCCGGGAACAGAGGCCCCCTTTGAGGCCGGGGGACCCCAGCGCCAGCCCGGGCCCATCCAGCGCCGCCCGCTCGCAGCGGCCCGTGAGCAGCTCCCGGCCCCGTCCTGCCAGCGCTGGGGGCCGCCGGATTGTGCCAGAACACGACAGCGATCCCGTGGATGGGCACCGACCGGAGCGGCAGCTGGAGGTACGGGCAGCTCCCTCGTCTCTAAAAATACACCCTGATGTGCCCAGGGAAGGCACAGGAGTTTCTCTTTTGTGTTGTTTATTCACAGCTTAAGCAGTTAAGAAAAATATATCAGGCACGCAGAAATGCAGATGTGCTGTTATGGGGTGATAATCTCACCGATACGCGTTATGACAGCCAGGTTTGACTTTAAACATACACCCAAAACCAGGGGAGAGAACGACACGGGCAGAAATGCAGAAATGCAGAAATGCAGCAGTGCAACATCTGCAAAGGCGTGTGAGAACAAAAAGTTTAAGCGCGTGTAAATAGGGGCTGAAACAGAAATACAGCAGGGCAGATGGAAGTTTACCTACGCTTACGTCTGTGAAGATCAGAGGGAGAAAGCCCAAGCCACATGATGTACTGTTTCTGTCACACATTTAAAAAATATATATATCATATTTCTCTTCTCCCTGATCCTGCCCTGCTGCAGGAGCTCCCCAGCTCCCGCACGGTTACAGTCACAGCCCCACCATCCCTCCCTCCCTCCCTCCGGCCCAGACAACCCCGGCTCTCCCCACCTCGCCCACGTGCCGCGAGCAGGGGACACCAGCCACCTCCAGCCACCCCGCGGCACCACGGCCATGGCTCCGGGACTGGTGGTGATTCCCAGTTCCGTGCCCCCGTCCCCTTCCCTCCAGTGATCAGGGCCCTCCAGCCCTGCCACCACAGCTACAGAAAAGGCTCAGGCACTCCAAAACACCACGCTTTTCTCGCTCGGACGGGTGCAGTGCTCCTGCCGAGAGCGCTCAGCACTGAGCTACCCTGCAGGGGTTGTACCACGTGCTTCAGAAGTGACACCAGGGACCCAGGGGTGCCAGCCTACCTCCCGGTTGCCTGTTGTTGCTCCAGGCCCTACACGCAGGCAGCCACGATCCTGCGGCACCCCCATCCCCGGCAGCACTGCCAGATATTTCAGTAAGAGGGTCGGGCCGTCTGTGCAAACAGCAGGACCCAACCTGAGGATTTTTATAGACAAGAGTGAAATCCTAGCTCCTTCACTGGTGACAGGAGTCGAAGCAGAACTTTTTGGGGTTTTTTTGGCCAGATACAGCCAGAGAGGTGGACTCATTTTATGCTTTTTTCTTGCAATGAGCTCTCCGGCATGGTGTCCCTACAGCACCACGCTATACGTACAGCACGCGTACGGTCACAAATCCGTCCTGCAGCAGCTCTCTCACTGCAGCACCCCAGCCACCCCAGTAACAAGCTTAAGGAACAGGCTGACACCCAGGTAGGCGAGCAGGCGTCAGCAGACCCTCCCTCCCATCGCCGAGCCCTCCCCAAAACTTAGGGAGCAGACCGGATTTGAAGCCGCTGTTTGCACAGAAGTGCCTGGCCCCCTTCACCCAACAAAAACCTGTATAAGCAGATATGGGACAGGGCTGTGCTAGCCCATCTACTCCGGGGGAATTTGGCCGCTGACTGAATGCAGAAGAAGCAAAATAGGACGCTCATTATGGCAGCAGAAGGTAAAGGAGAGGTACATGGAGGGCTGAGGTCAGCCTCGGCACGGGCTGCACTGGGGAAACGCTGCAAGGCAGCGCCCGTGCTCCCGAAACCAGCTGATGGCAGGTCAGGATCCCTGCCTTACAGAGCAGAGTCAGAAACTGTGAAGATTTTTCTTAAGTAGAGGGGTGGGTAATATTGATAATATTTTTTCTCTTGCTGTCTCTCTTAATTACTCTGCTCCATAAAGCTGGGATGTTATCAAGGTTCCCTACCTTCTGGTTTTAATCTCTGCAGAGAAATTCAGGAAGGCAGCACAGACAGTTATTTAACAGCTGAAGGCACCGCGTTTAGCCCGTTTTCCCTTGGTGCACATCCCTCAGAACAATTCTCCATTGCAGGAGGTACTGGGGTAAACTGTGACACGCTGTACAGGGGCAGACAAACTGTGCCTCCCGGCC
Source organism: Cygnus olor (assembly GCF_009769625.2). Lineage (NCBI taxonomy): Eukaryota > Metazoa > Chordata > Aves > Anseriformes > Anatidae > Cygnus > Cygnus olor. The sequence continues at coordinate 5,090,804 of NC_049177.1, read as the reverse complement.
TTAAAATCTGTGCCTCCATCAGCATCTTGTGTGTGTTACACACACCCACAGACACAGAAGACGAAGTTTCCCCGAGAGCTTCAACAACTGCCTCGAAAAGTAAGTTTGGGAAATGCTTTCAGGTCCGTTCCTACGCTACAAGGGGACACCCTTCTTTTAAAGAAAGGGTTTCAGTTGTCCTCTCGAGTGGCGCTCAGCATGTCCAGATGTCTAAAAACGCTACAAACATTTTGTAGGTAAAACCAGCTATTTTTTCCACGGTGGAGAGTCCATAAAACTGCGTGGAGCGTCAGCTATTAGTGGCTCATTGAATAATTCATCCCTCATTGCAAGCCCATAATGTCTTTTCTCGGCCTTTTGTGGGGCTGTTTTCTCTTCTTTTCTCCTTGAATTATAAAAAGGTTGCCTTCTTTTGTTCACATCAAGCTGCTGCTAGCTGAAGCTTTGTCTGCGCAAAGCCAAAGTGTGAGTTTCAATGGACTCCCCCCTCTTTGTTTTCCAAGTTCATCTCCAAGTGTAGATTGTGTATAGAAGGCCTTCTTTGTAAAAGCTGGAAAAGTTGTACAAATGTTTGACCAGCTCATTTGCTACTTTTGTCTCGCCTTCTCCAGCGCCTGTGCCTGCGCCGGGCAGCCCCAGCCCTGCCGCCCGGCCCGGCCCCGGCGCTGCGCTCCGCCGGGGTGGGCACCGCCGCCGCGGGCAGCCCCCTGCCCGCCCCCGGCCCCCCCCCGCCCCCTCCCCGAGCCGTCCGCAGCCTTCCCGGCGGAGCGGGGACGGGGGGCGAGGCTCCCGGCCCTGCCCGCGGCTGCAGACCCCGAGCAGCTGCAGCCTGGCGCTGGGCTGGGGCTGGCAGCGCGACCCCCGCCGCCCCCCGCCGGGCCGGCTCCAGGCCCCCCCCCCGCTGCCGCCGGCCCCTTCGGGGGCTGTGCCCCCACCGGCTGCCGGGGCCGGCTCGGCGCGGCTCGGGTGCCCCGTCGGGGCCCGCTCCTCGCCCCGCACGTCCCCCGGGTGTACCTCTCTCGCTGAGGATGCCGTCGATGCTGTGCTTCGCCTTCTTGTCGCCTTCCTCCGCCTCCTTCCTCTCCAGCTCGGCCTCCTCCTCCTCGCCTTTCCCAAACTTGCTCCGCAGGATGCGGCTGATGGAGCTCACTTCGGGGGGAGCGGAGAGCTGGCACCGGGCCGCCCCCAGCCCCGAGGAGCCGAGCCCCGCTGCTGCCGGGGGCCCGCTGCCCTCCCGCGGCCCTTCCCACCGGGCACCGCTGCCGGGCCGCCCCCACGAGTGGGTTTGTGCCCCGGGCGCGGGCGACCAAAAAACCCCACCGCCACCCGGCTCCCTCCTCCCAGCCCCGGTTCGGCGAGCCCCCAGCCGGCCCCAGCCCGGGGGGAGCATACAGGGGGCCCCGGTCGCTTTTTTAATTAACCCCCCCCGCCGGTCCCGGGGTCCCCCCGCCGCCGGGCCGCCCTCCCCGCGCCGCCCCGGGGCTGCCCGTACCCGAGGGCACCGTGTTGCGGTCGCACACGCCGTCCTTCAGCAGCTTGTCTCGGATCTCCCAGCTGAACATGCCGGCGTTTTCCCGCTTGTATTCCTCGATTTTCTTCTCCACGTCCGGCGTCGTCACCTGCTTCAGTAAAGACAAGGCGAGCGGGCAGGGTTTGTGCGGCCGGGGGCGGCGGGGGACCCCCGAGGGTCCCGCTCCCTTTACCGGGCACGGCCCCGAGCGCGCCCCGCTTGTGGGGCGGGAGGCTGGAAAAAGGGGGGGGCATTACGGATAACGGCGGGCCCATTTAGGGCGGCCCCCCGGGAACCAAAACTCGCCCCGAAAGCCGCCGGGGCCGGGCCCGAGGGGTGAGATGCGGCGGAGGGCGGCAGGGGAGGCGGCCGTGCTGCACGGGCTCCTCGCCCGGACCCATCTGGGGGAGCCGAGCGGGCAGCAGCGGAGAAAAAGCCGCACAGTAAATAAATAAATAAATAAAGAGGTCTCAGCACCGGGACCGACACGGAGAGCTTTCTCCGATAGCCTCGGGATTTTTAAAATGAAACCGAGCTCAAACGAACCCAGGATGTCCCGGCTGGGAACAGCCTCTCGTCCGGATAATGCGCTTGGAAAAAATCGCCGCCGATTGAACACCAGAACAGAAAGTTCAGCGTTTGCTACTTTGGAAGCAACAAAAGGAAAAAAATCTGCGAGGCAACTTTCAACAACAACAACAAAAAAAAAGGAAAAAAAAGGAAAAAAAAAGAAAAAAAAAGAAAAAAAAAGAAAAAAAAAAGAAAAAAGAAAGCTTTGTTTTGGAGGAAACGAAAAGACAAAACGAGGGAAGAGGCAAACCCTGAGACAAGTTTCCCTGTTTCTCTGTGCTACCGAGAGCGCGAACTTTTAGCCGTGTCGCTATAAATACACGCAGCTTCGGAGCAAACAGAAAAATAAAGGGGGCAGGAGAAGGCGCAGCAGAGGGACAGACAGACGGACAGACAGGGCGCTGCTGCGATTCGCAGTGACCCGAGCGGTGCCCGACCCCGCCGAGCCCCGGCGGCCCCCCGAGGCTCCCCGGCCGCCGCGCGGCTCCAGGGCGAGCACAGGGCGAGCACAGCACTCGCTAAACGCCCCCCTTCGCCCTCGTTTCGTTTCCTTTTTTTTTTTTTGATATAAATATTTTAAAGCATTTTCTTAAATAAAACAGCGGCCAAAGCCCAGCGACAATTCCCGTAAAGACGCAGGAACAGGCAGGGCCGGGCGCACCCCGCTCCCCCCGGCCCCGCTCCCGGCGCGTCCCGGCTCGGCCCCGTCCCGGTCGGGCCGTGCCAGGGGGCAGCGGGGCAGAGCCGGGTCGTGCCCAGGTTTTGCCCGGCTCCGGAGGGGCTCACCTTGGGCTTGCTGCCGCCGATGGCCCCCGGCCGGATGGAGCCCGTCTCCTGGTACCTGCAGAGAATTTTGGAGACGCAGCCGTGGGACACTCGCAGCTGGCGAGAGATGACACAGGGCCTTATGCCATGGTGGGCCATCTCCACTATCTTGTGTCGGATATGGTTGGGTAAAGGCCTGCCATTGATAAACACTCCTCCGAGCTGATTGACTCTGCCCTGGCCTAGAGGAGTAGAGACTAGAAAAGGAGGGGAGGGGAGGCGGGGGGGGGGGAAACGGCGTTAACGTCTCCTTCGGATCCCGCTGGCTCTCTTTTTGCCGTCGCTTTCTGGAAGGCAACTCGCCGCCCCCCCCCGCCGAGCCGCCCCGCAGCGCGCCCGGAGCCCCGCCGAGCCGCCCGCGGGCAGGGCCGGGCCGGGAGGCTTCACCTGAGCCCCGGTGCCGCCCGCAGGCCGTGCTCCGGCCCGCCGGGAGGGTCACCAGCCCCCGGGGGGGGGCACCCAAAAGCTGCGGAGACCCCGCCGAGCAGGGCCGGGGGCCGCCGGCCGCAGGACGGGCGCGCACCGCTGCAGCGCCGGGGCCCCTTTCGGCTCCGCCAGCCGATTTGCGTTTTCTAACTTTTCCCCCCGCTCCCTCTCCCCCGATCGCCGCTTCCGCAAGGGCGGCGGGGCTCCGGGACCCCCCCCGTCCCCCTCCCCGGCTCCCCCCCGCCGCCGGCCGTCGGGGCGGCCCCCGTCCCGTCGCGGTGCCGGCGCCGGTGCCGGGCCTTACCTTCCAGCGGGAAGCCGCTGCGGGGGTAGTTCTGCCCGGCCCCGGGCCGCATCATCCTGGGGACGGCTCCGGCCAGAGTTGTCATCGCGGCGGGCGGCCGGGGTTATATCCGGCGGGCGGCCGGGCTGGGGGAGAGCCGCGCTGTCGGGGGGGTCCCCGCCGGCAGGGGGTGGGCGCTGCCGCCGGGGGGCGGGGAGGGGGCAGCTCCCCGCTGCCCCTCGGGCACTGCCCCGCACCGGGAGGGCTGCGGGGGCCGGGGGCCGGGCGGGGGCGGCGTCGCTGTGCCCGGTGCGGCGGGGAGCGGCAGAGCGGGGCCGGGAGCATTTATCGGCTCCGGCCCCGGCGCGGCTCCGCGGCGGCACCGCCGCGATTGGCCGCCTCCGCCCGGCCCGGCCGCGCCGCCCCAGCTGATTGGGCGACGGCCGGGGCTCTCCCGCATCGCCGGCAGCGTGACCGGCTCGGCACGGCTCGGCTCCGGCGCGGCACGGCTGCCTACAGCCCGCTGCAGCTCGCTGCGGCTCGGCACGGGGTGGCACGGCCCGGCCCGGCTCGGCCCCGCGCTGGGCTCCCGTTAGCCAGCACCGCGGAGCCGCTCCGTGCCCCGACGGCAGCCCAGGGGCCCGCCGGGCTCCGGGCGGGGGGCACGAGGCCCCTCTGTCCCCCAGCACCTCCCCTTCTCCCTCCCTCCCGTTTATTCGTTTCGCCCCGCAGCCCCTCGCCGTGCCGAAGAAGCCTCCCGGGACCGAGCGGTGCCACCGGGCCCTCAGCGGGAGCTGCCGTCGGGGCTCGGCGCTGCCAAACGCCGCCGGCAGGAGCGGCCCGGGGCCGCGGGTGTGTGCGGTACCGGCGTGTGCGGGGGGCTGCGGGCGCTGTGCGGTACAGCCTTACTAACGAGCGTTTGTTCCCAGGAATTTATTGTAGTATTCAAACTAAACTGCTGGAAAAATAAAAGAGGTAAAGTCTGCCTCGGAGCTGAAGTGACCACAGCAGGATATGACGCCAGGAGTGTTGTAAAGACTGTCTGTCCTTAAAGAAGGTACTATTGTGCGCGGCCTTTTATTTATAACTTGGTAAGTGCCAGCAAACTCGCCTCCTTTACACTCTGAAGTGCCAGCCCGGCTTTCCACAGCGCTCTTTATTTGCAATAGTCTATTCAGCAACTGTCACTCCCGAGCTTCAAGTTATTCAGGACCTTAATCAATCAAAAGGATGAGAATCGCTCAGGTTCCCCCTTTGAAACGGAGCGAACAATGTCGGCCGGGCCGCGGCTCCGCTTCCCCTCCGCCGGGCGCGGGGCGCGGGTCGGGGCCGGGGGCGGGCGCCAGCGACCCCCCCCCGGAGGGAAGGGCGGCGGGGCGGGGGGAAACGGGGAGCTGCCGACCGGCCCCGCACCGCCCCGCAGCGCCCCGCAGCCCCCCGGCTTTTCCAAGCGCTTTGGGATGCAGAGGCGCAGCCCCTCCGCAGCGCGCAGCCCGGCGGAGCCCGCAGGGGACGGGGCTCGGGGACAGGTTGGTGCGGGGAGCTGCGGGGAGAGGGAAGCTCGTGTGGGATCGGCACGGCGTCGCCGGCACCGAAGCTTGGCCAAGGGGCGGCTGCGAGGCCCCAGCCCCGGCCCCGGCCCCGGCCCCGGCCCGCAGCAGCCGCGCGGGTCTCCAGGGGGATCCGCTCCGCCGCCCTCTGTCCTGCGCGTTCTCGGCGGAGGAGTAGGGAAGAAGCACCTTTAAAAAAATAAAAAGTAAAAAGTAAAAAATAAAAAGTGAAGAAAAAAGAGAAAGAGAGAGAGAGAGAGAAAAGAAAGAAAGAAAGAAAGAAAGAAAGAAAGAAAGAAAGAAAGAAAGAAAGAAAGAAAGAAAACTAAAGAGGAAGAAAGAAAACTAAAGAGGAAGAAAGAAGGAAAGAGATAGGAGGAAGAGAAAAAAGAGAATGAAGGAGAGAGAATAAGAGAATGAGAGAAAGAAGGAAAGAAAGAAAGAAAGAAAGAAAGAAAGAAAGAAAGAAAGAAAGAAAACTAAAGAGGAAGAAAGAAGGAAAGAGATAGGAGGAAGAGAAAAAAGAGAATGAAGGAGAGAGAATAAGAGAATGAGAGAAAGAAGGAAAGAAGAAAGAAAGAAAGAAAGAAAGAAAGAAAGAAAACTAAAGAGGAAGAAAGAAGGAAAGAGATAGGAGGAAGAGAAAAAAGAGAATGAAGGAGAGAGAATAAGAGAATGGAAAGAAAATGAAAGAAAGAGAGAGAAAGAAGAAAGAAGAAAATGGAAGAAAATAAAATGTAAGAAAATAAAATGGAAGAAAATGGAAGAAAATAAATGGAAGAAAATAAAATGTAAGAAAATAAAATGGAAGAAAATGGAAGAAAATAAAATGGAAGAAAATGGAAGAAAATAAAATGGAAGAAAAGAAAAGAAAAGAAAAGAAAAGAAAAGAAAAGAAAAGAAAAGAAAAGAAAAGAAAAGAAAAGAAAAGAAAAGAAAAGAAAAGAAAAGAAAAGAAAAGAAAAAAGAAAAGAAGAAAAGAAAAGAAAAGAACTCTTTAAGACCCTTGGTGCTTGAGAAGCGCAGGCAGACGCGGGGAGCGCAGGGGCCCAGCAGCGTGCCGCCGCCCGCAGCCCGGCGGGGAGCACAGCCCGTGGCGATGCCCACCCGCGGGGAGCGGCCGCGAGTGGGGGCGGCTCGGAGCCCTCGCAGGACGAGGCGGAGGAGCGGGGTCCCTCAGCCCCGGGGCTGCGAAGCGGCCGTGAGTCGCCTTTCGCTGTCATTCGGGTGCGAGTGGGGTGTGAGCGGGGTGTGTGCACGGAGCGTGTGCATGGGGTGTGCGCGGGGGACCCGGGCCGAGCCCTGCGCTGCCCCCCGAGGGCTGCGCCCCCCCGGGGCCGCCAGAGCCACGCCGGGGCCGCCGCGGTACCGGGCGGAGCGGCCCCGTCCTCCCGCAGCGCCCCGGTGGCGGTGCCCCGGGAGGGGACCGGCCCGGCCGCCTGGCCCCGCTCCTCCGCCCCTCCTCGCCCCCACCCCCGCATTGCCGCCCTTTAGGCCAGCAGAGATGATTTCACGGTTTGCCAGTGGAAATAGCCAAAAACGCTCCTGCTAATTACAGAGCCCTTCCAGGCCAGGTGCACTTTTAATTGGATTAGTGAGTGCTCTATATTAAACCTGCAGCACATCAAATGGACAGTGAAAATTAGAGCTATTAGGAACAGAGGCAATCATTTCGGAACGATAACGTTGCTGTTTTCTCCTCTATTAGAAATAAATCAATTACACTGTTTCCGGGTTTGAGCGCATACATTAATTTCTCCTAAGGACTCCGGAGGGGATCTTCGCATAACTGTGTCGTGGGGGGGCCGGGGGAGAGGGCGTCGGGCTTCGGGGGTGGAAACGCTTGGGGGGGGGAAATGGAAAGAAAAAAGAAGGAGGGGGAGAGAAGAGAAGAGAAGAGAAGAGAAGAGAAGAGAAGAGAAGAGAAAGAAGAGAAGAGAAGAGAAGAGAAGAGAAGAGAAGAGAAGAGAAGAGAAGAGAAGAGAAGAGAAGAGAAGAGAAGAGAAGAGAAGAGAAGAGAAGAGAGAATGAGAGAAAGAGAGAAAGAAAAATTAAAGAAAATTAAAGAAGTTAAAGGAATTAAAGGAATTAAAGAAAGAGAGAGAGAAAAAAACAGTTATTTTATTTTCAGGCTATTTTCGAGCACACCGAGCGTGTAGGACCGCCTGTTACTTCTGGTTCGCGTTCCCCGCTGCCCTCACAACAACCACCCCGCACCACAGCCGGCCGAGGGGCTGCGGACCCCCCCCGCTGTCCCGGGGCCACGTTCCCCCCCCGGCTGGTGTCCCCCTCTCTCCCAGCACGGCCCCCCCTTCCCTCCCGCCCAGCGAAGTGCTGCGGGGCTCTGCGGGGTGCTGCGGGGCGGGGATGCTGAAATTCAGCTCGGCTGGACCTCCTCAGCAGAGGGACCTCCGTACGACAGCACGTTGGGAAACGCCACCAAAAAAGGCACAAACCAAACCAACAGCGACAAAACCCAGGAACGTGGCCGGGGAGCGGCCAGCAGCAGCGCCGTCCCCATTAATTGTTTTTTTATCTCTTTTTTTTTTTTTTTTTGGTGGCAGAAACATAATACTATTTGGCGAAAAAAAAAAAAAAAATTACCAGCAAAGGGCCGGGGAGATTAACGTTTGGAAACTTATGAAATGTAATCTGCATATCCAATTGATTCCCAGCATATCAGTTGAAAGGATAAAGATGCATATCTCCATGATGGATATTGCATTAATAGGCACATAAATAAAGGTTGAAAAGTCATCACCGAAAGCTTTGAACCTTTTTCCTCCACTTTTATGTCCCGTGCGCACGCCTCAGCAGCGTCTGAGGTTTTTTTCCCCCTTTCGAGTTCCGTTTTCATCAATTCACGGCCCCAGCGCCTGGCAGCCCGAGAAGGGCTCGGCACCGGAGGATGCTCTGTGCAAGGACGGGGACGGGGCACAGGACCCCCCCGAACATCCCGAGCAGCCCTGGGGACCACTGCGGAGCCCCAGGACAGGGCAGAGCGCCCTTCTCCACCTCCTCGCCCCGCTGGTCCCACCGGAGCCGCCGGGACGCGATGCTGCGGGGGTGAGGACGGGGACAACCCCACGGCTCGGAGGGAGAAGCGGCCCGGCAGGACTCGGCCGTGCAGGGGGGCACGAGGGACATGGGCCCCCCCCCCCCAGAGCTCCGAGGGTCTCCCCTGCCGCCGGAAGAGGCGGAGAGCAGGGGCTGGTGGCCTCCTGCGGGGGTGGGAGGGAGGGAGGGAGGGAAGGAGGGAAAGATGGAAGGAAGGAGGAAAGGAGGGGGGAGAGAGGAAGGGAAGGAGGAAGGAAAGGAGAGAAAGAGAAAAGGAGAGAAGGAGAGAATGAGGGAGACAGGGAGGAAGGGAGGGAAGGAGGGAAGGAGGGAAGGAGGGAAGGAGGGAAGGAGGGAAGGAGGGAAGGAGGGAAGTCTCTCTGCCCCCCGGTGCCGCAGGGACACACGGGCGCAGCAGCCCCGCGCCCCCGGGCCGAGCAGCGGGGGGCACCCCCCGGCCCGGCCTCTCCCTTCGCTCACAGCCGCGTTTCAAACCGAAGCCTCTAATCCTCGTTAATTACTTGTGAAAACACCAGCGATGATTAAATTCCAGCGGCATCACGGCGGATTTCCACGGGGAGCCGTCCTGCAGTCCTGCCCGTCCTGTCAGGGTTTGGCACGCCGAAGGCTCGGACGGGCCGAAGGGGCTCGCACCGGGAGCCGGGGGGGGGGGCGGTTCGGAGCTGGGGGGGGGACGAGGAGCACCCGTGGCCCTGCGTGACCCACGGCAGAGGAGGCAGAGCCCTGGCAGCGGGCACAGGTGGACATCCAGCCCTGTCCCCGGGGGACTCCGGGGCCGTCCCCGGCCTCCGCGCCCTGCACCCAACGCGATGGGGCCAGGGACTGACTGCGCGGGGGGGAAAGCAGCCAAGCAGCGCTCCGAGCTCCGACGGTGAGTTCGTTCATCGGTGTCTCGCCCAGAGATTGAGGATTTCACCAGTTGTTCTTCTGAAGATGAACTGGATTGGGACCTGGGAGGAGAGAAAATGAAAGGGGGAGAGAGAAGGAAAAAGAGAGGGAAAGAGCGGGAGAAAGAAGGAAAGGGGGAACGGGGAGAAGAGAAGAGAAGAGAAGAGAAGAGAAGAGAAGAGAAGAGAAGAGAAGAGAAGAGAAGAGAAGAGAAGAGAAGAGAAGAGAAGAGAAGAGAAGAGAAGAGAAGAGAAGAGAAGAGAAGAGAAGAGAAGAGAAGAGAAGAGAAGAGAGAGGAGGATAGTGAAAATGAAAGAATAAAGGAAAGGAAAAGAAGGGAAAGAGAAAAGAAAGGAAAGGGGAAGAGAACGAGAAAGGAAAGGAAAGCAAAGAGAAGGAGAGGAGCAAGAAACAAGCCCGGCAGGAGGCAAAGCGGACCCCAGCGGGAGGGGAGCCGCCCGTGGGGCCGCTGGGGGCCGGGCCGGGCCGGGCAGCACCAGCAGCAGCAGCAGCAGCATCACCAGCACCAGCACCAGCAGCAGCAGCAGCAGCAGCAGCAGGGCCGAACCCGGGGGTGCCGGCACGGCCCCGTCCCCCTCCCCGCAGGATTTCTGCCCCCGGGCACAGCCGCAAGGACCCGAGGGCGGCGCAGCCCCTGCTCCCGGCCCCAGGTAGGGCAGCGGGACCGGGGGGCTCGGGGCTCGCTGCTGCCCCCCGAGGCTCGCCGACGGTGCCGCGGGCGGCACAGAGCCTGCCCGGCCCCCGGTGCCGGCGGGGAGAACCGGGACCGGCCCCCGGCACGCAGAACGGGATTGGGGGGCAAGGCGACCCGCCGGTACCTGGCAGAGCACCTCGGAGGTCCTAACCAGAGGCTCTTCCCCCCCTTCAGAAGGCGATAGCAGCAACTGCCGGAGCCACCAGACCGCCACTCGCTCCCCGCATGAGCTCGGTCCTTCCCTAACTGAGCGGGATGTAAATCCGTCCTCAGAGAGGGGCGTTTGCTGTCTAACCAGAAGTAAGTGCGGCTTCCACTGCATTTTGTACGGTTTCATTTCATTTACTTTAAAGCCTGCAATACTAGCAGCTTGTTTTTCCTTTTTTTCTTCTTTTCAGTCAGAAGAGTATTTTCCCATCCCCTACCATTAACTGTGCGACTAGAGTCCTCACTCACAATGTGGAAAGCAAGCCACAAGTATTGCTCATCTCCGAGTTTTCTACACCGTAAAAAGTTTCATTATTTCCACATTAAAGGAAAGCAAATTTTGATTTATATCTCGCGCGTATTTCTCAGGTTTCAGTCCTTGAAAAAACCAAACCAAACGAAATAATTTTCTTGCTATTACTATTAATCAAACGGTTATAAAATAACGACCTGAATGGATTTGTTAAGGTGGAAGGCTAAACAACATAGAGGGAGGATGGGGAAACTGCTTAGATCTGGACCTGTAAGGAGCTGAAATCTAAGATTTAGATTCCCGGATAAAGAACAAGTAGGTTGGGGCGTAAATTCAAACAAAGATGTCAAAAACTTCTGGGCTATTCTTCCCAAAATCTGTATTTCAGTGAGACCAATCAACCTCACAGTATTTCATCTTACTGTAAAAATCCCCTTAAACTAGCCGAGGTGTTTCTTAACCGAAGCTATTTGGGAGAGATTACAACCACCCCGATCCAAAATGCCACCACCCGAATCCAAAGTTAAAAGTAAGCCTGAGCCCAGCTCGGGATCAGGGCTGCAAGGCCGGTGTCAGAAGTGTTTTTTGGGGGGCAGAGGAGATGTGTGCCAACCGGATCCCAGTACTGCTCCTTCCTCACAACACGAGCAGAGGTGTTTTGTGCTGCACCGATCAGAGATCCGCGTAGCTAAATACACCAGGTACCAACACAGGCATCCCCCAGGACAATACACGCATTTTGTTAAGGCAGCTGTGGCATTTCTTCCAAACACCTCAACCTCCACGCACACCCGCATCGAGGGGTAAAAACAGGGTAAGTCACGGGGCTGTCTAGCGATACTACAAGCAAGCCACCAAATTTAAACGCCCGTCAGAAACATTAGAAATCAGAGCCATGAAAGACCTCTCTCACAACCTGCTTCCTCGCCCCGTTTGTAACATAATGAGAGAACGTGCAATGTTTGTGTACAGATACTGCAGGAGCTGCCTCTCACGTGGTTTAAGTGGTCAGAGGTTAATACAAACAAAGATGCAAGTTTTATTTGGCTATATAATATGTTAACAAAATAACTAACTTCCAGTGAGATTAAACCTACTTTCTAGACCAGACAGGGACCTCGGAGCTGCAAAACGTCCTTAGCACAGGGAAAAGGGGCAGTGAATTCAGGAGGATTTATGCGTACACCAAGAACTCCCACAGCATTAGGCAAACAATTCTCCTACATTTTTATTTCCAGTATCAGGCACTCGATATAGTGTCCATAAACATATCCCACACTGTGTTAGTATCAAATGCACTGCTTATCCCTGACTCTGCAAGCAGAGTTGATTAATACCCATTTATCTGAATGATGTACACATTCATATATAAATATTGGTTTCTTCAGCAGTTGTTAAATTTTGACTGATGTGCACAACACACTGATATAGGAAAGAGACTGTTTCAGCCACGAACACAAGCAAGGGAGCTGCAGCAGCAGTTTTGGTTGCCATTCGCAATTGCTGTTCCCGTAAGTGACTGCTCTCAGCGCCAGGTCTCAGTACAGGACTGCACACCATTTTCCAGGGAAACTTGTAGCTCACACACATCCAAAATTCCAGCTCTGCAGGATTTTTTTTTGTTGTTTTTTTTTTGGTACAATCCCCAGTCTTGGCCAGTTGAACAGCGCGGCTTCTCCAGTGACACTAAAACAGGATTTCAGCTGGGAATTCACATTAACTCTGTAGCTACATCTGTATTCCTAAGTGTGCTAATTCGCTGTGAGGACAATTCACTCTTCCTTCATTTGCAAAAGGTATTTTATACAGTGTAATGCACAGCAAGCTACTTTGGACTTAAGCCTTGAAAACAAACCTGAATCCCTGTGAACGGTAATTTGAGCTACAAAAGAAGAGCACTAAGGTAAGAAGCAACAGTATTTCCATATGCACCTGTAATCTACCAACTTTAATCATGCCTTTTATAGTGCAAGAAAAAATAATTAAGTTTATTCTGTTTTGGTTTCTGAAGTATGAACCCAGACAGGAATTCACTTCCCAGAGTAAGATGCTCTTTTGGATTCTCAGCCTGCATTACTGTTATACAGCCTGATTTTCAAAATATCTTTTTGGAAAAATTAGACTTTGCCGCCTCAGCCCAGGCAAAAATAGAACCCAAACCACCAGTCACTTTTGGAAATTCAGGTCATCGATCTAACTTCCAGTGATGTGTGCTTCGGTACCCGCTGCCGGTAGCTCCTTTTTTATCATTTGGCTTTGTGGCACATTTCTAATAACCGTACAGGAGAGTAACTGCTCTGTCCCTATTTGTATGATAAAGGAATACAAAAGTGCCTCTCTACACAGGCCTTTTAACCAATCCAACTAGATAATCAAGGTTTTTATTCCTTCCATGCATTTACAAAACACTCAAGTGTTTTTCTGTCAAACCTGACTTTCATGAGATGATATCTGCTGTTAGGTAAATTAACATCGTATGATTACTTGCTACCTGTGGGCTAAGCGATGCCGAAAGGAATATAATTTCTTCCCTGCAGTCACAGTGTTTATCAGGGACACCTTAAAATGAGAGAGCAGAAATAAAAAGTCCTTTGCTATAGCACCGATGGTGCACACTGTGTGTTAAGAACATAATGGTGCCTTAAAAAATTGAATTGAAAATTGAAAGAAGTTGTAATGCGGTGGTGACCGTGCTAGGACGTCCCCTTGCATCTGAAGGGGCAGAAGCTCCACTCTGCCCCTAGGGCTGTATCACGTACTGAGCCTTATCCCCGGCTGCAGTGAGCCTGTGAGCACTCCTCAGCTGAGAAATCCCAGGTACGATGGAGAGGAGCATTTCCCAGGACTGAACTGCTGAAGACCGTATTTCAGCCACCTCGGTGCAGTGTCGGCAAGTTAAACTCTGCCTTTGTACCTGCTCTGCTCTGCCCCCTTGGACTGGCACCACTGCTGCCCAGCAGCCCACTCCAAATCATCGTCAGCGTACCATTTAATCTGACCTCCCACTCTGCAGTCCAGCGCGCTTCCAATCCGGTGCAGGAACAGAGCGCTACCACGACACAAAATTTAAGATCTATTGGCACGACTGGAAACTGCAGTAATCTCTCAAAACTCATGTAGCCCGTGCTCTCGCAGAGGTCAAACAATTCCTGGGAAAACTTCAGGTCTTCATTTACTTTCCTGGTGCTCCCATGTACTGGCTGCAGGAGCCCCTGCCACAGGCTGTGCAGCTCAGAGTTGCATAGCAAAAAAAAAGAGTACAAGAAAATACAAAACAAACCAGCTTGCATTTCCCATGGCTTTCCCCCACGGTGCTGTGGCATACCCTGCCTTCTCTGCTTTCCCCCCACGTGCCCCAGAGCGCTGTTTTTCTGCTAGATGTGTGGATAGCGTAACTGATGTATACCCCTCCAGCTGCATATCTCCACGTATTTTATGAACAACCAGAAAAGACAAGTGTTCTGACTAAAATAATTACAATAACAAAACACCACCAGTGACACGGTTTTTCTCTTTTCTGTATTTTACTTTTTTTTTTTTTTTAAACTGAAACTTGAGCAAAGTTTGGCTTTGGACAAGTGATCTGTACACTTGGAGGAACCCAAAATACAAATATAATACTGGGATTCTAGAGATGTATACAATGTATGATTTTTTTTCTGACTAGTACTGTGATGTGGATCCAGACAAACGCTCCTGAAACCAGTGGAGTTTCCCAAAATTTGCGTAAGTACAGAGAAGGATTTGGCATGTGGTCAGACTGTCCATTTTAATTTGGCTCTGAAATATTTTGAAATGCATAGGTAGGAACCTGATATGTAATATGACTGTTCAATTGTAAATAAGCCTGAAAATCCTGCTTAGGCCTGTGATCTTCAACTTCTTGTAACGTGCAAACCTCTAAACAATTTAAAGTTGACCCTCGCATAACAAATTTAAGGTTCTGGTGATTGATTTGCTTTTCTTACTTACCTTTTGCAGATCCTTTAGAAGTAGTCCGCAGATCCCAGTTGAAACCATTGGTTTAGACAAAATGGCAAATACTGTTTACAGAGAAAAAAGGCAAAAATAGAACCATGATATGGAAAGAAAAGAGAAAGATGGAGTATCAATTTCTTCCTGTAATCAGTATTTAAGGGCCCAGCTACGTAACAGCTCCTGTTGCGACTGCAGCTCCTGTAAACACGGCCGGGTCGGCGTGAGCTCGCTCAGACACCGCTGGCAGCACATCCACGACACCCAGAGAGCCCCCAGGAGTAAAGCAGAGCAGGAACGAGCTCCAGCTGAGCTCCCCGATCCCTCCAAGGCAGCTGCGGCATGTTTACAGGAGATGGAGTTAGAGCAGTGCCCGCTGGGCGGGCCAGCCTGAACTGCGACTTACTGGAGCTTACCTGACTGCATACAAAGGCCGGAACACACGCTGCGTTTGCAGTAGAAGCACAAGCAGGTAAATCGTAAATTGGTGCGTATGATGTACACACGTACATATTTGATATATTTATTTTTCTTAGAAAACATTGCTGCTGTTTATGTCCATTAATTTACATATATTTATTCTTACTACAGTATCATTTATAATAATACTTTCACTTCTATAGCACCTCCTCTTCAAGGATCTCCAATTGCTTAAAAACTTTAATAAATAAAGCCTCACATCTTGCCTGTGAGGTAGGTCAACGCTATTATCAAACTTTACAGATGCATTAACTGAAAACAGAGAGGTTAAGGCCAAAATTTTCAAATGTTTGTACCTGAAGTCAACCATCTAAATTCTCATTTAGATGCTTAAATAAAAGTCTTGTGGTTTTCTTTGGTGCCGAACATCCACAACTACTGCTGAAGTCAACAGGGGCTAATAGTCAGGCCTGATTTTAGGAGGCATACCTTTTACATGGCCATCAAACAACTCCAAGTTTGAAAACACTGGTCTAAATACACAACCCACGGTCAGAGCCAGAATCGATCCCAGTGATTTATCTCCTCAGGGCCTTTATATTATTAAATATAACTTTAAAAGGCTGGTGTGGATCTGGTAAATAAACGTGACACAAAAATCATATACTATTTCCACAAACTATGTCCGTCATAGCAAAGGCTGTATAAATACCACTTGGGTTTGTGGTAGTGGTGTTTCTTTTTTTTTTTCTTTTTTTTTTTGGGGGGGGAGAGGGGTCCACAGATTTGTGATAATTAAGACTATGCACAGTACACATCACTTGTGCAGTCATAAAACACATCACACATCTTCACTTGCTGTCTTTACATGTCTACATAGTAAATTCCTTTGCACTTGTGATAAATAGAAGTGGTCAAGTAAAGGTCTATTAAGAGGATACTTGTCAGAATTCATGCAGACAGCTTGCAAAATACACATACTAAAAGATCACTTTTAAAATTCTTGAATTGTTAAGCACGAAAATAATTACCTCATTCCAATACAGTACTGTGTAGAAACGTGGAATAAGCAGCATCATCTTATTCCCCATGTAATAGATTATAACAACTAATTAAGTTAAAAAAATTCAGGCACCAAATGAATTATCCTGCAACATAGAATAGTACCTATATAGAGTGCTCTCCTTAACATACTACAAAATCAGTTGTATGGCAATATTTTTCATTTCATAGTATGAGCGTCTCATTGCGTTTCCCATACATCTCTGACGTGCCAACCGCACAAAACAAAAGCATTTTCTACTGGCCTTTACAGAAACTCCTAATACAGAAGAGAAACTTTCCAAGAGGGGAAAAACACCGTCTTATGACAGCTACCTTGGCGGAAGGTAAGTGCTCGAGACGCGGATTACGCTACTGTATTCCACCTTTACAGCGACGCTGGAAGTCCGTATTTTAATGTGGGTTTCTCTCACTGTATAAAAACTGAACTCAAGGGGCCAGTGAAATATCGTTCTCTACCACGGGACCCTCCCAGCTCTGCGTTAGAGCTCCATTAATTAAATCATCTTCTGTAAACTGTTTCAAGTGTGCAACGTAGCGCTTCAGTCTCCCACATTAAATGAGAATTTCAAAGAATTAAATAATAAAGCTTATTTTAAGCAACCAACAGAGGGCCCGGCGGCCTTCCAATAGAATTATAACAAAACCGTACGCGATACACTGAGGGGTGCTTTGGCTCAGCCTCGTGAAGACAACACGCCTCTGTCACAGCTTCTATACGCACTTTGCAGCCTCGTGAAAGGAAAAATACAAAACGCATCGTTAGCGCCGTGGTCCTGCCCTGCTCCCACCGGCAGCGAAGCATCCGAGTACCTTCCAGGTGGGGGCAACAGCAAGCCAGCTTCGTGCGGGGCTCCGTCCTGCGGGAGCCGGGCAGCAGGGGCTGCAGAGGCGGAGCACGGCCCCGGCCCCGGCCCCGGCCCCCGGCCCCGGCCCCGCCGCGGCCCCACACCCGGCCGCCCCCCGCCGCCCCCGGCTCCCCCCGGCCCGCGGGCGCTACGTGTCGGTCCTGCGGGCCGCCGCCCGGCCCCGCGGGGTGCCGTCGGCCGGAGCCCCGCCGGCGTTGGCCGCCGCCTCGGGCCGGTACTTGAGCCAGCAGATGAGCCAGGTGACGACGACGGAGAAGAGGGCCAGGATGCTGGCGACCGACAGGCAGATGGGCCCCACGGGCGACGGCGAGGCCGAGCCGGCGGGCTCGGCGCCGTACTGGTTGACGAAGATGAGGCCGGTGAAGAGCAGCACCACCATGGAGAGGAAGGAGACGACGACGCACACGCAGCCGGCGCTCAGCGCCGCCCGCTTGCAGCTCTGGCAGCTCTCGCACCCGCCGCCGCCGCCCGAGGAGCGCGGCCCGGCCCGGCTCGGGGCGGCGGGCGGCGGGGCCAGGGCGGCCGCCGCCTCCCGGGCGCGGGGCGGGCGGCGGGGCGGCAGCGGCGGCAGGCGGTCCTGGGGCAGCGGGTCGCGGGCCCGCAGCTGCGGCGGGCAGGCGGCGGCCAGCTTGGTGTTGACGGGCAGGCCGTGGACGCGGTGCTCGGGCAGCGCCGTGCGGTGGCGGCACAGCGGGCAGGCGAGGGAGCCGCCGCCCGCCCGCCCCGCCGCCGGCCCCGCCGCCGGTCCCTGCTCGGCGGCGGCCGGGGGCTGCTGGGCGGCCCGCAGGTGCAGCTGGCTCAGGCACTCCTGGCAGAAGGTGTGCAGGCACTCCAGCAGCTTGGGCGCCCGCCGCTCCAGGTCGAAGTAGTTGTAGCAGATCTTGCACTCGTAGTCCTCGTAGCTGGGGGCGGCCGCCGCCGCCGCCCCCCCGGCCGCCACCGCCTCATCGTCCTGCCGCCCGCCGCGCCCTACGCCGCCCTTCTTCTGCGCCGGCTCGGCCATAACATGTCGCCGGAGGGGGACGGAGCGCCGCGGAATGGCGGGGGAGCCCCGGGCGCCCCTCGGCCGAGCCGCGCCTGCCGGGCGGGCGGGCGGCAGCCGCCGCCTCCTGGCCGCGCCCCGCGGGCTGCGGCGAGCCCGGGCCGGGCCGGCGGCAGGCGAGGGGCGGGGAGGGGCGGGCGGGCCGCGGGTGCCGCCGGGCTGCCGCGGGGGGGCGGCCGGAGCGCGCTGCCCGCCGCCGGGGGCCGCCCCGGGCCGCAAGGCCGCGGCGCTGAGGGAAGGGCCGGGGGCTGCGGGGGGCCCTGGTTGTGCTTGGGGCCGTGGAACGGCCCGAGCTGGAAGGGACCCGTAAGGGTCACCGAGAGCAGCTCCTGGCTCCACGCAGGTCTACCCCAAAATTCAGACCGTGTGACTGAGGGCACAGCCGGAACGCTTCTTGAAGTCCGACAGGCTCGGTGCCATGACTGCGTCCCTGGGGAGCCTGTTCCAGTGCGCGACCACCCTCTCGGTGAAGAGCCTCTTCCTGATGTCCAGCCTGAACTTCCCCTGCCGCAGCTTGACACCGTTCCTGGGGTCCTGTCGCTGGTCACCAGAGAGAACAGATCGGCACCTGCACCCCCACTCCCTCTCGTGAGCTTACTTCTTGAAAGTAAGCTCACCTTCGTGAACTTCACTTCTGCAAATGGAGTCAAAAATCCCCCCTTTTTAAAAGCCCACACTGGTCTGCAGCCTCAGGGGCATTCTGCCCACAGTCACCTGAGGGACCCTTTCAGTGTTAGCTTTTCTGGTGCTGCATAGCATCCCTAGAGAATTTGGAATATACAAGGGCTAGATGAAAACAGTCCATTTTTTACACTGCACCTCATTTCATTTACTTGTGAATTCTTGAAGTCATATAAATATATATTTTTAAGGGTCTTTGTCTGCTTGCTTGTTTGCTACTGCTTCCCAGTTTAGCCTGGCCTTCTAATTTAATTAGTTCATTGTTAAGTTTCAGGAGATCTTGAATATGGGTGTATGTCAAATTATCCCAGGTGCCACCCTTTCACTTAATATTTTTGCAATTTTCATAACCCTCCAGCTTTTGGTTAATTTTCAGGACACGTGAAAGTGCCTAGATCCAAGCAAATTGGAATTAATTTTTCAAGAAAATTATTTGAGGCACTGTATCAAATGCTTTAATAAAGTCCAGATATATCAACTGTGTTTCTGTTTCAGACTGCTTTGCCTCTGTCTTTTGTGTTCTGAGTTTTCTTATCTGAGTTGTATCTGCCTCGAGGTCAACTGAAACTCCACCTAATGAGTATATGAAAGTCAGCATTGGGAAAGCTTCCTGTAACTCAGGCATGAAAAGCACACAGGCAAAAAAATGGCAAAGCTGAGCATAACTGAAAAATAAAAATGCTAGAGGTGAAATTAGGATGAATTTTACTTTTTTTGATAAAACTAAGAATGAGAAAAACTTGTGTTTTGTCGCAGGAACTAACTCCATCACACCCAAGCAAGGTTATCTTGTGGCACGAGGTCCTAGAGAAGACTTAATGGAAGGAAGAAGCAGGATGGAGAATTGTGACAGCAGCAGATGTCCCCATCCCGGCGAGTGGTGAGCTACTGCTTTTGTCTGCAGAAGGATGCAGCTCGTATTTACCCGCTTGTATGGCCAGTGGTTCTTGTGCTGTCTGTCCTGACCCTTTGGCTGGCATGGGGCATCGTGGTCACATAGTGAGAGGCACAACCGAACACCGTCCCATTTTCTGTTATTTTTTTCTGCTGGACCAACTCTGCAGAGCAGGTTGCTGCTGCCTGGTTGTGCAAGGCCTGCAGCCAGCGCAAGGAGAAACACTGGTGGCTGTGGTCAGGAGAGGAAACGAGGCTGGGACCACAGCGGCTGTGATTTATGTACACTTACCTCGCTGCGGAACAAAACCACTAATGATTTTAGCCCTCTTGTCAGCCCAGCGCCATGCCACCTGCGTATTGGGACAGCCTGGTCTGGAGCAAGGCTTGCACACCAGCATGGCAGCCTGCGGGACGAGCTGCCTGCCCGCATCTGCTGGCAGCCTTCTCGGTGAGGGCGAGCAGCTTTGGTGGGCAGGCTGCTGCTCCCGCGGACGTGGGCTCCATCACCCGGGTTCCCAGGGCGCCTGGCCTCCATCCCGGCTGGATTCTTCCCTTGTCCAGGCCCGTCGTTCTCTCCAGGTGGAGGAACTGGACAATGAGTACAGGTAAACATTTTCATAGGCCTTTCATTAAAGGTCTCGTGGGCTGGAACTGAAGAGAATAGAAATGTCTCCAGACTTTGGAAGAGTTACTGTCATTCTCAAGGTCCAGATGTACTCTCTCCTTTAGTTGCTTTAATTGCAATTAGCATGTGTTTTTTGGACTGTCAGCTTGGAGGGCCTGTTCTTTAATGGAAAAGTTGTATTGGTTATTGTAAAAAAACCTGAAATGCAGCTGAGCTGATTCTGAGGGCTGACTTTTGGCTGAACCAGTGTCTGAGCCTTTGGATGTTATTCAGCAGAGGTTGTGTTATGAATTCTGAGCAAAAGTGGCAAACAACCCTTATGAAATACACATTTTTCCACTTAAAATAATCATCCCGCAGCTGGTAAGAATTGATTTTTTAGCATTTTAAATATTGTGCGTGATTTACCCAGTGCAGCATGCCAGTTCTGTGCCGGTGTAAGCCTTGATCCCAGAGGAGTTGTAACAGTGAGAAATGAACCCACTGATGAGCCAAGCCCCAGATGTCGCAGAAGAATCCTCACGTTGGTCACAAGGAACGTACTGGCATGCATCTCTAGCATAGCAATAGAGTATTTAGCTGTTTTAATTCTTTAGAATTTCTGTGTTACTGTACAATAAGTATGTTTAATGAAACTTGACATCTTGCTTTTTATTTGTAGGTAGGAAGGACGCTACCTCTGATGCATACATAAGATAGGAGTGGATCGGATGCCAGCCCATTCAAGGTAAAAATGCTACGAATCCCTTTTTGATACCCATGTTTTCCATACATTTCAACAATTAAGTAGCTTGTATAGGACTGATGCGAAGATCACTGAAGTTGCACAGCTCTTTGGTAAGTCCTTGTGGTTTAATTTGGTATCGTGGTTGACAACAGAAGCTTTTTGCCAATATTTTAAGATCAAGAGTGTCTTATAAAAGTCTGCTTATTGTATGAGTTTCTAGAGTGCATTACGTAACTAAGCCTAGAGCACGTTTGGTAAATATTTAGAAGAGAACCGTCTTGCTTTTCATCCTTGTACTCAAACTCATTTACATGGGTTTCCTCCTCCAGCCCCATTTCCACTCACCTTTCAGGGGTAGCAGAAGCTGCACATTACATTTATGCCCTATAATTGGATTGTGGGATGCTGCAACATCATCTTCTGATTTCTTCACGTTAACATTTTATTTCATATAATGTATTTCTGAATAATTTATAATTAAAGTGCTTTTTTTACCTTTTCTGTCCTGGAACTACTTTAGCAGCTATTGCATGTGTGGTTTATTGCATTCAGTACAGAAGGGAATGCTAATTTCCAATAGTATTTGTGTGCCATTTTGGGGAGCTGAAAAAGGAAAGAGAAAGGATTATAGTTATGAGCAATTCCACATCAGTCAGAGCAAAATGTGTTGTTCTCTTAATGCATACGATATGAATGATGCAGAGGTAAATGGCTGCGCGGGTACCATATTTGACACCCCTCTCCTCTCCAAAACCCTCTTTGTTGTGTTGTAGTTGCTAAATATGGTCCTGTGTCAGTTGTCTCAAGCAACGAGGAATGTGTGAAACATCCCAGATTTTCTAAAAGTGAAGCTGCCTCCTCCTGAAAGGTGAGAAAGGCCAGGAACTGACATTGTGTCTTGTTTGCAAGCCCTGACAAAACTCTGGCGCATTTGCAATAAAAGGGTGAGGGACGTGGGCTTTCAGCTGGGAATGAACACATCCGACACCATTTCTGATTATTCCCACCCATAGGTTTTCCACATCCCTGTGTTTTCTGCATGTCACAAACAGGCAGCCGCATGGTGAGATTTGATTAAGACAAGATGAAGAAGCATTTAAAATTAGGGGTGTACGTCCATCAGTGCAATATCCTTCTCAAATAGCCCAGGTTGAACGGCAACAAGGATCATCACTAGACTTGCTACCCAGAGTGAACTCATCCTGGACATGTTACTTAAGCCGATGGCAGGCATGGGCTAACCCTACATTTCAGGCAAGGGGGACTCCAGTGATTTAATCAAACAGTTAGTAACTGTTCTTAAATTGGTGCAGACTTCCAAGTTAGTTGCAGCTTTAGGAACAAATGTATTTTTTGAGAATTTGCCTTCTACTGAAACACACTTCTTCAAACCCTTCATTGATGGTATAGCTGAGAAAATAATCTAGGAATTGCACTGATGTAACTGTTTTGTTTTTTTTTTTTTCCCAAAAAGAAAATAGCTAAAAAGGGGAAAAAACTGAACTGGGAGAAGTCCTTTGGTCTGGACAGTAGTGTGTTTCCTGCATGGCATAGTAATAGTGAACGCTGAATTTGATGTTGGAGCGTTAATTTAGGTGCTGGCGCGGGGCTGGCAGAGCTGCATTTGGCTTGGCTGGTGCAGCGTGTGGCTGCAGCGAGCTCAGCGAGGAGACTGGGCGTTTGGGGATGAGGGACATCACGCCTCACGTAGCACCTTGGGGCTTATGTTAGCTACAGGTTAGGGCTCTGCTGGCCACATTAAAGCACCCGCATTTGAAAATACTGCTAAAATGAATAATTACCAATAATAGTGGTTAGTGTAATTACTGAATAGCAGCATGGCTATTTGCTGTTGGGCAGTAACTTCCTGCTACCCAAATTGTCCTTGCATTCTACTGAGACAGAAAAGTTATTTCTATGTGGAATCACTTAAAAAGATTATGTAGTGCTTTGGGAACTTTATTTGCAATACACAATACTGATTTCAGTTACAGCTTTTGTTACAGCACATCATTGGCATTGAGTTGAAATAAGGATGGTTATCTTCAAACTAAAGTCCCGATCCAGTGAAGTTGGTAAGCATTTTCTCATCAGCTTCAAAGGGGACAAATTTTTATCCTTAGTAATGACAGGGACACATTTTTTTTAACACAGCTTGGAAAAAACTGCTATTGCCCAGACCACAATATTATGTATATGTGCTTAAATCAATTTTATTCAGAATGAGAAACAGATGAAGGATTTGGAGATTTTTGCATTTGTACTATTGCATCAGTTCAGATAATAAAATTGTGTGGTTTTTTTGTTGTTGTTTTAAGCTGAAGCAAGCACATGGGAGTTTCTTATTTTTTAGACAAACTTTAACATCTCACAGGAAATATCAGATTTAAAATTCACATGATGTGAACCTAAAACTGGATCTATTGCTAGCTGGAACCTAAGGGGCCATTTCTATCAATTTCTCTGGGCTTGAGGTTCGTTTCAATTTTCCATTGTAGATATATTCCAGGTTTATGCTCAAGAAGCTCCTATGTTGGCAGGGGAGAAGACACTTCATAGGTTCACCTGAGCTTCCTCTAAGGTAGCTTGTGAGAGGTGGCTTGCAGAGCAGCAGGAGCTTTAAGTACCAAGTGTTAAGGATACATTAGGAACTGCCACAGACCACAACACAAAGCCTAATTTTTCTACTGTATCCATCAGCAGCATGTTCACT
Source organism: Cygnus olor (assembly GCF_009769625.2). Taxonomy (NCBI): domain Eukaryota; kingdom Metazoa; phylum Chordata; class Aves; order Anseriformes; family Anatidae; genus Cygnus; species Cygnus olor. The sequence goes on along the minus strand of NC_049177.1, from coordinate 5,067,488 downwards.
GCGTGCGCTTCTGGTGCCCCTTCTCTAGGAAGGCATCTAGGGCAGAAAATATTCAGGAAGAGAAGGGAGGAGGAGAGGCTGGGAAGAGCTTCCAGGGGAAGGGAAGCAAATGGTCTGGAACCGCACGACCTGAGGAAGAGGCAGCTCAGAGGGGATGCAATAGTGGTCTGGTTGTCTCTGCTCAACCAGCCAAGCAGCTCAGACATAGCAAATGAATCTCCGGCATTAAAAGGGCCGAAGACTGCCAAAAGGGAGGCTGCCAACTTTTAAAGTGGCCCCGCCAAGGGTGACTGTAACTCTAGAGGGAAAGGGATATCTGATTTGTTACTTGGCATACTTTCGCTGTATATTCTGTTATGCTGGCCCACTCATTTTCATAATATTGGAAAGGAAGATGAGAAGCTTGCTTCTAATGGGTTGATTAGATATTAAATATTTTGGAACAAAAAAGGCTAGCAACTGGGATGTCTTTCTGATGGGGGTGAGAACTCAGGATGTTAGATTTGGAGAAAAAGCCCTCCAATTAGCTGAAAATGCAGTTCTAGCTGAGTCAAGAAAGAGACTCCTTTATCCCAATTTGAAATCTAAATTACTTTAATTGAAGAGTATATGGTTCCTGAGTTTTATGAGTAGGAATAATTGGAAATGAATTCAATTGCAATTTTTTTTTGGTACACAATTGTTTTTCCCACAAAAATGTGGACTAAATTTGTACTCCCACTAGTGAGTGCCAATTTGGAAAAATTCCACTGAATTCATTGCAGCTACTCTGCTTGCACCTTCCTTTGTGAGTACAGAATCAGGCCCTGCGTGCATAATTTCTCCACTTTTAGACCTGAGGGAATATAATCGGGAGCCAGGCTGAGATCCCATTCCAGATCAAGTCTTTCATATGCAGATTATAAAATCACTGAAAAACAAGCTTGGTTTGGCAGTTACTTTAAAAGAGACCTTGGGTGATTTTATCAACAGCAGAAGAGGCAATTCATTCTTCATGCTAGGAATCACCATATAACTCATTCTGGGAGATGCGATCTATACTGACTTTTTCACGATGACGGAAAAATACCGTATTTGGGAGATTTCTTAGGGCCACTTCAGGTCTTCTGCCCTCAAAAACCTCATCCCATAATCTCAGAGAAATGTCTTTACACAATTTATTTAGATCAATATTTTTGTCTTATTTATTTCTGTAGTCTTGTCTCATGTCTCTGACTGTCTGAAGCTTCAAATAAGATTTCAGAAGCTCATCCAAAGTTTCTATATTAATTCTATTAGAAGCATGGACTTTGAGTTAGCAGTGTGGGTCAGGTTTGTAGATACCAAGGCAGGAAAGCACCCAAGGATTGCATCTTTGCTCAGCTCTTGCACTGCTAGAGACCTCGTAACCATGAAGAAGGGGAGTTAAAACCTGATTTTGTCTTCAGCCATTGCCAGGAAAGCTGCTGACCAGATGGATGACCCATGAGGGATGTGAACAGTGGTAGTTAAATGCTCAGGAGTTGCTACCATTGTCTTTCAAAAGAATGTGTATTCCCCAAATGAGCACAAGTAAATAGAGATAACTATTTATTGGGCATGCATATCTTCTGTAAAACAATGAGGGAATGGCTGAAGTCTTGTTCTCGGATTATTTTGTGGGTCAGGAACGTAAAGCAGTGCCTTATGAGTAGTAAGGTCCAGCATGCCAGATACGGCTCTGGGTATTCAGGAACACTAAAGGCTTAGCACAGCTAAAGCACAATTCTCCCCTGCAAAAAAATACTGACAATACCTGCCATTTGGTGGTATTTTGATGCATCTCAACAGCAAAGCATCTGCTCTAAGAGTGAGGCACAGGAGAAAATCATTTCTGTGGTGAGTTACAAGAGGCAGGCTCAGTGCTAGCTCCAATCTGACGTGGGATGATGGAGCTGCCCAGGCAAGCTGCCTCCCCAGTGCTGTCCCCACGGAGAGGCCAGTGAGGGCAGGAGAGCCCCATATTTCTGTCTCTCTTTTGGGTCCCTTTTCCTTCCTCCCTTCTCCAGTCTGAGGACGTTGCACCCTGCTTCAGAAGGTGCGTGATGCTCAGGAAATACATGGGTTTGTGCCGTGGTTTACGCTTCTTGCAGTGCTTGGGCCAGGCCTGTCCTGACACAGGCAGTAAAAGTCCTGCTCTGGAATGGTGCAGATCGCCTTAACGTCACCCAAAACAAAGGCAAACGCTGTCAGACTGCCTAATGGTTGTTTCTATCTACTATCCCATAAAAGATGTACATATATATCCTTCTTGGTGTACTGCCAGTCAATCAACGTTAAAAAGTTGACATATGGGTGTGGGATTTTTTGCTGCCTTTAAAATAGGATCAATGACATTAAGGTTTGTCAAGTAAATAGTAGAAATAAAGCAAAAAACCCAAGAGCTATTTATGGTTTTAGGATGGCATCTGTAGGGTGGGTGGCAGTAGAATGAAAAGCAGAGAATCTCAAGGCTCTCTGTAGCTGAATGAAAAGACTGAACATACATTTTTGGTGGTTTAAGAAGTGGTGGTTACCCAAGGTTCATGCATACAAGCAAAATAAACCCTATGAACTAACGTGCTGTCAGTAGAAGATTTTCAGAAAGGATTAGTGTTAGGCACTGTACATTTACAAAGCTCTAACTAAAATATGAAGATATACTTAGTTTATGACTGACTGCAAAAAATCAGGGAAGAAAATTGAGCAGAGGGAAAAAAATGAGCCAAAGTAAAAGAAATCAGTAGCCCAGACAGTTTGCAGGTTCTCTCCTTCTTATAGGATAGAAAAACGGACCAAAACATTTGCCAGAAACTGAGGTTTTGTACCACAGCAGAATGGATTCAGTTCTGATGTCCGGGTTATCATGCAGTGGCAATGCCCAGCTTCATGTTGCATACGCAGAGCTTAAGGGAAAGAAAGAACAGCTCTCAGCCTGTTGCATTCCTAACAAATGCTTGGCAGCAGTGACTCATGCCACTGATAAACACTTAGAAAACATCATGCTGCAGCTTCAGGAATGATGGCTGAGGTTTCCTACATGTAAGGTGCCACTGAAGAGAAACTATGAAGCTGCCTGGGGGAATGGGACCTGGCTTTTAAATCCTCAGCTCTGAACAGGATGGAGAACCACGGAACAACGTGCAGCGCACAGAGGGCTCTGGCAGTGGTCTCTGCTGGGGCAGGATAAGCCAGTGCTGCCCAACACCAGTGGGTATCAATTTCTTCTCCTCTGGGAAGATTATGTGATTAACATCAACAACTCCTTTCCTTCAGTTTTCGCTCAGTTTTGTACGTGCTGGATGTGAGGGCATCCATCAGCAGCCAACAGTTTAGAGAAAACACGCCGTGGTCATGCTCTGTTTGTGCACAGGGGCGCCAAGCAAAACCGACCTTTTCAAGAATAATGGCTTGCTTGAAAGACAGGGAAGTTGTAAAAAGAAGGGCGTTACACCGCGTTCGGTAATAATTACTCAAGAACTGTCATGTTGTCACCATTTCTTCATCTGCCGAGTGAGAGTTTGTTCAAGATAGCGTGCTAAGAGATTTCTGGGAGTAAAACAAGCAAACAGAAAGCCTGTTTGTTCAGCTGACCTCTTTCAGCGGAGACCGCATCTCTGCAGGGCAGCTGCCCCACGAGACTGGCGGTTCTCAGGGAATCCATTTGTCGTGATCTAGGAGCCCCTCCATGCTCCAGACAGATGGCTTTACGTGGCCGGTTAGCAGGGGTTGCCGAATTGCCGTACCAATGTGCTGTCCATCAGGCCAGGCACTGACTGCCCCGAGCACGAACACGCTGGGCAGCGCCAGAGCACCACAGTGAGAGCTGCCAGGAACTCTTCCCCTGGTTTCACCAGTTTAGGCCTGGGCTCTTGTTGTGACAATTTTTCCAGAGGGATGAGATGGAATTGCGAATGAAACCAATGCAACTCTATTGATAGTCAAGGTTTTAAAAATTCTTAGGGGTTAAGTTAGTTATTTAAACACAGTGTTATTAAATTCCATTTTGTCATCATTTTCTCCAAACACTGAAACAGCCAAGGTGTGGGATAAGCCTACAAATAACTAGAAATGTTGAGAACACCTCCAGGAATTTCACAGTAGAGATGCATGCAATTGAAGTGTCCAAATGATATGGTGCAGAATAATTATTTAAATGACATGCTAATCATTGCTGGAAATTAGCAATACCATTTCAAGCAATGCAAATCATAAGCAATTACATAGCATTATCTGGTTACTTACACTACAAACAGAAAAGTTAATTATTCCTACCCAAAACAGCAGCAGAAGCTTCAGCACATTCTCCTTCCTGCAGCTTTTGGAGATGCTTTCATCTTTCCAAGTTCTGAAATTCACTTTTCTTTTTGTACTTAACATTCTCTCAAACTGGAAAGATGACCATATATATGGTAAGGATTTAATAAGAAAATTACGTGAAAGTTATAAAAACAAGGGTCTGCAATTCCATTTTTTCTGTGCCTAAACTTCCAGGAGTTGATGAGCTGTTTGGACCTTACAGGAGTGATATATTTAGCACACACAACACCGTGTGCTGCTGGAGCTTCACATTTTTGAGACCATCTGTGCAAAGACAATTGGCTGTGTGTTCAGGGCACTGAAGGCAGCTGATGTATCAGAAACATGTTTCGATCTCGCCGTGCTGCTCAGCTAAGCTAACGAAGAAGGTACTTGCGTAGAAAATGCTTTCTCAAAGCCAGAAAAGCCATGCAAAACGGGCAGGCTTGAAACCCATTACAGGTGTGTGGACTTCTGTTGCTCTTAATTGAGTTGGTTTTGTGTTATACCCTCTCAAATGGAGATCAAATCTGGGAGAGATCCAGTGAGAACAGTGCCTATCCTGGGCTTCCCATGGCAGACATGTAGCTGTTCCTGCTGCTGCAGAGCAAAGCCTGGTGAAGCTTCGTGTTTCATGTTTTTTATTGACCTACGTTGCAAAAGTTTTTTTTTTTTTTTTCCCCTCAGAAACCTTCTTTAAATAGAATTTTATTTGAACTTTGATATGCATTAAATCAAAAGTGAAGGATTGAAGTGCTGTGAAAACCACGTTTTCTGGTGGGGTGGTTTCTAAGGGCACACTGAACAGCACTTTGCCATCTCTTCAGCTTACTTCACAATCTTCACTTCTTCCAGATAAACTGAGAAAGCTCCAGTTTGTTCCCTGGGAGGTTGGTGGGTGGTCGGGTCTGACATGCAGTAGAGGAGTCACCTATCCAAAATAATGTGTTCAGTAATGTGTCAACTAAATAAAAAAGAAATTGCAGGAAACTTATAAAAAGGGTAGTCAGGACATTGGTATTAAAACTATACAATTTTTAACAGTTTCCTTTGCAATTTGAAGAGTGAAAAATGCAAATTACCAAAAAACAGTGAAGGAAGATGAAAGTGAGCTGGGCTCCGAAGTATATAGAGAAAATGACTGAGGATAAAGAAGAGATACAGGATGATGCTGGTGAAGAAAATGTGGCCAACACCTGCTTAAAGACAACGTGCCATGACGCCAACGCATCGTTGGGATTTCTTTCTTCACTGCGTGGCCAAAGGAGCCTGTGTAGGTGCCTGCAAATGGTGCGGCAGAGGCATTGCAGCCCAGCAGCCCAGTGGCGAGCTCTATGGGTGCCGAGCGTGCTGGTGTCCACTCCATTTCCCCCCTCACTGTCTGCCTTGGAGAAGCAATGTTGTGGTGTTCGTGGGCACAAGGACAACCTGCCGCCACCTAACAGGGCTGAGGTGCTGCCCTTCAGAGTGAAGCCTGGTTGCTGGCTGCGTTTGCTCCTTCAGCCCCATTTCCTCAGTTTATGAGTCAAAACAAGACTCGTCTGACTGTCAGGGCTGCAAACAGGCTGGCATCTGAAAGCAGAGCTGTGTTCTTATGGCAGCATTATCCTCCCCCGGTCGTGGAATTCGTACTTAGCTCTCAGCTTTGTTGATGCTGGAGGCAAAATGATACGCTGGCATGACAGCGACACGAGTTGTTGTTAAGGAAATGCTTTCGGTGCAAGGCACTATTTTCAGCTTACTGAAAAGTTATCCTTTGTTTTCCCATCTTGCGTGCTCAGCCCAGACGTGAATTTCCTCCCTCATGAAAATGGCGCTGAGTGCTGACCAGCTCCTGGGGAGATGTTTTGGCCCGAGATGAGGTAGTTTCACCGGTTAAAACTTTTAGAATGTTCTTTGCAGCTGGTCCTTTTACACACTCTCAGAGCTACATAGCTCGTCCTTTGCAGTGGTCCTGCTTCCACTGCTTTTACAGAAAACTGCATTTTGAAATGCCAGAAAACCTGCGTGGGGCATACAGAGTGTGGGATGGGCACCTCCTGAAGATTTCTGTGTTTCTTTTTCGTGTTTTCATCTTTCAAGGAGCCAAATCCTGAGTGTTTTTGTTGGCAGTCAGAGATAATGTGAGGCAGGTCTCAGGAAAAGGGTATTAGAGGCTTGCTCTGTAAGAGGAACATCAAGAGGAATGATTCATACTCTTGCTTTGAACAAGAACAAACAAGTTGTTCCATGAGCAGTGCCAGTGATAAAACAAGCTTCCTATAGATGTGTATTCCAAGTTACTACGAGCTTTCCACTGCAACAGTCACTTTTGTGCTCTCAGTTCTCTCATCAAACTCTCCATCGTCCCTGTGGCCCTACACTTTTACTCTGTGGTCCTTCCTGTGATCCCATAATCTGCCCTGCAAGCGTCCCTGTCCTTCTGGAAAAAAATGAGCTGCATGGGGCCACCCTGCGGCCCACACCGTGCCATTTCTCTGAAACACTGCAGGAGTGCAGTTCCCTGGGGACCTCTGCTCCCACACCGACCGTGGCTCCGAGGTGTCGGTGGTTCACCTGGTGGTAGGGGCAGGAGGGTCGTATTGGCATTGTCTTCCTGAGAAAATTGCCAAATGCCAACCAGGTGTTTTCTTCCCTGAAAACTCTGTCACCTCAATCTAAACTGAATCGTCTCTTTCATTCTGGACATCAATCTCTGTCAGGAACATAGTGTTCACAAATCCCTTTGCTTTCCTTAGCAAAAAAAGGGGTCATGAACTTCCACCAGCAGCTAATGCACCCCTTGCCATGCTGATTCAGCGAGGCTCAGACATCTGGCCCCGCCAGGCATCCCCACAGATCTCCTCTGCTGGATATTTGCACCCTTGGGCCCCCCAGCACCTCAGTGCCCCTGGAGGGTCGGAGCGCTGCTCTGTGGGACGTGGCAGGCAGCGCCCTACCCATGCGCAGACTTACCTCGCCCATCTGACTTGAGGACTGAAGGCATGCCTAAAGTTCCTTAGGACCAGGCATGCCTCAAACCCATTTTGGTTTTTATTTTCAATGAAACCGCATTTCTGGCCTCGCTTTTTCTCCCAGTGGTTTCTGTGTGGGTGGGGAACCACTTGCCTCACTTCTTCTGGGGCTGCCCCTTCCACACAGCATGGGAAGGGGCTTGGGCCTGACTCCAGCCTTTTGTCACTGAGGCTACCCTAGGGACACACGGGGGTAAGGCTGTGCAGAGTACTGCCTCTGCTAAAATAATCTCTGTGTCTGTTGAAGTAATCTGCTGCTGTCATCTAATGCCATGGGTGTCCTAAGCCGCAGCCAGGAAAATGGTAAATTCCTAAAAGTACATCCCTCCTTGGCTTTTGTGGAGGCCACAGTGAACAGAAAATAAACCAAGAGCTGGAAATCATAGAATCATTAGGGTTGGAAAAGACCTCCAAGGTCGTCTGGTCCAACCATCACACTACCACCAATGTCACCCATTAAACCACGTCCCTAAGCACCACGTCCAACCTTTCCTTGAACACCCCCAGGGACGGCGACTCCACCACCTCCCTGGGCAACCCGTCCCAATGCCTGACTGCTCTTTGAGAAGAAATGCCTCCTCATTTCCAACCTGAACCTCCCCTGGCGCAACTTGAGGCACGCCGGTTAAAACAAGCAATACCCAGACACCTATGTACACAGGTATGACTTTATTTCCCCGGACACGTCTATACACGTGTGTATTTATTTCCCCAAACCCTGTCAGGCGGCCATTTTATGGGCTGAGGGACAAGCGCTCGTGGAGCCAGTGGGCGGGGCCTGGCGCACCTACGGGGCGGAGCCAAACCCCGGGGCGTGGCCGGGAGGGGGCGTGGCCTATCGGGGTGTGTCCGAACGGGGCGTGGCTTAGCGGGGCGTGGCCGGGCGCACCTGTGGGGGCGGGGCCGGGCGGGGCCGGGCACCTGCGGAGCGGCGGCCGGCCGGGCGCAGCATGGCCCGCCTGCTGCAAGCCCTGCGCGGCTCCCAGCCCGTGGCGCGCTTCCAGCGCTGCTGCGGGCTCTTCCCCGCCGGCGACGAGGGCGGAGGAGGCGGCGGCGACCCCGCCGAGGGGCCCCGGCTCCGCGCCGCCTGCAACGGGGCCGCCGCGGGGCCGCAGCGCCGCCGGGGGGGGCAGCGCCGGCTGCCGGCCGCCCAACGGGGTGCGGAGCGGCCGCGGCTCGCGGGTGAGTGCGGGGGAAAGGGGGGGGCCGTGACTCAGCAGGGCCGCGGGCCGGGCCCCCCCCCCCCGGGGTGCGGCGGCGGGAGGGGGGCGGCCGGGGGATGGGGGTGCTGGGCTCCCCCCCGGCTGGGTGCGCGATGCTCCGGGTACCCGCACGGCGCCGCAGCCGCTCGCAGCGCGGGGCTGTGGCCTGCCGGCTACCTGCCGGTAAACGCGGGCTGCCCCCCGCGCCTCCCCTCGGGCTGCCGTGCGCGGCCCCGACCCGCACGCCGTGCTCGCACCGCCATCCCGGGCGTGGGGAGCCCTCGTCCGGCCCTGCCCGGCGCCTTCTCGGTTAGAAGAGAAGGGAACTAGGGTACTCTTTGTCTCTTCGTGCCGAGCTCCAGCAAAGCGTTTCAAGGAAATTAGGCGGCCAAAGATTTGTTTTCGCTGCCTGCTTTTGCAGCAACATGGTTAATGGAGCAGTGTTGACACCAAAATCCTACCCAAGGTAATGCTCTGCCAATAGAGACGTTCACTTCACCTGGAGCAATCGCTGTGGCTTCCACATTAATAAGGAAAACAGAAAGTACCTTGCTGGAAGGGCGAATGCATCCTGGGCACAGCACCTGGCCATGAGAGCGGGAGGGTCTTTTTCCACGTAAAAGCTCACTTCCCACTTCTGAAACACGTTAAATTTAGATCTAAAGAAAATGGAGAGGGAAGTAACGGCTTGAAAAATGTTTCAGTGCAGTGTTAGAATTGTTAAGATAGGTTCCTGGCTCTTGTGGAACCCATTTATGTGAGGAGGGTCTTCTGCAGCCTGCCAGGAGCCTCCTCGGGAATGGGCCCTGGCAGTCCCAGCAGGGAGGTCCAGCATTTCCATCCTGGTGTAGAAAGCAAAGTTGAATGTGGATTTTCCTTATGCTAAACAAACATACTCCATTCTCTGTTGCTAAATGGCCTGGGCTGGCCTTGATGTATCTGGAAAAAAAAGAAGGTGGGTTTGGGAGCCTAATACAAGTAGCAAAGTCCTCAGCTGTTAGCTTTTATGATTAGTGGCGTTTCCTTGCTCTTCTCTGTGGGCGTTTGCAGAAAGGTGCCAGAGCATCGCCCTTGTGGCTCACCCCTGGTGACCCTGGGTGGCTCTGTGCTCAGCTGGAGCATCCCTTCCTGAAGCTTGGGGGTCCCAAAGGCTGTGTTAGTGGGACAGATGACTTCTCTGAGGTAATAACTGCCATACTACTTCATCTTTCTTGCAATGATACAGTAGTCTAGAAGTTCTCAGGTTCTCCTATGTGAGCTGTTGCACGACCAGGGGATTGGTCATACCTGCGGAGTACGTAATTATGCGCTGGAGTGAGGCTGCTGCCCGTGGCTGGCCAGCTGCTGGGGCTGCAGCACCATCACCCCGGCACCCCCTTTTCTGTGCTGGCCCTCCAGCTCCCCATCCGAGGTGGGCTGGATGGAGGTAGGGGTGCTGAGGGTGCAGCTGGTGGTGGTTTGGGAGGAGATGGAGATGCCTGGCACGGTTGGATGCTCATGGGGGAGCCCAAGGGAGGGCAGTGAGGCAGGACTTGTGGGGGAGACCTTTAATTACCCACATGTTTGTTGCTGGTGGTGCTGCTCATAGTGTAGCAGTGTCTTCTGTCAGGTATAACCTGCAGCTGACACGTTCTCTAAGTCAGCAAGGCCTCGTCGCTGCCCTCAGCAGCACCTGGTCTGTGCTCCTGGGCTTCGTCCCTCAGCCCCATCTGCCCCGGGAGCTGCTGTGGTATAGTGAGGCAAGGAGTGATGTGCTTGGATGTGAAGTGTTTCTTAAACATTGGATCTGCTGCTTTGTCCATGTTCTTTGTGTTCCCTGCCAGATTAGAAACTCCTTTTTTTAAAAAAAAAAAAAACAAACAAGCAAAAAAAAAACCTTCAAGTGAAAACACTGATATCTGAGGATAATTCATGGTGTTGCTAATGCAATGTGCTATTTATGCCCTGGCTCAGGCTTAGTATTGAACCCAAGGGCTTTAATTGACGGTACTGATGGGTTTTCTTATTACAGAAGACAAGACAATAACTTCTTATAGTTACACTGTCTCTAGCTGGTACTTCTTCTGCACTCCTTTCTACAATTAGTTTGATTTACAGGGAATCTACATCTGAAACTGGTTGGAAGGTATTTTTCCTGATTTTCTTTGTTGCTTTATGTTTTTGTATTTGTAAGTTGCACACAAACAAATACTAACTTTCCAAAGGCTTTTTCAGTGTTTTAGTGAATAGCTAAAAAAATGTTTTGTATATTTGAAAAGCAGAGCGCTGCTTATCTGTAGGCTCCTGATGGAAGCTCGGTCCTGAAGCTGATATCCTGAATTAAAGGCAACAGAGAGGGGGAAAAAAAATCTTATTTCAAGTTTCCTGTAGAGATTTACTCGTTTCTTCTCCCCATTTCCTTTTCCGAGATGCTTTATCATCTCTTGCAATCTATCTTTCTGACTGTGAACGAGTGCAGTTCATATTTACTCTGTAGTTATACCTTAACTGTCAGAACTGCTCCGGGCGGGTGTGATGTTTACAGACTGCCTGATCGCAGTTACTGATTGCATGGCTCTGCCTTGCATCGGGTAGTGCGGAGACTGATGGCAGGGGCAGGGAGGCGAGGGTAAGGGCAATGGAAAAGGTGGATGAAAATGCGCATCCATCTTGGGGCACTGATGTCCTCGAAGTGTGGGTAATTGCTGGCAGCACACAGATGAAAGCCCTGCTTTTGCTGAAGTGGGGTGTCCGGCAGCATGACGCAGACTTGTTCCAGAGCTTTGAGGTCTCTCCTCTGTAGTGTTCCCTTGCAATAGGTTTTGCATCTGGGATTTGTTTGAAGGTTCCCGTGGAAGGCAGCCACTAAGGGATGTTTCAGTCTGTAAGTGCAAGAGGCTTTCACGAGGTGATTGTGATGGCCCTTTTGGCGATGGCATACAGTCCCATCCAAGATGAGATGGCCGGAGAGCTGCAGCGAAGCCCAGCACGTGCCATTTGTGACCAGCGCTCGGTGACCTGGCAGATCTTGCTGTAGAAGCACCCTATGCTAATAAACGTTTGTGAAACTTCACTCGCTGATGGTAATAGGGATCGTGTGTAGCTGTGTGGTGCTGTTAGGGCTGCTGCTGCTGGCGTGGGGGTACGTGAGGGGCCGTGGTGGTGCTGGGATCGGGCGCTTCATGACTCAGCACAGCCTGAGTCATCCCTTTGGACGCTGCTGGACCTCGTAATGAGGAGTTGTGAGGATCCTGGGATTAATTCCCCTGCTTGGAGGCAAGCCACTTGCTGCTTTGTAATTCTGCTGAATGTCTCAGGCCATTAGTTCGGCTATCAAGCAGGAGAGTAGGAGTTCATCTCTCGTCATTTTTCTCCTCTGTATCTTTGGAGTCTGGGGCAGGGTCAGTGGGCAAGGGGCCAGAGGAAATCTCTTCTCCTGGAAAATTCCTTTGGACAGCCAGTTCTTAGGTTACCTCCCGCATGTGTTTTATAGGAAGCATTTACAGGTCATCTGGGCAGTGGAAGGGGACTATTGACTGCTATGGCCTTGCAGGCAAGTACATCTGAGGTCTTGAATGTGTGCACAGTGTTGTCTAAAGCGTGAGAAACTACATCACATGTAATTATTTTTTTAAGAAGACTATTCCAGTTCCTGCTTCACGGGGCTCCATATCAATTCGGTGTAGTTGGCACCTGTAACTTATTTTTTCCAGGGTAAACAACTATTGGTCTAGATATAGAGGTACATGAATGCTTTCACGCAGGGTTACGTTGCTAACTTATTACCATTTTAGTACTACATTAGTCAACATGTATTACTAGATGAAAAAGATGTTTAATCTGTCCTTTTGGAAGCAAGTGGCAGTGCAATGTACTGCTGCGGAGCTCCTGGAGTCTGGCAGCACAAGTGCCCGCAGAGCGATGCCATCACTCCAGCAGCAGCCCGTGTCTGTCCCTTTTGCAGCTAGTTAGACCTGACAGGGGCATAGCTGTTTGCTTAACAGCTTAACTGGGTGCATCGCCCTCAGCGTTCCCTATCGATGATTCTGTGTGCGTGTGGAGAGCGTGCAGGTGCCTCACTTTGCAGGAGAAGTCAGTGTCGGGCACCGCAGCCGTGCCACAGGAGAGCAAAGACCAGGCTGCCCGCCACCCCGGGCGCTACAGGAGGAGCCCCCGGGGGAGCAGAAGGGGCACGTCCCTGTGGGGTCAGTGCTGGGGTGAGCAGCGAGCTGGCACGGAGAGAGGTGTTTGTTAAGCTCCGCCAGCACCCGCTGGTTCGTGCCGAGCGGCGTGGAGGTGTGGGAGCCACTGGTGCCACCGAGCAGGCTTCGGTGGGTCGCTGCTGCTCTGCTTGTGCCTGTCCCCGTCGGAAAGAGCTGGCATCAGCACGGCTTGCACTAATTGCAGCTAGAAACGAGGTTAGGAGTGAATGAGCTGCACACATCCCATCTACATCTCTCATCCCCAGGGCTGCTCAGGTGGCCTCGGAGCTGCCTCTGCAGCCCTGGCTGCTGTTCAAATGCCACGTGCCTTGCTGGGGGTCTGTGTGGCTACCACCAGGGTTGCCCTAGTGAACCCCAAGCCTTGCTCGGCACTGCCTTAGAAAACTGCGCTTTGACTTGACTCCTAGCCAGGGAAGTGGTCGCTTCTCCCTGCGCTGTTGATTGTAGCACGTAAAAAAATTCAGAACTGTCTGAAAATGGCATGGTGTCACTCTGCCCCTTGGTCCTCCAGGAGCCTTGCTGCTCCGTGCCTCTCGAAACAGACTTCTGCTGTGGAAACAGTCTTTGGCTGGGTCCGTCATGCTGCTGGGTAGGACTAAGGGGCTCATCTTGGGTTTCCAGGTGATGGTGTATTTCTAAAACTGAGTCTTCACCCCAGAGCAGGCTTTTTGCTCTGAAACATGACAGCAGAGTCCCGGTTCCTGCGGTCGCCGAGCCGTGCTCTCGTGCTTCTGGTGGGTTTGGCTGCGGTCAGCTGGGAGCAACCAGGAGCCAGGCGTGCTGGGGAAGCAGCACTGTGGGGCTTCCCCTCCTTCCCGGCCCCTTCTCCAGCTCGGGAGCAGCCCGGGTGTCCAGCAGCCGTGGCAGTGCCAGGACGGCTCTGACTCAGGCGCCTTGGCAGGGAGTGGAGGCGGTGGTGTCGGCGTGTGGGCAGGTGGGCGCCCGGTGCTGGCATTCTGCAGCGCTCCCATCCAGAGATGCTGCTGCTGGTACTCAGCCTGCAGAGGTACGAAGTGCCGTTGAGTTTTGGAGGTGTTTCTTGATCTGTTTTGAGGCTGGAATCCCTGTCCTCTTGAGCAGTCGGTAATTTGCCGTCTTGGGTTCTTAGCTCGTGTTTCTTTCCTCTCTCCGCAGGTACTGCTGCAGCTATCTAACCCCTGAAACATCTTCCTCTGCCACTTTGAGGCGTAGGCTCCGTGGTGTACCTCATGAAATTGCAGTGTAATTCTGGAGAATTAAAATGCAATTACACAAACCTGTTCTCCCACTGTAAATCAGGCAGGAAGGGCAGCCTTTTCCTTCTGTCCTTCCCTCTCCTGCCTCTCTTGTGCCCTGTTCTTTCCTTTTTTTTTGTGCGAGCCAGTCCTCCTGGAGAAAGGAAGATGCTGAAGCTCTTGGGAAGCTCTCCTACTGCCTCCATCAGGGCTCCTGGAGCAGCTTGCATCCAACCTACATGACCTCTGGTGGGGACAGCAGGGCTGGTGGCTTGCTGAGAGGACGGAGGAGCTGAGCTAAGCCTTCCCAGTGCTTGTGGATAAGCAGTCGCTATGCATAAGCAGTGCTGGTGGTGTGCGCCTTCCTTGGCAGGAGGCTGCTGTTGCCGCCACTTGTCAGTGGTTAAAACCAGAAGCTGAAGAGCTGGAAGCCTGAGGAATTTCTCGGGCAGCTAGAGTAGTCACGAGAGGGACAAGTTCCCACAGAGCACGCAAGGAAGCGTGAGGGTGCTGCTGCCCTCTGTGTCGGGGAGGGAGGTGGCCGCTCAGCGGTCTGAACGCTGTGGTGGAGGGCAGACCTGTTTCAGGCTTCTCCTAGTGATGTTAGGAGAAAAGGAGTGCCATTGTGACACCAGGAGACCGCTGTGTGGGGAAGATCAGATAAGTATTATTATTAACAATATCTAGAAATCCGAAGTGTAGGAGCTGGTAGGAATCGGGGTATCAGGTCTCCAGGCTTCTGCTGAGGAAGGAATTTATGAAGTCAAATGGCTTGAGTTTTTGGAGTGCCCCGAGGAACCTCTTTTGACAGAAAGCAATGAGTACAGAGGCTTTTCAGAAGAGGTTTCATAGCCACATGGGAGGAATCAGCTGGAAATGTGGGTGTGGGGGCTGCTGCTGGAGAAATGAATTTAGGAGGAGCTGGAGGACAAGAACAGAAATCAAATAATCTCGTCAAGTTGAAGGTATGGTAGAAAACTGACTTCTATTCAATGCCTTTTGAACAAGGGGGTATCGTAAATACTCAACTACAGAATGGAGAACAACTAGCTCGGTAGTGCCTTCGTGGAGGCAATGATTGGAGCAGGTCCCAGGCTGAGCATGGCCCAGGGATGCCATGCTGTTCTGAAAGCAGCCTGCGAGAGGAATGAAAAGGTGCAGGACCGTGCCTTCAGCATCGCTGTGTCATGTCTGATCCGTCTAGAGTTACGGTGCCCACAGGCGTGCGAAGTGCCGTGTCTGGGAAATACCAAATACCTTCTGCAGGAAGCACCGGGTGGCTGTGCTGTGCCAGATCAGGCTGGGTACGTCCTTCCTGCTCGCCTGTAACTAGCTTCTCCCCGTCAGCCTTCTGAGGAAGGAAACACTTTGTTCCTTGTCTGTGGTAGCTAAAATAATGGTGATAGGTTTAAATTTCAGTGAGAAAGCGTCGGGCTGGGTGGCAGGGAGAGCAAAGCGCTGTGAGATTGCCTGGAGCAAGCAGCGGAGCCTCCATCGCTGGTGTCGGTGAGGACAGGTTAGACCCTGCTGTCAGTGACGTGAGTGCAATCTGTCCGTCCTGGGTGGACAGACAGACAAGGCTTCTGTTAGTCTGTCTTGCAGAAAGCAATGGGGTGTCCTCCAGCTGGCTGCAGGCGCTGTCCTTCACGAGGTATCTGCCTAGTTGGCAGCCACTGCCTTATGTCTCTGAAAGACTTCTGTTTTTTTCTTTTTAATGAAGAAAGCTTTCTTTTAGGAAGATGATTCTTTTTCCTTCGTTAATTCTTCCTATTAGTTGCTAAGCAAGTCCTCTGTCAACTCTAGTCTCACTTTATTCCATTTTATATTCAAACAACCCAGCAGATTGTTACATCTATTTGTGCCCTTTCAGTGAAGCAAGGAGGCCTAATTATGTTACTTCTAGAACGATGTACAGAAATATATAATTAAGCCTGCCTCCCAAGTACTAATCAGGGCAGAAGGGAAAAGAATCTGAAGATGAGAGAGCTGAGGTGTCTTCTCTGTGTCCTGGACCTGTGCTGGCCATGCTGTTGATGACGTGCGTGCATCCATCCTTTGGGGATGAAGTGGGAACGTTGGATCAATATACGCTGATGGAAGTTGTGATGAGTGGTGCGAGAGACATTGGCTAGGGAACTGCTAAGGCACCTTGCTGAGAGCTTTGCATAATGGCTTTTTGTTTTTCTTTGGTGCTTGGGATGAATTAAGCTGCTGAAATGCTACCAGAAATCCCCCTGACTTTCAGACTGCTTGTTTGTCTGAGACCATTGAAAGCACCGTGGCTGGCTGGCTGGAAGCTCTCCCACTGTTACCTCTTGCGTCTGCATTAAACGATGATTCAGGGCTGTCCCTAATAATTATGCCATCAGTGCATGCCACTATAAATACGTGCACAGCAGCTGCAAGCTGGGTGATGCCTGTCTGTGTACAAACCGACGGGGCAGACGAGCCATTTCTGGGAACGGGCAGAACTTTGTCGCATTTAAAGAGGGTTTTCCCCTGCTTGGTTTTTCTCCGTCCCATGGTCTCTCAAGTTTCAGTTAGCTGCAGGTCTCTCCCCAGGGACAAGAACGCTGCACAAACCTGGGCAGCTCTCGTGCCCTGGCTGCATCACATTCTGGAGGGGGCAATCACAACCTAATTAAAAGTGCCTGAGTAGAGCAGGGAGCTGCATGCTCATGAATTTGGTTAGGTGAGATTTGTCAAGCCTTGGGGCTCCTAATTTACATTTCGTAGGCTGTGTGCCACCGCTTTCCCCTCTCCAATCTTTCCAACATCTCTGCGATTGTTTCCATGCTTCTGTTCCTCCTTGCCCTGTTTCTCATGTTACTGCTGGTGCTGTGTCCTCCAACCCATCCCTGAGAGGGGCTTATGGTGCTGCAGCCATGCAGGGCCTCCTCCTGGGGACACGGCCCCCTTGTCCTGGCACCCTGTCCCACCTCGGAGCGGCGAGTGTCCAGGCTGGTGCTCCCGAGGGAGGTGAACGCAGGTGTGCTGGGGGTGTTGCTGGCTGCTCTCCGCTGCTTGGTGGCGCCCAGCTGTGCGGATGGGTGGGAGGGCTGAAGTCTCTGATGCTGTGTTCTTTGCCTTCATTTCCAAAATCTGATCCCTAATGTTTTCTTGTGACTTGGTAGGTTGTCATATTAACTAGGTACAGCTAATAAACGTAAGCGACATAAAACCGACTGCTTACAGACGGTACTGCAGCACCAATGTTTCCCCCCAGATTTATGCTCCGTGCCGTACTGCATTGCAGGACTGAGCTGCCTGGCTTCTTGTGTCTGCACGTACAGCAGCACCTAGACAGGAATTTGGGGCTTTTTTTCATGTGCCTTGTCTTCAGCAGCTTCTCTAAACTTTGTGACTTTTTATAGTGTAAAAAATCCCTCAAGTGAGAAGAATCACAGTGCATTAAGTAGGGTCTCGGGGGGAGAAATTCCCAATCTTGTGCCAAGTTTCTGTTGCAAGTGAAGTAATGTAGCGACTTCAAGAACCTTAATTAATCGTGCTCATCTCCTGAAAGATCCCAAGTAATCGAGTGCTGGTACCAAAACGTTGGTTAATGGTGTCTCTGGGTCAGGCTCTGAGCCTTAGGGCTGGTCCCTGGGAGGTGGGGCAGAAAAGCCAGTGCCTGTTCAGCTCTTACACGAGAGATCCTACAGGACTTGGAAAGGGGGTGGTATCTTTGCACAGCTTCTTTCCTCTTGCGTGGGGTAAAAATACATTTAAAATACTTGTCATTAGCCGTTCAGCTGCTGTTGCTTTACCTCAGCTATAGAAGCTCAGTGTCCCTGAAGTACATACATTGCCAAACGCTGGGTTCCCGTTGTACTGTGGGCAGCGTGCTGGTGCCCCCGGGGTCCCTGAGGTGCTGGTGGTGGCTCGGGGCCGGCTGGGTGGCTGCATCCTGTGGGGACGGCCCCGGTGGGCACCCTCCTGCCCACCGCCAGCGTGTGGAGATGGGAAAGTCGGGCTGAGCTGTAATAGCTGCTTTGTGCGGATATTTATTTTGGGCAGGTGCTTCGTTCAGGGAGACTTGCACACTCATGTGCATCGCTTATAATTTGAGCAGCTGATTTTTTTCTAAGTAGATGAGAAGGGTCACTTGTTTGAAATTATCCATCTCCCGTGTCTGGGAATGCTGCGGCTTATTATACTTTTCTTCTGAAATGTCCTTAAAATTCTGGCTTTCCCTACAGCCTTAATTACTGTCCATTAAAAGCTCTCTGCTTCTGACCGGGTAGTGACAGAGATGGATGGAGGGGCTGACTCACTGCGAGTGCTCGGAGGTTACGGGAGGCAGCGAGTCACGTCAGTACGTTAAGCATAAACTCGTCTGCTAAAGCTCAGTCATGTAAAAGTGCAGCCTGAAAAACTTCTGAGTGTTGGAAGATGCTAAACGTTCACACAAATTAATTGTGATGGCGTCTTCCTGCGCTGAGGTTAGAATGGGAATGAGAAGGGAACACGCTTTGTGAAATACAGTAATAGTTGCTTTTGTCAGGAAAAAAGGGACATGGGGAGTAAGCGTTAGCTGAGTGCTGGGCTTCGGCCCTGCTGCTGGAACCAGGCAGGGACCTCTTGTGGGCTGCTGTCCTAAGGCACGAGGAGCAGGTTGGTGGGCTTTCTGTATTTACGACCTTAGGATCATGATGATTGCGAACTTTAATTACCACATGCTCTCTGAAAGCAAGCGGAGCTATTCCGAGATCCCTTTCACGCCTATCCTCTGGCTGTTGCCGTCACCTGTCACAGCTGTGGGCTTTGTCTCACGCCTCGTGCGTGAGCCTGTTCAGAACTGCTGGTGTGTTATTAAAAAAAAAAAAAAAGCATTTAAAAAAGTCAAACTAACAAGTGGGAGATGACTTGTGATGGAGAAGAAGAGAGAAAAAGAAAGGCTTATAAAAACCAGTGTGGAAGGATTTGGCCCTGCCTTCTGCCTCAAAGTATTTTTAGCTCCAATTTCTTTTAGAACCTGAATAATTATAAAATTGCTTTTTTTTCCCCTGCAAAACAGATTATTGTAATTAGAAAATCTTATCCCTCACCCCGCGAGGTTTCAAGTAGAAAAGAATTACCCTGGGGACATGTCTGATCATCTCTTATCTAAAGCCCGTAATTCCTGGTACACTGGAGACAGTCGCCTAATTGAGGAATTAACAGTGCTGGCAGAAAGCATTCTTTTGGGACACACAGATATGACCAAAGATGGTTTAATGATCTCAGGCAGGGGCATCAGAGCTGCTAATTGCACCGGGGGTGTTTTCTCACTGGTGTGTAGGCTCGAGACGTTTCGGCTGGGAGCTCCGTTGCCCAGCCAGCCATCGCACGCCGCTAGATTTCCTGAGAGCGGTGCCGGTAACTGATCTGTGACCTCCATTACTAATGCATGGGGGAACGCTCCTGCAACCCGAGCGCTTCAGAAGTGTTGACTCATCTTTTCTCTTTATTGATGCAAAAATCAATTTAATATACAATTTTTTCTGCAATAGGTGAATGAACGTAGTCTTTTTCCATCCTGCTTTGGTGGTTTTTATGCAGTTTGCCTTGTCTCCATACTGAGGGCAGATTACGGGACTCGAACATCTAATTGCTCTTAAAATGAGTCACAACTGAATGTCTAGACTTCCTAGACAATTTTTATGCTTTCCCACTGTCACGTAGGATGAGGTTTTCTCTCTGGTAGATTAGGCTCACAATCAACTCCAAGCATGGTAGCTTTCCTCTGAGCTTTAGGAGTTCACATCAAAGCTGTTTTACCTAGGGAGTCTCTGAAACCTTTGTGTTCCCTTCGCAGCCCTCATCTGTAGGATGTTCTTTCAGCCCCTATTTACCCAGCCAAATCCCATGCATGTCTTTTTTCTTGGGAGAGATGAAGAGAGTTTGGCTCTCTTGCCTCCCAAATCCTCTTCATACACATCATCCCCTTTCTTCCAGAAGCATACAGGTGTTTGCTTACAACCTGACTGCATGTTGCAGCTGCTGTAGCAGGCTGCTTGGTGATGTCCCAGTCCCAGACATCATCATCAGCAAACCCTCGCGTCCTCTGTGCTACACGCAGCTCCATGTGGCTTCCCAGCTCCAGCGGGCTGCCTGCCACTTAGAAGAGAGAAGAGTAAAATTTCCAGGACTGTTGAAGTAAATTTGTCTGACTTAATGAGGCACATTTTAAAAGACGTAGTCCAGTAATTCCAGTTTACTGATTTCATCTCAAAACACACTCCCAGCGAAAGTGGTGGTGGCTCTTTTTAACTGCAGATGTAGAAACTTGGAAATAAAAGCATCAGTACCCTTTTATTAAATGTAGATAATTTCCCTGAAGCAAAGATTGATCTGATCTCTGGAAAGCCTTTGTAGATGTGACTGTTACCCTTAATTAGTCCTAATGGATTTCTGATCTCTGCAAAGTGTAATTGAGCTGTTACAATGGTCTTTGAGTACAAAAATTGCATTTTTTCTTGACATTTGTTCTAACAAATTATTTAGTTTAAGGCTTGGGAACCATAGCAGTGAAATACCTTGGATGTTTGATATAGTTTTCTAACTCATTAAACATCCTGTTGTTTTCAGGGCTGTCCGCAGAAATATGTTGTGAAGAACTACTTCTACTACTACTTATTCAAGTTTTCAGCTGCTCTGGGTGAAGAGATCTTTTATATCACTTTCCTTCCATTTACCTACTGGAACATCGATCACTCTGTGTCTAGAAGGATGATAATCATTTGGTCTGTAAGTATTTAAAACACTTAAGCACGTACTTAATTCTGTTGCTGTAGCAAATGAGTATTTAAGAGTAAGAATAACCTTTCAAACAAACAAAACCTCTTCAAACAAACAAAAGAACCCAACACTATTTATATGGTTCTCAGTGTCTTCAGCCTTGCTAGGGTGAACGTTTGAACATGGACCTGGCAATATCTTTGACTACTGCTCCCCTCCTCGCTACCTGGGGTGTTACTTGCGGTGTTGTCCATCAGAAATACTGAAGCATTCTCAAATTAACAGGCTTCAGCATTGTTTCAGCCTTCCTAAACGCATTGTAGGGGATCCAGAGTAATGGGTTTCTATTCTGGCTCTGAAAACCACTGGATATTCTATACAGGAATGTCTATTCTGTCACTGCCATTGCCTATCTTGATATTTATTACATCTTTGCCCAAATAAGATTGTTTTAGACTAAAGAAGGGAGGTAGGAAGCATCTCTGGTAGATGATGGACCCTGGAGATTTGTTTGTCAATCTACACTGATTTGAGAAATTGAAACTTGACGACAACTTGGATGCGATACTTAGCTTTTTTCATTACAACAATGCTTCTCCTTGACTTAGTCAATTCTGGTTAATAATATTCTGTCTTTTGTCCAAATAACGTGATTAGAAATAATAAAAACAATTTGAATTGGGTCATACACTTAAAATGCATCCAGACTTGGATGGAAGGCATCAGTTCTTCTGTGCCAGTAACCCTAGTCAATAATTTTTTATAAAGAGAACAGGAAAAATAACTTGCAGATGAAATTCAGAAGTAGGTGGACGCTGTGTAATTAGAGCTGGGTTTTGGCCAGGAGTACACCTACTGCTTCTGGAAGTGTGCCACAGAATGATAATTGGTAGTCACTGCCTTCTGGTTTTGCATATTGCTCAAAAGTGACTCTTCCAAGCTGCTTGTGTGCTTCTGAAGACTTGCCTTGCCTTTACCTGGCAAGGAGGCTACCTGATTACTGGCCAGATCTAGCCTGGCTTAATTAGAGTACGCAAACATCTGATATTATGACTATTAACATTATTTCTCAGTTACCAAGGGAGTTGTGGGGTTTCATTTTTTATACTGAAAAGGGGAAGCTGTTTTACATATGCAGACTTCTGACAATCTGTAGCTTTAGAAACATTTTAATTATATTAAGGATGAAATGGTTCGAAGTATTATGTAGGCTTGGCATTAGTGTTATGGCAAGCTCAGCTGGATGGCTTATTTGCTTTTGAGCAGGAATTGGTTCATGGTGCTGTAAGGGGTCTGGGTTGGTCCGAGACACGTCGCTAACACGTGCTACAGCGGGATCGGCTTAGCTGCAGGGGAGTGCCAAGGTGTTCGGTGTGACGCATCTGTGCTTTTCAGCTTACTCAGAGCTTTTTGGCAATGGCACTGGAAAGGTACCTGCCTGTGGTGGAAGGGGTGCGGGTCTGCAGGCTACCTGCCCTACCGAGATCTGAACACTCTTCTCTTTCTGTGCGGATGGTGATGATGGGCTGCGAACAGCCATAGAGGAAAACAAACGTAGCCCAGCGGTGTCTGACAACAGCTACTAGCAGAGCAGGGAAAGCAGCAGGGAAGAAAGCTGTCTGTGTTGAGGACAGGGCAGGTACGCTGAGGCTGGTGTCTGATGGCATGGAGCAGCTGGAGCATGGGGCTGGTACCGCACCGAGGGCTGAGCAGGAGGGAGTAGGGTTCCTCCTCGTGCTGCTGGGATGAAGAGACACCACTGGTGGTGTTCGTCATCCCTGGCAACGTTAATTGCGGTACTTCATCCCGTGGGTTTAGGAATTAAACTTGGGAGCTTCTGCTCCAAGCTGGAAATGATAGAATCGGGGTACCAGGCTGAATCAGGGGGATTCTTCCCTTAAAAATTAGAAGTGTTAATGCTGTTTGCAAGGCCTTCGCGACATCTGCAGTAGTTTCTGCAGAGCCAGTCACCCACATTTGAGATGGACAAATTCCAGCTGGAGCAGGGCCAGGGATGGCTAGGGAACAGGCTATTTTCTGAGCAGAGACTGAAAGCTGAGATGAGCCCCTAACCAAATGAAGTCGGAGACAGAAGGATGCTGGCTGGGAATGCCAGGGGAGGGAAGGAGCTGCTTAAAATAAAAACAGTCACAAGAGTAGATGTGTGCAAGATAGTCGCGAATAAGCTACATTGAAGCTGGAAGCTTTGAAACACAAGGGCCAGGTTCATAGCTGCAGGAGGGCAGTAAGAAGGATCGTGGAAAGTGCATTTCAGCAGCAGGTGAGGCTGCCCTTGGTGCCTTGGTTGTGTTCCCCAGTCCTAGGTCCTCAAAACCAGCTGTTCAGGTCGGTTCAGTGGGGTGGTTCTGGGAAATATGGGCTGCGGTCACATCCAGGTGTTCTGGGAGCTTAAACCATGCATGATGCTTCCACGGTGCCCTTCGTCTGGGGATTCATAGCACGTCTGTGGGCTTTGCCTTTTTCTTCACGGGCAGACAAGTGAAATACCTGCCTGGTGTCTGAGAGCAAGGCGCGGGGCTGGTGTTGAAGGCATCCTGATGTCTGCGCTTCCCTTCCTCAGCCCTTTGAAGGGGGGACGCTCCTCAACCTGCACAAAGGTAGCTTTGATGCTTAGTGCTCCTGCCTCAGCCAGGAAGTCCGGAGATGGAAAACAGCTTCAAATAAAACAGCTTCAAATAAAACAGCTCTCGGGCACGCTTTAAGCTCACCGCATCTCAGCTTAAAAGGTGAAAGCTCACTTGAGTATTTTTTTTCTTTAGAGTGCATAAATGTAAAGTGTACCCACACCTCTTTTAAGCCCATGGAACTTCAATTTGCACAATATAAATAACAACCAATTGTACAATATAAATAACCGCCCAGCGTGGACTTTGGGGCAGGTGTGGAGCCGAGGGTGTGCCGGGGCGATAAGCGAGCGGCCGGGTGCCTGCAGCCGTGGGCCTGAGGACACTGCAGCCTGCTGCCTCGCCTGGCGGCGTGGAGGAGCAGCCCTCCAGAGGCTTTAACCCCTCGGAAGTGCTGGCTGGCCCCAGTTCAAAGCTCAGCGCTCCGACAGCGAGCAGGAATCTGCCTGCGTTCACCCTGCCGCTGCTGTGGCTGTATGGCAGCTGGGTTCCTGGCTGCCGCTTTGAAAAGCTGCTTTGCAGCAAGCCTTGCTTTTGTTGCTGGTTCCGTCTCTGTTTTTGTGACGTTTCTCCAAAACAAGCCCCTGACAGCTGGTCAGCGCACCTGCCCCAAACATGAGCTCTCATGTTATGCCGTGTGAGAAGCTGTCTGGCTGCTTCGGGCACGTTGGTCACTGCACCCTGAGAGGTGCCCAAGGGCAGCTCCAAGGGGTGGCCTTGTGTCCCTGCACTGGGGGTGCCGGGGCTCCCCAGCCTGCCCGTCCTCACCGTGCGTGGCCCTCTCAGGGGGAGCACGGAGCTCCCCGAGGGGCACCTTGCTGCTGCCCCGCTCATCTGCCACCCTAGGCTGCGGCTGCTGAGCGCAGGGGCTGCGAGCGGCGCCGGCTGGGTGCTTGGCTCAGTGCCTCTGCCTTGAATCGAAGTCACGCCTGCCTTGACAGCCCTGGAAAGGAGCTGGCACTTCCAGGATGCAGTCTTTGCTTCTGCTTGGCTAATCTGCTGCAAATGCCAGTTTATTATTAGTGCATCCTTATTTTTTTTCCCCTCTCCACTGTGTTCCTGATGTGCTCTGTCACTCCTATCAGCATACAGTGAGTACGAGGGAAAACAAAAGCAACATCATTTTCAAGCAGTAAATTTCCTTCCTGGGAAGGTGACAAATACTTCTGCAGTCCATCCAGGGTTTCCAGAGCCAGATTGAGTTGCTATTTTGGAAACAAAACCGGTGGGTTCTGAGTCAGACTGGCACAGCGTGAGTCTCGGGGAAGGAGCTGCCGATGCTCTTTGACCCCACATCTCTGGAATTTCATCCGCTCCCTTTAGTAGATCGAGAGCACGGCCAGGAGAGCTGCAAAATGGTGAGTTTAAAACAGATGTGTTCTGGTTCACCCTTGGCAGACCAGATACGAGAGTGCGAAACGAAGAACCAGCCCGACTGCTCCTGCCAACCCTCCCGGGCGGGTGGGACGGCTGGGAGCCTCCCTGCGCTGAGGCCGGGGTGGAGGCCGGGGACCTGACACGGGAGGAGGATGTGCCCCGCTCCCCACCCACACCTTCTGCCAAAATGCCAGCAGTCGTCTTGGTTTCCCCGGCTCAGGTGGGAATGTGTGCGTGGAGAGGGACCGCGTGTGACTCGGAGCAGGAAAGTCACAGGAAAAGGACCCGGAGGCCGTTGTGCTGCTATAGCAACTGCTAATTGCGTTCGTGGAGTAAAATGTAAGGCGGCTGACCCACAGCAGCGACAAAGCCTTGCCCTGTCCTCACCGGGAAAGGACTTTGCCTGGTGGGCAGCATGGCACGGGGACAGTCCTATTTCTGTGTTGCTTCTGGTGCTGCAGGACGGCTCCTGGAGAGGGGGACAGCAAGGAAGTCTTTGCCCGAGTGTTTTGTTAATGCTTCTTGTCTCAGCCAGCTTCCTGTGCATCCCTTCCTAGCTATCCGCAGTTAATTACATCCTACGCCATCCATCACGGTTTTGACTTTGTTGCTTCAGTAATGGAAAAGTCTCCAGGTTCAGACAAACTTCCCCATGCAAAAGCAGAGGTACTTTTTAATATGCAAATTAAAATTATTTATGCTGAAGATGCCTGCAAACAGTTTTCCACCAGCGCTGCAGAAAATCCCTCTGGTCTGTGGCTGGTGCTGGGTGAAACACAGCTGGTACCAGAGCTGCACGCAGAACAGCACCAGGAGCCACGGCGTGAGACACGAGGTGGACACAAATGTCAGGGATGTAAGGAAGAAGCAAACAGAACAATAGAGCACAAAGAGATGACTTGCGTCAAGGTTCCTTTTCTTGTCCCTGGTCTACAACAGATCAAATGATGCCTTCTAGGGTGTTTAGGTTTGGAAATGCATACCCGTGCTGGTGGTCAGGTGCTGTAGGGTGACGTGCTGCAGGGCCATGCCTTGACCCACTGTTCCCTCTTTGTCCACAGCCACCATAAGCGTGCGGTTTGCCTCCTGTAGGGTAGGCTGGGAGCCGCAGCAAAGCCACCCAGTCCTCTGATCCTGGCTTTGCGACCTAAGCGATGCTGAGTTACTGAGGGTCTGAGGCTGTGGTAATTTCTACCCATGTTAAATTTGTTCTGGGCCGTCAAGGGTATCTGGTGTTGTGCAGACAAGTAATTCAAGTTAAGTCCTGTGGGGGAAGCTTAGCTCTGTGTTCATCTTTAGCCTGTGCTCACCTTTCCATCTCCCTTCTTCTTTCCAGTGCTCCAATGTTTATGATTTGAGGGTTTGTTACAGGGCCTTTCTCACCTGCTATGTTGGAAAAAGCTGCTGCAGGCTGCTTGCTTTCTTTCCTGGGGCTGCTGGAGAATAAATCCAAAATGACAGAGAAATAAGGTCAGGAACTAATGAAGTGTGGCGTAAGAGAACACACCGCTTAAACGAGACGGACTCTTACTGTCCTCGGAGGATGAGAGCCTCCCGGAGCACAGCTCAGATGCTCCTTGCAGTGAGCCACCACGCTGTGAGCCTGTGCTGGTGCGACACCTGCAAGGCAGTGGCTGTCCCCGTGGTGTCCCCGCACCTTGTGGGGCGCCGTGGTGCTCCTCACCATGCGGCGAGCACCCACTGCCCCAGTGGTCCTGTGCCCCTGTGCTCTGCCTCACGTCTGGGAGCTCCGTGCTGCAGCAGCGCACTGAAAGGCAGGTAAATAAAAGGGCAGCACTGGGCAGCTTTTAGCAGTGGTGTGCTTGTCGGAGCAACCCGTCAGCTCGGCTGCTGGGATGTCCTACTGCACCCGTGGGTGCTGCTTCTGCTCACCGGTGCAGGACGTTGCACATAAAGCCCAGGGGAGCTGAAGGTGAGGGTCTGGCACTGCAGAGGGCAGCGCTCAGCCTGAGCATGCTGGGCTCCCCTTGCTGCCCTGCAGAGGCTGTCTCACCTCTCCCTGCCATACGTGGCTATACGATGTGTTTTTAAGAAATATATAAGGGTCAGAAATTATCCTGGAATGAAAGGAAGAAACGTGTTGTGAGAACACCTGATATTTTTGCTTACCCGTACCCCCTCCAGCAGCCAGCGTGTTTGTGGCCATCAGAGGAGCCCGAGCACAGCCTTCATTTCCAAGGTGACTCACTTCCCTTTCGGTAATACCTTTGAGTATTAGGGCTAATAATACTTCTACAACTGGAAGTCGTTATTAGAGAGGACTGCTGATAAACTGGCTTGTCCGACCTTGCCTCGGAGGTGGTATCGCACCTGGTAGCCTCAACACTCGATCTTCTGCTGCAGGGTGATTTTGCTTTCAACCCTGGCGTTTGGTTATCGTGCAATGAGGAGCAGAGGCTGCAGCAGCAGGCACTTCTGCCGGGGCTGGCTGGGTGTCAGGGACTCCCCTCGGTGTGCCCTTTGCTGTAGGGAGGATGAAGGAATGTGGAACTCTGTTCTTTTTTCTGGGTCTGGTTTGTGAACCCTCAGTCCCAACATCTTGCTCGTAAGGTGAAAGTATTTTTTAAGTGGCTGATGGGAGAGATGGATGCAGTGCAGCTGGCGGTGAATGTGGCAGCGGATGGGCATGCTGCTAGCCACGTGCCAGAGCAGCAAGCCAAGGAAGGATGTTATTTTAAGAGCTCTCCTTTCCTACTGGAAGTGCAAGAAGCAGAACGGTGAGCTGTCTTGTGCAGCAGCTGAGCAGTAGCTTTCACGACAGGTGTCAATTACCCTGATTTGTGTCCTAAAAAAGAAGTTTTGAGTTGCAGAGCTTGTTTTGCACATATCTGGGTGTACTATCCGGGGAGGGGTGGGGATACAAGAAAGCAAATGCCTTCTTTTTTGTTCGTGTCCTTGTTGTGCTGCCGCTTGCACCTGTTCCTAGCATTAGGTCCCTTTGGGATCTCACAGCAACTCACTCGTGCAGAGCTCAGCAGGTAGCTCACAGAGCCCTTGCTGAAGCCACCGGCACCCCGAGCAGGTGCTTTGTGATCAGGGACCGAGGCAGGAGAACTGGTCGGTTGTGCTGTTCGTTCAGTTTTCTCCCTGCTGCCTGCCCAGGGATGCCCGGGTGGCTGCGTGGGGCGCGTTGTGCTTGGGTGGAGCAGGAGCTGCCAGCAGCAGGACAGCCCTGGTGGCCCCGTGGAGCTGCTGTGATGCTGGGAGGGACCGGCTGGGGCGTGTGGTGGTTTGGGGTGGTGGCAGAAGAACGTCTCAGGTGTCTCTGCTTTGCAGGACAGGGGTTAGAAGGGACGGGTTGGGGACTTACACTTGGCTAGTGTGGGACGGGAGCCAGCTCTCCTCCTTGCACTGTGCTACTGCGGTGACGTGTCAGCGAGACCTGCTTGTGGTCCCAGCTGTGATCGAGTTACAGTGCTGTGTAGGAAAACAGCTGCTGCCTTCGCTGACCAGGATAATGGAAAATCCTTTAATAATTCAGGGGATGAACTCTACTCTTGGGGCGGTGGATTTTGCGGCAGAAAAGCTTAGATAGCCATGGTTCTGGGATGGGCAGGGTGGGAATTCCCTGTGTGGGCTGACAGCCTGTGGCGGTTCCTCTCCCTAGATCGTGATGTACATAGGGCAGGTCTCCAAGGACATCCTGAAGTGGCCTCGTCCCCTCTCGCCACCTGTTGTGAAGCTGGAGGTGCGGACGGATGCGGAGTACGGGATGCCTTCCACCCATGCCATGGCAGCTACTGCCATCTCCTTCTCCTTTCTCATTGCAACCATGAACCAGTACAAGGTAAGGGCTAAAAGAAAAAGTGTTAAACAAAAAACCATAAACAGCAACAGAAAACAAGCCTACTAGTCTCCTTCTAGCAAACTGCAGAAACCTCCACAAATCCAAAGCTGTTGCCACTTCCAGAGGAGCTATGTTCATTTCCACTGCTGCACACTTCTCCCTGTTATCTGTAGCTGGCTGATAACAGATACAAGAATAATTTGGGTGGAAGTCTCCCTGCTTTAGCACAAACCCAGTTCAGAGATGCACTGCGGTTTGGAGGTTGTCGCCTTCCTGGTGACACTGAGGGAACCACATGTCACCTATTTTTGTCTGATGCAAGGAGAAGCATCCTTGGAAATGCCCTGACTATTGCTTGTGTTAGGCTAATAGTGCATAACACAATTTAAAAGCCTGTTTATTGCAGAAGTAGCATAAGTTTCACTGCACTGCTGCTGTAGGCTGCTTGGGGTGATCCTATAATTATTATTTTTCCCAAACCTTCAACCTTTCATCTTCCTGAAAGTTTTTTCCTGGAAAACCATTGCTCTGTGATGGTCATTTTATGAATCCTAACAGGCATTTCCTGTACTTTAGCAATAATAACTTCCTGGCTGCATCATTTTTAAGCATGTTTCTCGTTCTCCTCAAGTGCATTTCAAAGGTAAACCCCTATAATCAGTCAAGAGGACTCATGGCCTGGCCGGGAGGTCCTATCGGGTTCCTCAGAGGCCGTGCTGCCAGCCGTCTGCTCCCTGCTGGTTGTACTGCCATCCAGATGCAGATGTGGAGCTGCTTGCAGGGGCTGAGCCTCCTGGTATAAAAGCAGCACGTCTCCTCTGTTCGTCGGGGAGTTGTGATACAACCGTGCGGGGGTACCCGCTGTCAGGAGTCACTCCATCACCCCTGCCCGTGGTACTTTGTGCTGGGTCTGCCAAAAAGACCTGGTCAGCAGTGCTTTCTCCTCCTTGATTGATAAGCTGAGAGTGGAGCATGCAGCTCTTCACAGGCTGCCTTGTGCTTGTTGGAAACTGCCATGAAACAAACAAAGCTGCTGTAAAATAATTAAATGGTTTAATTGCCTCCATTAAGAAGGAAAAATCTCCCTGTACGTTATAGCGCTGTTTTCCAGAGCTGCCCTCGTCATCAATTACTGGCCTGGACCAGCTCCCAGGCTGCAGGGGGAGTGAAGTGGGCGTAAATACGCTGGGGGCTTGGAGGAGCGAGTTGGAAATAGCACTGCATGAACCGGGGGGGACATCTGCAGCGGGTCTGAGCTGTCTGCGCTGGGGCACGACTGAGGGAAGGCTCGGCAGGAGCTTGTGCGCCCGACGATGCTGCGGGAGCTTTTCTGCACTGACCTACGGCCAGCCTGGTCAGGTGCCAGGCTCTGGGAATAGATGGAGGCTGGGTTACATTGGGTGAATGCATCTCACTTTATTTTTTTATCCTCCAGAAAACTGCCCTTTAGAGAGTGAAATGAACCCATTGGACATGTTTTCAGTGGAGCCCTAAAATGGGATTTGAATGAGTGGAGTGAAGGGCTAATGTGTTAAGCTTATTCTTTATCTAATGTGATTTTTTTACAAAAAAAATGTTGATTTATTTCAATACTTCTCCTCATGCTAGTAGGCAACTCAGAGAGGGAATTATGTAAAAGCAGCTTTGTAAGAGGCTGATTAAACCTTAAATGCCGGAGGGAAGAGCGGCCCTGACTGCTCTAGCAGCTGGATGGCCGCTTCAGCCCAGACATCGATTTCCCCCCGCCCTGCTGCCGCAGCACTATCGATCCCGCTGCCTTCTGGGCAGACAGCATGGCTCTCGGCTCCCCTCGGGCTGCGAGGCGGCAGCGAAACCTCGGGGATCGCCTGTAGGACGCGCTGCGCCTCTCTTCTGGAGGCCCTCAGCGCTAAGGCCTCGCAGCAGGCGGACGTTGAGGGGCGAAATCCTGCAGGTGCCACCTATTTCCCTGGCCTGCCCCTGTCAGGGTCTTGTCTCAGCTCACACGGATCTCTTTGGACAGCTACGGTGTGTGAGGTCCCAGGCCGTTTGATTCCGTACCCCTGTGGAAGTGGGTAACGGCCTAACGTGCGCTTTTCTTTCTTTCTTTCCGCAGTACCCCTTCGAGCTCGGCCTGAC
This sequence comes from Cygnus olor, assembly GCF_009769625.2. Lineage (NCBI taxonomy): Eukaryota > Metazoa > Chordata > Aves > Anseriformes > Anatidae > Cygnus > Cygnus olor. The sequence goes on along the minus strand of NC_049177.1, from coordinate 5,036,892 downwards.
GGCGGCGTTCGTGTTCTCCACGCTGGTGTGTCTGAGCAGGCTGTACACGGGGATGCACACCGTGCTGGTGAGCCACGCTGCCCTGTCCCCTGCTGTCCCCTGCCCTCGCCACGCACACGGCGCGCTCTGGCCGCCCGTCCTCCCGTGACGGGTGACTCGCCTCGCCCGTGCCACTGTGGGAATATGTAAGCTGTGCCTTCAGAGGCAGCTGCGAGGAAACCCTGGGGCTATTGCTGCTTGAATCTGAAGGGCAATTACTGACACAGCCAGCACTGCCACGTGTGGGTTTAAAGGCCGGGTGAGGTTGGTGCGGGATGTGGGTTGTCACTCCGTATTTTGAGACGTTAATTGCAAGGAATGCACTCGGGCAACTGGCAGGGCTCCCTAGCGAGGCTGGTGGTGCAAGAGCACCCGTGTCCTCGGCAGGAGGCATGGCCTGGGCTGGGCATGCCGGGGAGCGAGGGGGGCGATCAGAGTCGGGGACCCCCCCGGCAGGGGGAGAGCCAGGTTCCTTGGGCCTACAGGGCTGCAGTGACACCGAACAGCATTGCAGAGAGCTGCTAGGAGTCAAACCTGTAGGAAACTCATCCCTACGGGGCTGAGATGCACAAATATGTTGTCTGAAAATAATCATCGGAAATCTGTGACGCAGGACGAGCTGGTTGGCCACTTGTTTAGAGGTGTCAGCCCTGCTCTGAGGACAGATTTCAGTGTAACTTACATCATGCAGTACCTGATGGGGGAACATTACTGCCCTGTTAGGGAGCTGTCGGGGAGCCGGCTTCTGCAGAGTGAACAGCAGCCTCCACCAGCAGCTGGAGATGCATTGCTTGTTGGCTGCATGTGAAGAAATAGTGCATTTTTTATAACTAATAATGATGCTGTAATGAGGAAAATAGATGAGTGTAAGAAAGAAAGCCCTTTGTGTGATGGTTGTCTATAAAATATAGTCTGACCTCCCTGCCCAGGCCTACTGGATCAAAACAATATCTTAAATCTGATCTGGAGCCATCCTTTCTTCACCAGTGACCTTAAGTCAATCAGTAAAAATTCTTGGCATATTTCCCTTGCTGTTCCATGATAATGAAAGACTCCTCTAAATATAGATGGATTTTTAGGGTAAAGAAGAAAAAGTCCTTTGTGCCTCTGACACTATTAAAAAGGGCTTTAAAATTAAGGGGAAAAAAAAAGCTGCTCCGTGTCACCGTGAGAAATGCTGCCTTTCAGAGGGCCAAGCATCCTTCACCAGGGGCTTCTCTGTGCAGGGAGCTGGGGCAGTGCTGGGCAAGCTGCATGAACGTGACCTCTCGCCATGCATCAGCCTCTTGTGTGCAGCCACAGGTGCTTCTGGAGGGAGGATTGGGGCTCGGGGCCGTGCCCAAGCTTGTTCGGGCCAGCCACACGCTGTCCCTACAGCACCCCGTACCCGCTGCTGGTGGTGCTGCCTCCTGGCTTCTTAACTGAGCTCCTCCTAGAAGTGAATACCGGAGGGTGTAATTAAGCAGTCATAATGTTTTAGTAAAGCAAATGAACAGGTAAAACGTATCCACATGGAGCGTAACTGGGTTTTCCCATTTAAGGACCCAGAGCACCAAGGGCAAGGCAGTTCTCCTGAGCTTTGCTGCGGCTCAGGCTCGTGCTGTGGGGCAGCCCCAGCCGTAAAACGAGCCTGTGTCAGCATTGCTGGCAGTGCTGCTGGGCCGGGGGGCCTCAAAGAGCACAGCCACTTCAGTCGGAAAGGGGTTACCATTAAAGGCCCTCTGCAGATGCACTCAGTGGTGTGAGAGCTGTCTGTTGTGTATTCACACCAGAAGGAATACGATGATTAGAGGAAAGGGAATAAGCACCAATGGCCTCGGCTGTTACCAGGGGAGCTTCTGCCTTGGAAAGGGATGGAAATGACACGGTTGCCTTGTTCAGAGAGAATTTAATTACAAAACCTGCCTTCACTGCCTGAGAGTATTCCCCGTTTGTAGGAAGCGGAGGAGAGGCAGGGTCTGTCACTTCCTCGTGCATCTCTAGTTTTGGGGCCTGAGGAGGTAAAAAGTGGGAATAGGAGTTACCCGGAAAGGAAAAAGCAAAAATCGGGGTGCACTTTGAAGCAGACAATCTGTGATTTTACTGAGATTATTTTTGAGGAAAAAAAAAAGAAGCAATGGGAGAAACTAGGACTGGGGTTTGTTGTTGGTGGATTGTCTTTGTTTTGTTTTCCCCAGACAACTGTATTTTGGAAATGTACGTATATATTTCCTCTCCCTCTTAAAACTATGGCCCAGTTTTTGATCCCCATCTCAGTGGGATGAACAGATTTTGGTCTCACCGCTGCCAGGGCATGTTGGAGTCATCCGATGTTGGAACAGCTGAGTGATGGTGTTCTCCTTGGCATGCAGTATCCCAAATAGATAGGAGAAATACCACGGCAGATCGTGTTCAGAAGGGCTTCCTCAGCTGAGGGCAGCCCCCAAAGCAACGTGGCAGGCTTTCATCTCCCCTTTACCCTTTGTGGCCAGCCGTGGGACCTTGTGAACGCGCTGCGCTGCTGGGTTTCTCCTGGCTGCAGTGCAGACAGAGCCATGCCCGGCTTTCCCTAATGGGAAAGCAGTACTGCCCGATGCTGGGGAAGTCAAAAGGATGCCTTTTATCACCAAAAAGAAGCCTGAAAGCTGTTTCTGTAAACACAGGTAATTGTTTTTTCCTTTTCTGAAAGTACAGGGTCAGGCTGATGCCTTTATTTTGCCCAGAGCACTCCCCTGGGGACGGGCTGCTCTGTGATGCTCGTCCTGCTCGTTTACGTGTGGAATCTCAGGTTTTTAATAACACCATTCATCCTGAAATTATCTTTAAATATTGTAAAGCTGGTAAACAAACAGTGGCACTTCACATGCGCTAGCAGTACCGTCCTCGTGGGATGGAACACAAGTAAGGCATTTCAGGGTGGAAGGGGGAGTGTTGTGTCACACCAGTGCTGAATGAAGCCAGGGAATTCTGGCAGTAAGTGGCTGTGTACAGAGCAGAACAGAACTGCTTTTTCCCTGATCGTTCAATCAAAGTAATATTTTTGAGTGCTGCTGTGTTTGGGGTGCTGGGTCGATGTTCTGGGGGCTTTTTTGGTGCTTCCAGTTCCAAGCTGTGGCATTAGCTTGGTTTTAACAGGAGGCGTATAGCAGGGTCTGGCCTTCAGAAAGCCAGACCATGTGCTTTTGCAGTCCTTAAAAAATAAAAAATAGTGCTGTAAGGCCTTGTGAAATAAAAACAAGCCAAGCAGCAGCAGGACCCTGAAGGGCCAGTAGTGAGGGTTAGAGGGCAAACCAAAACGAGGGCTTCCCAGCCCAGCGTGATGTATGTGAGGTCCCTCTGGTTGGGGCCGGGTGCTGTGTGGCAGCGGGGGCTGTTTTGGGGTGGAAGTGGCCACATGGGGCTGGCGCAGCGCTGGCTGGTGCTGAGCCAGCTGCAGCATCCCTGGGGAAGGCTTTAAATAAATGTCACTGCCTCGGGCAAAATTCGCGCCTGCCCAATGTGAGAATTCCTTTGTAATTGCAGGCTGGAGGAGAGGGGGTGAAGAATGTGCTTCTGCCAGCACTGGACACGTCCCCACCACAGGGAGAAGCTAGAGTCCCTCTCCTAAACAAAGCGTGGAGATCTCACAAAAGCAAATTTTCCTCTCAGACATCGGGGTAACCCTTCCTCTGCTGGTCTTCCCCCTAGCTGGACAGAGGAGGGGGAAGAACCATTAATCCTGCGCTGCCAAATGTTGTACAGCCCTGCGCTGGGGCTTGGCCTCACCTCCCTGTGCTCTCGGCACAAGCCTGTCCCCTGCGGCGCTGGACCCGAGGGACAAGCGAGGTGCGTCCGGCGCCTGGTGGGGCCGTGGGGCACGTCCCATCCTGGCTTCACAGCAGTGTCTCCTAAGGAGCCTCCCAAAGGAGGAGGGCCAAGCCTGTATACTGCAAGCGGTATAAATCACTGCTCTCTGAGCTCTTTTGGTTGCACACCCCTACCAGTAAGAGATTTTTGACCATGCACCCCAATATATGTGTATTTATAGGTTATATACATGTGCTACTGTACTAATGCATGTCTACATTACAACATACACAAAAATAGAAACTAGTGCTGATTTAATTAGAAACCCTTAAAGAAGTTAGCACTGCTTTTTGAATATATATATATATATATATATATATATTTCTACCAGTAATAAATATATATATTTTCTTCCCACACCCAGATAATCACCTCGGGCACCCACACTGGGGACCCCAGGTACAAACTGGAGCAGAGTAGGCTGTTTGGGTCTGCGTGAGAACCACCCAAGCTGTGTTGCTGCACAGGGAGTCAGCAAGGGGACGGCGCTGTACCACTTGGGGAGCTTTAATCAGGTCCCTAAGCAGAGGGTGACGAAAGCTCTAGTGCCAGAACAATGCAAGGGTTAGCTGGGGAGAAGGTGCAAAATGCAGAGGTGTCCATGGGGATGGAGCCCGCGGGCATCCCAGTTTGGTTAAGTACATACAGCTGGGACAGAAGAGCATGTGAAGAGCTGCTGAATTTCTGTCCTTGATCACACAGGGAGGAGGCATTGGGATGTCAGGACTTTCTTCTAATGTAAGGTAGACAGATAGCGGGGTGGGAAGTGACCTCCACAGCAGTGGTGGGATTTTGGGATGTCTGTGCTGGGAACAAGCCCCAGCTCCTCTGTGTCAGATCCGTGTGCTAGGGCCAGGCCCAAGCGTGGCTTTGTGTGTAATATCCTCATCTAAAAGTCGGTATCGGAAGATGGATTATTTTGTGAAATATTGACACCTAATATTATTTTACATTTTAGTTATCCGTAAACAACTTCATGTATTTCCGTGACTATCCTAGTGTAATGGATAAGGAGATAAACGTAGGTGGAAATCTGTATGAGGAATATGCAAAATGGCACTTGGAGTTGCTTAAAACCAAGTGTGCTGTGAATTCATTACCTGGTAGTTGTAAACAGCTGAAGTTTGGGTGTACTTGAGTAATGCGCTTACCAGAAATTCATTAAATATTTCAGTTGTGAACAGGTCCTCTCACTCCTGCATAACTAGAGGTAAGTTCTCATAAATAATTCATGTTGGTCTGTGACCCAGCATAGAAGTAGTCAACTGTCACGACTTGCTGAGGAAGGTACAATCTAGAGAACAGGACATTGCTGTATGTGATTAGCTGTAGCATTGATAGTGAATTTCATGGTCAGAATACAAAGTCTGTTGCATCCCGAACAATACCTGGGGCAGCACGGTGACACTTCGTACACTGCTCTCTATTTGCCTGCTTTCATACAGAGCTGCTGTTTTGGGCTGGCTTCCGTCTGCTTTCCCAGCATTGTTGTTGACAACAATCAAGTTCTCCAAACACCTGATTTGCCTCTGTTAATAAATCAGGTTTTAACTACGGGCTTGCCTCAGGCACTTAAATACCAGCCAGATTTCGGAGGCTTGGGCCAGAGCTTTCTCACGGGTTTATTCCTGCCTGGAGGTGCCCACCTCTGGCCGGGCTGGCGGCGCTCATCGCATCCACACCGAGCGTTGCCGCCCCACTTCCTGGGGGCTGTCTCCAACAAAGGACAGCATCCTTCTATTTATGCAAAGCGAGTGATAATCCGATCGGTGTGATGAAATTTCTCTCATAATCCTACAAGTAAGGTTTGTGCTGAGGCAGCTTATTGTAAGATCGTCTGTGAGATGCAGTTGGGTGTCTGCTTCTGCCATTCAAGTGATGTACAGAGTGCCTGTAAAATGTGAGAGCAGGGGAGAGGGAGAGTCTCTTGTTCTGGGCGAAAATGAGTTTGTTCTGGGTAAAAATGGGGACCCCGCTGCCAAGCCTGGGAGCAGCCGTGTTACTCCCCGAGCTGGGAACCACTGGGTGCAGAGGGAAGGCGACTGAAGCCAGAGGTGCTTTCCCCTTGTGGAAAGCTGGAGGGGAACAGAGCCGCCCACTGATGGCATGGGGTTGCTGGGGTGGGGAGGGAGGCAGCAGCCTCCCTGTGAGCGGCTGGCAGGGCTGGAGGGGGCGATGGGTGGGAGGGAAGGGCAGGTTTCTTACCCCGGCTGCTGTGGGCACGGAGGTGACGGCAGGGAGCTGGTGGTGGAGTTGTGGCTGTGTGAGCCTGCACCTGAGCAGGAGGCAGCGGTGGGAAGAAGCACAAAGGGTGCTCTAATGCTTATGCCCCCTCTCGCTTCTGCTTCGTAGCTGTTTGCAAAACCACCCCTCATTCCTTATCTGTGAACTTGAAGGCATCAGTAGGTGCTGAGTTCAGGCAGTGCTGCTGCTGTTGCGTGCTTACGAATGCAGGTGTTGGTGTTTTGCAGTCGTCTGGGAACCCATGTTTGGCCTTTCACCGAGCTTTTGAATGTGATCTCTTTACAGGACGTGATCGGTGGGGCGTTGATCTCGGCTGTGCTGCTCGTGCTCTTGTACCCTGCGTGGGACAGCATAGATCACCTGCTGCTCACCAGCCCCTTCTGCCCGCTGCTGTCCATAGCCGTGCCTCTCGTCCTGTGTTACAACTACCCCAAACTAGACTATTACAGCCCTACCAGGGGAGACACCACGACTATTTTAGGAGCCGGAGCTGGAGCAACCGTGGGATTTTGGTTAAATAACCAGTATGCGGCGCCAGCCTACACCAGTGAAAATTTGGGGTTTCCTCTCATTACCGGTACGACGGTGGTGCTCGTGCTGGCCAGGTTCTTCACAGGGCTCTCTGTTATCCTGCTGACACGTCAGCTGATGAAGAGCGTGGTCCTCGGCACGTTATGTTACTGCTACAAGTTCCCCATCAGTGACCTGGAAGCCCGGAGGAGGCTGGAGGTTGAAGTGCCGTATAAATTCGTAACATACTCATCAGTGGGCTTCACTGCTACAGTCATCGTGCCACTATTGCATGGGCTGTTAGGATTGATCTGAGCACATTTCCCTCCTTGAAAAGTAAATCATAGCATCAGCATTTCAGGGAGAAGTTGTTCAAGGCGGGTAACTTGATCAAAAAGCACTTGTGCCTTTCTGCACTGGCCCAAAATGCCCGATTCTGAAGATTGAGGGGAATCACTGAACACAAATAACTGAGTTAGAAATCACTGATCTCGCCACACCCTGTGACGGAGACCCATGTTCCAGATGATGTATGTGACAAGCACAGAGCACGAAGCCCCATCCCCACGGAACCGCCTCGCTGCAGGTCAGCGGTGCCGGGACGTGGGGCTGGTGCCGTGCTGGTGCTGTGAGCAGTGGGAGCATCTGCCCGGCTGCTTCCACGGCCAGGGACAGCCCAGCTCGGGTATGCCTGTGCATTCCCTTGGGGAAATGCAGTGGTGGGTGTGCTTGTTGCTTTTCATACCGTCTTCTGATAGCCAAGCCATTTCTCCAGGCCTGGTTTTACCCATTGCAATCCCATTTTATTTAAAAAAAAAAAAAAAAAAGTAAAGCAGAAGAAAGAAAAACCCAACCCAAAGCATGTTAAGTGATTTCTAACAAATCTCTCTAACGTTGACCAGCTTCCACTGAGAGATTCTTGTGCTGAACAGCAGAGCAGAGTTACCGCAGTGGTGAGGCTCGCGTTCAGCCTGTTTGCCCCTGACCTTGCTCCCCTGTTGGGGCCGGGATGAGGCCGTCCCCGCGGTGCCGGGGCTGGGGGACAGGCAGTGCCCTCAAAACGCCTCGTGGCCGGTGCTGGGGGTGACCGGGGTACGGTGAGAGGTGGTGCTGAGCTGCTGTAACTTTCTGGTGCTGCACAGCATTGTGATTGGTCTTCCACGCACCTTGCAATACCTGTATAAACCTGTAGGATAGTAGTTAGGGCTGTTGTGGCTTTAATTCTCAGGCTGCACATTGGTAAATGTATATCTGCTTCAGGACCGATGAGCTGTTGAGAAATACAGTGGTGAACGTGGTCTGCTTGGCTAGGAAAACGTAATGCTGCGACTGCAGAGCTTCAAGGATGGCTGCTGTGCCTTTTCCTGACAGTGTATAGTAAAAGAGTTTTAACTATGTACATTTGTGTTCTTGGCTGCAAAAAAATAAATAAAATAACTTGAAGAATGTAAAGGAGGTGCTTTGCCATCCGTTGGCTGCTTGTACAAATAGAATCAAGTTCAAACACCGTAGCTGGTAGAGTTTTGGCTGAGCGGTTGGAGCACTTGCAAGAGCTGAATGACTTTAAAATATGGGCAGTAATCTCCAGAAGAAGTGCAGGCAGAAATGTTAGCCATTTGTAGATTTGCCCAGGCCGTGGCTCAACTATTTTAAAAGGGGGTTGTGGACACGTCTGTCTCCACGTGTGCATGCAAACAGCTTAAACAAATTTTCTAGCAGGGCATGAGCGCACTTGTACCTCGTTTGAGCCACCAAAACTGATGGGTCCGTGCTCAGCTGGGATGCTCTTGGTCTTCTCCTCATATCCCACCATCAGATAGCATCCTGGCTCTGGCCCCACCCAGGATGCTCTTTGATGCCCACTGCATGAGAGCGAAGGCGCCGCAGCCTGGCAGCGGTGCCGTGTCACAGCAGCTGGGACAAAAACCGGGAGAAGCCTCCCAGCGGGTCGGGTGTTGGGCCCACGGTGTGGAATTGGGTGGTCTCGAGTCTCGAGAAAGGCACGGTTTGGCGGGGACGTCTGTGCAGTTTTGTGTGTAAAACTTCACTTCTGAATCACGGCTATTTTATGCTATGAGAATTTTATAAATTATACTTGATAAATCCAAGCACTTATATGTTAAATACTAAATAAATATTTTTATCTTTTATAGTATTCACCTGCATGTGGTTTGTGCAATACATGCAAACTGTACTTGGTTCAAATTTTAAAATACAGATATTTTGCAAGATTTGGTGTGGTTGTGTTCGTCTTGTCCTGTTCCTACTTGTAAATGACTGGTAGAAGGGGAATGACTCGCAGTTTGATAAGGTCCCCCCGTACAACCTGCTCGTGATCTGCCAACACGCTGCTCTGTCTGCTGGAGGTGGAGGGAGAGCTGTTCTGGTGAGAGGCGTTGGAAGATCTGAGGAAGAACAGAAAACCCGAGAGGACACAGTACCAGGGACCCTGGAGGGGAGTGAAGCCTCCCAAGACAAAAGAAGATTAAACAAGGAAGTCATTAATATTTGACCTAGACACTGGAAATTTGGAAAAATCCTTTTATTTTCCTGTAGTTTTGCCAGATGAAAGGGAACAAAAGGGTTCATTTTCCATAAATCTTGCTACCTTGCATCACTTTTTTCCACCGTGGTTTTTGTTGTAAAAAGCTAATGCTCAGAGTACACGTATCCTGTACCAAGCTTGTGGTGCTAATTAACCCCGAAGCCCCCATTATAAATTCACTTGCACATATCACTGAGGGGCAGGAGAAGAAAAATAAAGATTGCAGAGGCCTTCTCTAGCTTTGCGTTAGGTGCCTGGGTCGTCGAATACAACTATGAGCAGTTTGTAAATATCAGACAGTTGGGTTTGGGCCATGCGGTAACTATGCTAGAATTACATGCCGTTCCCCGCCTGTCCAGGCGCACAGATCATCCTGAGCACGACGCTCCTGCGAAGCTTGGGTTTCAGAGCCGGAGCAGCCTTGCAGGCGCTGCTGGCATCGCGGGCAGCTGGGAGGGGGTTCAGTGGCTCTGAAGAGGCTTCAAATTTAACCTCACTGTTGACTCTGCTCCTCTGCTCTTGGCAAGCAGTGCTGCTTCCCCAGCAACGAGCTGGTGTCCTGCTCGTGGAGTACTTGGCTACTGACGTGAAACAACAAGAACCGGGAGAACTGATCCCTGAAAGCCGTGCGACGCATGCCCCTGCAGCTCAAGCCCTTAGTGCCAACCTAAGTTAGACTTTACACTCAAAGGACAGTAAATTCACGGGAGAATTGGGGCACCCAGAGTCAGAAAATCGTGCATACAGAGATATATTTAGTGCACACAAGTATGCCTGCACTCTGCTGAAATGCAAATCTGCCTTATTGTCGTCCTAATCCCCATGCATGACACACTAATAAAGAGGGTTTTTTAATACTTACCATCTGTGGTACAGATTGCTTCCCACACTGTGAGCTTGCTTGGTTACAGTTGTGTAGGCACCGGGGAGAGAGAGATCCTGCACACGGCAAGCTGGATAGTCCCTCGGGAGGCTCGGAAAGGCGGGCTGCAGTTTTCTCACTCTCCGTGTGCACTCAAGTCGGTTGTGCAATGTCTGTGCTCTCATTTCACGTCTGTCACGCAGGGATAAGTAAAAACTACGCTGCCATCTGAGGGGAACCGCAGCGTTCCCAGATGGGTAGCTGTCGGGCATTTTTCGTGATGTATTAGCACTTGCACCCCCCAGCCTTGCCTGCTGCCCCCCCGCCTGCTGAGACGAGTGACCGAGCTCCCACTGAAAAGCCCGCAGGGTTCCAGAGGTAGGGGTGTGCAGGCGCAGCTCGCAGAGCTGTCCTCTTACCTTGTCCTCACCGTTGCACCTCACTTCTTCTCCCATTAGGCAGCGGCCATTACGTCCTCCTCCAGCACCCGGAGCTCTAACCCGGCACTGCTCCTCCCGGGGCCGGAGGCTATCTGGCTCCGTAATGGAAACGAGCCACACTAAATTGGCCTAATGCAAACTGCTTACTATTGTTAGTGTGCAACATTAGCAATGGTTATAAGATTGCAAATGAGCGATAGCCAACTTCATTAAAAGCTGGTAAGGAGCCTGCTGAAGCGCACTGAGCTGGCCACCCACGCAGCTGCCTTGCACCAGAGTGGACACATCGAGCGCTGCTGTGTCTGGATGGAGCTCCTCGGTTTCCAGGGGAGCGGAGGCACAGTGCACCGTGCTATAACTAGTGCCAGAAATCCACCTAGATGAAAATCCTGATCAGTGAGACGTTTTAGTATAACGTCAGGGGCAAGGCTGCAAGAAAATCAAACTGCCCAAAGCTGCTTGGCCCCTGCGGTTAAGGAACCCACTGGTAGGGCTACGCAAGTGCAGTAGGGACCATGCTGGCTTGTACAGACCAATATCCCTCAGTCCAACAAAAGCTTTGATATTTTTCAGCTCCTTGTGCAAAAGACCACTGGCATATGCTCTTAAATGCATTGCTCCAATTTGGTTTGGAGCTTCAAAAACTGCTAGGCTTACATCAACCATGGAAAAATTTAATTCCACCCACTCCCCTTTCTGAATTTAGAATGATAAAGGAGCAACAGTTATGTCTGGAGTAGGGAAGCAAATATTACACACATCTTGCTTACAAAATATCTCTGGTTTTCATGAAACAAGTTTATTTTCCTCCCCCAGCCATTGATGAGCACATGACAACCGTACAGAATAAAAGCTCAACTCCTTAGTTCTGCTCACATTCACTCAACATTTGCTCTAATCAATTATCTTATTTCACGCAATAAGAAAAGAATGAGATTCCTGTTATGCAGCCATAATCAGTTACAGTATGAAGCTGTGTCTGTGGAACATTTCTGATTTTGAAAACTAATCACGTGCTCTGCCATTACATTTCTCTTGTAAAACACTGGGCTTTCACCCAACTTGATGCTTTTTTTCCCTCCCTTAAAAACATCGGTGGCACAGTCTCATCCTTGATGCCACATTCTTATACTGTAGAAGCCTGCCTAATTGCACTGTAAGGAACATATTTACCCATGGAGCCAGAGTTGTTTTTTTTAGTTTATTGAAACTTAAAAGCATAAGCGGATGTTCCCTGCAGAGAAAGACAGAGGAGCAGAGGATGCTGCATGTGAAAGTGGACATCTGTAGGAGGACAGAAGTCTGGTCTTCACAGGAAAGGCTCAATACTGATCTCTAGGGCAGAGCACGGCATGGTGAGCTCAAATTTGGTGATAACATCAGGGTGTAGGACTCCAAGTTTCCCAACGCTCTGACCTTTGGCAAAGATCTCAGCACAGCGACCAGGGAAGAAAGCAGAGCCTGTAAAGAAAGCAAGAGAAAAATCAATATTTCTCTGGGCCAAAGAAGTCAATAGGCATTTAACATGGAGAACAAAGCGCTCAGTATTAAACAGTTCTCTGTGCTAAGATGCTAAGAATGGGCTCTCGCTTTCTTGTATTAACAGTTGTCATGATTGATAGCGAACAAGGAAACCATTTGAGTTAAAAATAAAATGTGAAGCCCAAAGCGTGGGCATTTTTCGCACTCCAGTTGTTTTGACTAAGTTACTCTTGCAGAAGGAATTAGCACAGATAAGTCAAGTCAGAGGGATACTGAAATTAAGAACTTTTGCAGGCTTTAGGCACTGTTTAATACCTGAATGTTTCCCACCTTACTCTGTTTAAGGAAATAAAGCTTGCTGTCATCTAAGGGGTAAGTAGGCACGTCACGCTTGATTACATGTCACATAATTAGAAACAAACTACATTCCTCATCTGGAGAAGAGCTTTTAAGCAGATTCATATACACTGTAAAACTGAGGAACAATGAACAACTCTCCTAACAGCAGCTCCATTTGCATTTTTTGTCCCTGTTCTGAGCTGAGCAGCATTTTTATCTGATAGCCCTTCGGAAGAGCGAGCCAAACCAAACCAGCAAGCTTCTTCTCAATCCACCTCTTTCAGAGCAAGTGTGTCCACCTGGGAGCAACAAAAGCAAAAGCAGGCACTTCTGTGAGGACAAGGAAAGGCTCCACTGCTGTGCACCCAGAAAGCTCTACTCCCCTTCCAGTTTTGATAAACATTTTCTTCTAAGTTCTCTAATAATGAGGTATGTGGTACCCACATCAACACCTCCTGATGGAACCGACGCTGCAGGTGGTACTGCCCAAGTGTGCTGCTACTGACACTACCAGAATTCATCACAACAGCTGTAGGCAAGTACCACCTGCCATTTGTTCAAATTTAGTAAGATTTAGGATGTTTTAAATGCCTTTCCCTAGAGGAAAACTGCAGAATGTATGTTCCAAGGTGGGAAAATCTTCACAGAGGAAAAAAAAAAAATCTCCCTTCTCTTTTTGTGGTTCAGCTCCAGCACGATTCGAGTACTGTGATGCTCCAAAAGAAACTGCATTACACTAGAAAAAATGGGCTCTGTAGCCTAAGCTGAAATATGAAGCTTGTGTATATATATATATATATTATTTTGTTACTTCCTTCAATTATTTTAATCCTGAAAATGAGAAGAGGGCTGGATGTCACAGAAGCAAGGCATGGTGTGCGGGGCCGCCAGCTAGCAGTGCTGCAGACAGTGCTGTGGCCTCAAAGGAGGAAAGGGGAGAGGATGACACGAGGCTGCTGGAGCCCAGGCTCCCTGCTGCCCTTGTAGCAAGCTGCCTCAGCTGTGGCTTTATGGTAGTGGCCTGCACAGAGAGAAGGGGTCTCTCTGGGATTGCCACTCAGATATCAGACAAGTCAGCATCAGAGAACAGCCAGCTGCCCTGCCCTCTCCCCTTGCTCTGCATCTTTTTCTCAGTATCCCAAAATCCAACACAGCATCTCCTGCAAGAGGAGTCGGTGGGTGGGTAGGAGCGAGGCTGCGTCAGCGCGGCTGGGGACATCCCTGCGCCAGCTGCCTCTGAGCGGTGTGGAGACAGCCCAGGAGCTGCTCCACAGTCAGCCCTTGCCTGTTACTGCCACGGTGCTCAGCCCTGGATCCTGCAAAGGAATCACAGTAATTTCATTTCTTACTGACAACCCACACTCTGATCGCACCAAATGCTGTTTAAGCTTCAGGATCAGGACCAGCCCAGGACGTTTCAATGTATTTACCAGGAGCTATTTAAAAAGGCCCTAAAGGGCCAAATTAACCTCAAACCTCGGGACCATTTTGATGGCACTCTGCTCACTAGTGGCCAGGCCCAGAGATGCGATCTTTGCCAGCTCCCCGGTGGAAGCACCTCATTTAAGCTGTGTCTCCTGTAAGGTCTGTAGTAGTAACTTGCAGCTCCAGGAATGAGAGCAGCAACTGGGTCTCTTCTATGTCCAGCAGGCTGCAAGTGTGAATTGACTTTACTTCAGTGGGTACTTCAGTTTTGGCTGCCTCATGAAGTGTGATGGCAGTAGTAAATGATCACAGGAACATTAAGTAAAGGTTGTTTTGAAGAATATTCTGAACCGGTACATTTTAAATCGTCCAGTTCCAATCTTAGCTGTGAATACAAACCAACTGCTTCCACTGGACATACAAAAGTGGAATTATTTAAGCCCTGAATTTTACTGACACGTGACTCTGGCCAAACCGACACTTTCCACTGCCAAGCTGCAGTATTCAGAATGAGCGTTAAAATAAAACTTGACAAAACAAGTTTAGAAAAGAAACAAATGTCGCATATACAGATCACTCTGCAGATTGCGGGAGAAAACACAGTCTAAAAATAAAGTACCCTTGTAGTTAGTGGTAAAGGCTTTTCTATTTGAGCATAAAGCTGGTATTGTACCACGGATGTGAGCAGCATACAGTGACATTCTTTTAGAAACTTGTGTGTAAGCTTATACTGGCACAACAGCAAGAACTAAGCATATGTTAATAATGTTGGCATGGTACCACCCTACAAAACTATGGGAAAAAAATGAAAAAAAGCTTTGACAATACGGTTAATTAAAATACTGAGTCTAATTTGTCTGTTCTTTTGAGCTTGTGTGTAGCTTTGGGAAAGTTACTTTATCTTCTCGCACATCTCGTCCCAAATGTATCATGAGACTTAACCATTTTTAAACTTTAGATATTTGAATGGAGTCAAAAATAATACTGCACTGAATCAATCCACTGCAAAGCCAGTTACTGTCCCTGCATCTTTGTAACAATTATACACGTTTTTCCTCATTACGGTTTCACCTCTAGCACCCAGCGAGATAGGCTGAGCCACAGGCTTCTCACAGAGACCAGCTCAGCCATGGGATGTGACACCGTGTTCACTGGGGTGAAGAGGGCACCATGCTGAAGGCAGCTTCTAAGACCTGCGCTGTGTCCCATGGTACCACACAGTTCTGTAATTTCAGGCAAGGAAACGCTGTTATGTTACGCAGGGCACAGCCAGTCAGTCAGCAGTGAGGCCGAACACGGCCAGGTGGGGACATGAGGCCATACCCAGCGCTCACAGCCACAGAACCTCCACAGAAGGGTCACTTCGGTAGGCTGAAGCAGGTAAACTGAGCAGGATTAGTGACTTGCAACCCCCAAAGAGGAGGTGGTGGCTCTCCACCTGAGAGGGAGGAAGGGGAAAAGCTGCTGACTTGGCTCAAGCGTGTACCAGACACCACGCGTTCAGGAGGCCTGCCTGCTGCAGGCCGCGCCTGAGGCACTTGGCCACGTGCTCGGTCTCCTGTGCACAGCCATTGCTGGGCAATGACCACGACGTTATTTACTTTGAGATTCCTTGCTGCAAAGATGTAAATACACAATTAATATCAAGAGGAAACACTTTGCTCCACAAAGTGTAGGACCTTCAAACCACCTCTTCACTTCTAGCTGTGCTAACCCCGAAGTGTTCATAACTTTGCAGGACACTCACTGCACCGTGTGCGTGGTGCTTCACAGACACGGTGCTTGGGCAGTATTGTTCTTGTCCGACTGGCAGAGCTCAGACAATGAGCCAATTAAAATGAAAGAACCTGTTAAAAGCTTTAGGATCCCATCTGTCTGGCTAACACTTGGCTCTTGCACCAGAGAAACCTGAGCTGAGGAATAGGTTTACAGATAGTTTATGAACTCTAGTTAATAATGAAACTATTATTGTGTCAACTGGCTGCACCACGGCATGCCTTGGAGGATATCCCTGTTTCCCTGAATGGCCTCCAGCCTGCATCCAACACATGGGGGACCTGAAGTTCCCTGAGCTGAGTGATTCTCCCACAGGTGGTAAACGAGGGAGCTGAGCTCACACCTGGGACTGGGTGGTGGTCCGCGTGTCTCTAACAGGCCACCACAACTTGGAGCAAATGTAAATTTCAGATTAAAAATATTGATATTGAAAGGGAAGCACATAAAGAAAGATAAACCACAGAAGAAACATAAACAAATGTGAGCAGAAAGAGGGGAAAAAGGGACACAGGCGTTTTGTAGCCAGGGGTGTGATTGGAGTGAAGGACCACCCAAGCCTAGAAAAGGAGATCTAAGGTAGGGGCACCTCCCTGGGCTGGGCAAGCCAGCAGCTGCAGCAGGGCCTGGCCAGTCCTTGCAGCAGGACAGTGACCCACAGGAGGCATCAAAATAACCATAGAACAAAGGTAAGTGATTTTTCTTGCTTTGCGTGTTCCTTGTAATACTAAGGAAATAGCAGTGGTGTTTTAGGCTCCTAGCAAAGCTTGCATGTGCGTTGTGTCCTAGGCCATTGTGTCGACTCTTGGAGTAAGGTACAAACCTCAGAGTGAGAGTTAAGGCTGTAGGAAAGATAGGTGCTTACACTGCTTGCACATACAGGGAGTCAGCAAAAATTGCACCATTGTGTTGCTTGAACGTACCACGCGGTAAGCTGACGCCTTGCACTCTTAAGCCCCAGTAAAGCCTTGATGCCAAAAGGAATCCAGAGGGTGCCTTCTGTGAAAGGTTAGTGCAGTGACCTACAACTTTGAGCAGGAACTGAAAGCTGACAGTGGTGTCTGTTGTCCTGTCTGTGTAGCATTGTTAAGAACCGTATGGCTGTGAAAGACAGAGAAAGGCCGAGAAAGCAGCTACCTGGCTAGCCAGAGCCTAAAGCACACCTGAAGGCACGGTTATCAGTGAGTGTGTCAGGAGGTGACTGCATGCGTGCTGGTGCAAAATATCCAAAGTCTGCTCTTCTAGAACCGGTTGCTTGTGCTATCAAGCATGCTGAGTGAAAATTCATTTAAAAGTTGCGATTTACTATACCAACCACTTTAAGGACAACAAACTCCTCGCTCTTTTCATACAATCCTTTCTGTTCTGCACACAAATAGTACTTCACAAACTTCACCTTGGAATCCAGCCAGGGATCGTATTGTCCTTGCTGATAGAGACTTACACAATGTCAGAGGAAACCAGAAGGTCTAGCAATGGAAATCCACCTATTAATATGTCAACATTATAATTGCTGGTTGCAAGAAGGGGTGGGGTGAAACACAATATGCATTCCTAAAGAAGAGATGCCAAAGCCAGTCATGTTTTATGCTGATATCCTACACGCAAGTGAAAGACAAAAGCTACTTCTCGTGGCTGCAAGTAAGAATTGAATTTCCAATGTTCAGTGATGTAGAAGTAATACCTTTAATTAAAGCTTCTGTAGCATGTCCTCAAAAATCTGTAATTGCCTTTCTGTATTCAGGCAATGGGGCCACTTTGATTGCTTTGGGGTAATTCTTTGGCCAGTAATCCAATAGAGCATGTAGTCTTTAGCACGTTTTCTGGCTAATTGACCCTCAAAAAGCTCCGAGTTCCCTGCACTCTTTGTTGTCAAACACCTTGCACAGTTTCTTTTCTCTGCTTTACTCTCCCTCCTTTTCAAAAAGAAATTGATTAAAGTAGTATTATAGGCCTACAGTTGCACTAAGCCTTCAAACCTACTTGTTTGTTCCTATAATTTGAAGGAACATCGGAAGCTGAAGCTTAAGAAGGTAATAGAGAGGAGCTCATGTGGCCTCTGAAGTCTTTCATCTTAATTCCCCATGCCCTTAGTGAAAGGGCAGCTGGTGTGACTGGCTCATTCTGACTCACCTGTCCAAGTATTTTACCTGTGCTACATTGTATGGAATTTAGTTTTGAGGTTAGTGGTTGTTTTTCTTTTTAGGATCAGGTTCTTTGCGCTTTTGGCTAATTCCTTCTTTAGGTAGGTGCATTCAAGTACAAACTCACAGTATGCCATCAGACTAGACAGTACTTTTTTTTTTTTTTCTTTAAAATAGGCAACTATCTTTTCTTGTGCGTGTATGCAGTGCAGTCAGGTTCCCAAAACCTTATGCAAAAAGCTCCCAAACTGCAGCAACCTCAAAATCACATCTTGTCATGGGATGATCTACCTTAAGCTACTCCTTAAAAATCAGAGACCTCAACTCTTGCATGATTTCTGGAACACTGTAAGGCTAATTTCTCTTTTCAGCGAGAAGCAAACTTGATAGTATTTAAGGCTATTTAGAGATCAATGATACTGTTCTGCAAATACAAACTTAGAACATACATCTTTGAAATACTGTCCTCTATTCTGATTTGTCTGAAATTAAAAAGCGCAAACAAAAAACCCTCCTCTTGTAAATATTTCTCTGTGATCGGCTGTTAAATGTCAGTTACTTTTACAATGCCTGCAATAACTTTTAACTGTAAACAGTGTGGAGTAATTGTAATACTGCTTGAGCCTGGAGTCAGCTGTTACAGTCATGTTAAGAGAGAGTTGCACTGAAACTGGGGAGGTAGCAGTCTTTTCCCCTCATCTGCCTTGAGAACAGAGAGCAATGCAGACTTCTAGGCTCTAACTTTATTTTTCATTCTTGTTGTGGCAGAGGATGTGTTGGGTGTCAGTGGATGTCCAGAGGTTGTCAAGAACATAACAGGTTCAGAGCTCCTCTTAATTCTTTTGTTGTTCTCCGGATTACAGTACTGTCAGAACTAGTTAAGATTATGTGGGTAACAGCAGTATGTTCCTGCCCTTTCTAATGGAAGGCAACATGTGGATGGATGCTGAGGCTAAGGAAAGCAGACATCCTGGGTCACTGATCCAGGTAATAGGATATCACACAGTCAGTGATGAAGTATCATTGTGACTACTTACATAATGTTTACAGAAAAAGTGAGTAGAAAACCTAGAAAGAATTTTACCGTTCATATATTTTTCTATAAATCAATATTTGTGTACCAAGCTCAATAAATTTGCATTTGTGTGGCAGTTGCAAGAAACAGCAATTCTTCGCTGGACTTGAGCTGCACTGTAGAGATACCATTACATAGCTCATCTTCGTTTTTCGGCCAGTTCTGAAATCCAGCTTTATCTGAAATGTTAGTTTGTCCTGTCTAAAAGTCCCAAACCCAAGTTGATATCATGTCACAGCTAACTTTTTGTTCCGTGACTGCTTTTGTCCCTCTTTAAGTATCAAGAGAAAAATTCACCTTTTGCATAAGAATCCTTCAAAAACGAGGAAACAATAAGTCGTATTCTATGGTGGAGGGGTGCAGAATACTCCACGTTGCACAGTAAGCCAGTAGGTTTTAGCCTTTGGGCTCTGCTTTCACAGAGGCATTAGAGGATAACAAGAACCAGCACTGTCAGTCTGCAAGTCTCCGTTAATACATGGCAGTTTGCATGATGTTTGTGCATCCCATGCCCTGGACCAAGCTGTGTTCCCCTCCCAGTATGACCTGACACCACTTGCTGAGATAGACAGCAGCCACCTGACGATATGCTTTTATGGCTACCACATTTCATGCGGTTCAGAAAATGACTTAAACTTCCACGAAATGGTACATAATTAAGATATGAGTCTCAGTGGATGCTGAAACTGTTAGTCAGTGTTAGCAACTAAGCCTTCTTTTGTTGACCAGAGCCCTCTGGTCAAAGCACGTGGCTGTACCCCTAGGAACAGAACTGCTTGAACCAGCCGACTGTCAGCCAGCCCGGGACCAGAAGCAAGGCTGTGACTATAATAAACGTGGCTGTTTGCTTCTGGACCCAAACAAGGGAAGTCTTTGCCTAGGCTGAGTCTGCTCCAGCTCAGCACGTCTTTGCTATCTACTGTTTTCTAATTCGTGCAGTACAAGTGAAGGTAAAGTCAATTCCTCTACCAGAGGCATGAGACTCACTAATCTTAATATCCTGCATTTACACAGACGTAAAAGTTTGAGACAAAAATCTTACAAACTCATGTTTAAAATTTTGTTGCATATCTAACTGGGAGAAAATGTATGTCATACTAAATTTGAAGCGCTGTCACTGCCTCTGTACCACAGTCCAAAAATCAAGCCAAACCAGAGAACTGCTTAGCTACAGTGTCACAGCGATTTCAAGATGTGCCAGCACACCATTGGGCCTTCACGTAGGGCCCTGATGAGAACGGATGACTTATGCACCTGACGTTGTGTTGTTATCAGCCACCGGGCTCTGGGCTGATGCCGCCCTAAACACTGGTTTCGTAACTGCCAGCCAGCAGCATTTCTCTGCATCTTTATTAAAACAGATGCGTATGTGGGAAGAGGTTTTCATTGGATCATAAAAGAAGCCCTTCACTTCAAAAACAAAACCAAAATTAAAAAAAAAAAAAACAAACAAAAAACCCTCCCCGCCCCCCCAGCTCAAAGCTATAACAGCGAGGATAAATAAAACCAGAATTATTTTAAAAGCCCAACGTACTGCGGTGATTACTATGGCTACAAATTTAATAAGACCCCCGATCACAGCATTACTGTTGTAGTGAAGATGAGATCAGAGGAACACTTAGCCGGCCTCTAGTTGGAGCAGGGCGATGCTGTGCCAGGGAAGCCGGCGCAACCGGCGCTGCGCCCGCCTGTCAGCTCGCCGGCACTGCCCCTGCCCGCTGAGCAAGGTCCGCAATTTGCTGCTATTTCTGCTTACCGGCTTGGATGAATCATCTCTTATAGAGAGGGCTTTGCAACAGCTACGCTGAAAACAGTTTCTGATGAAGAAATAATTTTCTATTTCAAAATGTAAGGAGACAGTATTAAAAAAAACAAAAAACAAAAACCACAAAAAACAAATGACCTAACTCTGTGTTGTGTAATGCAAGTTGTGCCAGACTTCAAAAATTCTTGATGCAAGGAAAATTTTTATCTTAGACTTGCTATGATGTGTGATTAAAAAAGACAGTTGCCTTCGGGGGCAAAAAACCAATGTAACTCTGAAGAGGCCTCCCCAGTAAAGGAACAGCAGAAGAGCAAAGACTAAATGCTAGGGAGGAGAAACCAACGTCTCGGGCTCAAACGCAAGCGCCAATGTTTCAGATGGCTCTGTGAGGTGACAGAAACTGGCAGAAATAAAGTCTAAGCATCTTGAGAAGCACTGCTACCGTTTGGAGCATCCCTGAACAGTCAGAACAAAAGGCAATGAGAATAAAGAAATGTAACCTTTATTGGTTAGTACTTGAAAAAAGAGGATGGTACGAGAACATAACTTGTCTCCTTGCAAGCTGACTTGACACCCTTCCCCAAAATATTTCTGTAGTTTCCACGGATTTTTTTTCCTCCCACTATTATACCACAGGAAACAGCTCTGTGTGAGGCAATTTGAAGGTGTTTGCCATCTGAAATCATCATCCGAATTCAAGAAACAAGTATTTTCTTTGTTCTTACACAACATTTCATACGCGGGGAAAAACCATCTGTCAAACATGGCTTGGTAATGGAAGTTTAAAAGAGGAATCTAACCTCTTGTTGCTCCATGCTGCGCTAAAAGAACACACTTTTCTTCTACCCTATCATCTCTTTTTTTTTTTTTTTTTGGGATAAGCTTTGTGCAAACATTATAGGGTGTCATGAAGGCACATTCAAGAACTTCCAGTAGAGGAACTGAAATGACCATAGGAATAGAAAAAAGCCCTCCTCAAACTTACATTTGATAACCTCTATTTTTTTTTCTCTATTATAGAGAAGAATTATGTAACACAAAGCTAATGAAATGAGACTTATTTCCAGAAACTAACCAAGGGTTTTGCCACAAAACTGTTTCAGTGTTGCTTGCCACAACTGCTTCACTGCCACTAGCAAGGCACCTCTGAGATGTCCAGCGATACAGCGTTCTGTCAAATCTTGATAGATTGCATTCATCTGTAGAAACTCCAGACACTGCAGACTCCCGACTTGGCTAATTAAATAAAATAAGCAACTCTCTCCTGTTCTGCATCTTTGCCAGGTACCTCCTTGGGTGTTAATTCAATTACAGTCAAATGTGAAGTATCAACGCTGGTGTGGGAAGACGCTTGATAGCACCTGGCTTAACTTTGTAGGGATTTAGTTCCTATAAACTGGAAGTAGTGTATTTACAGGAAGGAAATAAAGAGCAGAGATGATAGGTAATTAAAAGGACATTAAGTGAACTGCCACACCCAATCCATTAGATAATTTGACTTCAGCTGCTAGAACTGTAATTTTTCATATAACTAAGCTCTATTGATGCTGCAAGGAAAATTGCTCAAGAGCAAGTGTGAGAAACTAATTGGAAAGTCATAAGGCCTGGAAGTAGGAAAGCCAAGAGAACTAGTGACAAATAGCTAATTTTGCAAGATGCTTTATAGTTAAGCCATTGTAGCGCCCAGTGGTAGAATTCCTAAAAATCCTTGCAGAATTAGGGTAATATGTTTAAAAGTAGTAAAATGAATCGGATAAAAACAAACACAAAAAACCTGTCCCTACCTCTTAGTCCTGTCAATGCATGAATTGACTGTAAGAAAAAAATCTAAACAGGAGCACACATTTCCTTTATTTATCTATGAGTAAACACACAATCATTGACACTCACGAATGATGCAATGCTTGCCAAGACAGGAAACTGAAAAGCCAGGATTGCTACTGAGAGCAATCAAGCTTGAATTCATTAAACCAGAACAGGTATTAACAATGCCAAGTTCAACATGGGTACTAAACCTCTGTGTGTTACAATCTCCTAATCTAAACTGATCACCAGAGATACATGCAGGGGCTCAATTCTATACACGTAACTCAGAATTAGTCCTGGACTTCCCTCCTCTTGTCTTGTGAATTGAGATTAACTTTGAACAGAGATTTAGACTGTGATTCGTTGTATAATTATTATTATAAATGTTTATTTATGTCCTTAGTTATGGAGATAACTATTACACCTCTGATTTCACAGCTAAGCCTTATTAAATGAGAAGCTATTGCTATGATTTACTGTGGAATTAAAATTTTCTACACTTTACCACACCTTTTGTTTAATTAAGGGCAGTAAAAAGAAAGGAATTTTTTTTCAAGACAACTGTCAATTACTAAAGGAAATGAGACTTAGTAGGCATGTAAGTATGCATTTATTAAGTATGCATTTATGTTGAACACAAACTGGCTGACTTCCCAACCTTACTAAACTGTTGATTACCCTAAAAGAATGAATGGCATAAACATTTAAAAAAAAAAAAAAAAAAACCACACAACGTATATGTATGTAAGACTTTAGCTGAAATTTACGAGTCAAAAATGTACAAAAAAGTAGCTGATGTCATAACCTCATGCTATTCATGGATTGTTTTCCCATGAACACTATTATTTCATCACATATCAATAGTCAGGGAAGGCAGTGTGACACAGTGAAGCAGTCCTGATTCACAGATTTACCATTAACATTTTCTGTGAACATGTCAAGTTGCTTTACTTTCATAAAATACGGGTATTTTCCCTTCTTAAACAGTTTGTGCCTAATTCATTTACATTTGGAAGGTAAAGAGACACTTAGAAGGTACTGCAAAAATAGGGCTTCTTTCCTTAAATCAGGGACAGTCATTCAAATATTTTAAGGTGAGTGAGGGTAATTATACTGTATACCTCACACCACACCCTTGAAGGCTATGATAGAGAATCCACCATTAGTATTTACTATGCATAAACTCTTTTTTAGCTTAAGTAAAACTTTACTGTGGACCCAAATCCCACGAGTAACATTGCCTTTTGTGATCCCAGTCCTGATTTCTGGAAGAGAATAGTCATCTAGGACACAGGATGACCAAAATGTGGCAAAAAACGTACCCGTTTCTGCAGAGACTAAAACTTGAAATTAAGAATACCTTCCAATATAGTTATCAGAATGTCACTAGTTTTCACTTCAAGGGAAGTGAAACCAATTAAGGTCATGTAAAAAAAAAAAAAAAAAAAGACACAATTCCATTACATAGGATTACCTAACATTTGTTGGCTCCTTCTATTTGTAGTTTTGTTCTTTAAAAAAAAGTTTTGATCTTATTTTGTTTACTTCCTAGTCATACACATTCATAGTGACCTGTACACTTTATTAATGATATGGAACTGGCTAAAATTTTGAGATTTTTTTATGCAAAAAAAGGTATGCTCCATAATACACAGATTTGAGGAGTGATGCAGTATTTGTACTCATCTGTTTGGCTTTTCTAAAATATACCCAAAATGCTTCTAGGCCAGTAATTGTAGAGTTCAGCAAGTCTACTCTGTGTATTTTAAATCAATGGGTAGCATTTCAGAGTTCTGTCTTTGAAATTTTATAATTTTCTATATATAGTGGTAATAAGGAAGAAAGTATCCTCAGTAACTTTAAGAAACGGAAAAGTACTGAGTACCAAATGTATACTGAAATCCTTGAATTCATCCACTCAAAACCCTCCCTTCCTTAAGGCTGCCCTAAACACTTCATTTATTACCTAGCTCAAATTACACCAAAGAGTAGTGCAAAGGCCAGGGGACCGTCACAATTTCACCCATATTTTCCAGCATCTGTACTTTTTTCCACAGGTGTTGCTATAAAGGCAAAAAGGCTCTGACCTTAAGGTCAAATCACAGGGTGCTTAGGTGTTGGTAGACAGCAGGGGCTTAAATGACCATGATTTGCACGTATGGATCAAAGAAGAATGAAAAACGAAACGCCTCTGCTATAAAGTGTATTTGGGAAAGAGGCAAATATGTGCGCAATACATCTCTCTTCTATCTACTCTTTGTTGCTTACTCAAACATTTTTTCCAGTATTGTTTTCCAGTAATCACTGGAGCCATTTTAATCAGTCACACAAGGAATAAAGCTGGACTAAAGCCCTACCTTCACACTGTGTTGCAAACTAGGCTCAAGTTTTGCTTAAGATCACATACAGAAAATGTACCTGGAATCTTTCTAAATCAGAATCAGTGTTGTGGGATAAACCCATTTCTCAGTGCATAAACGTTAATTTGGCACAGGCAATAAAAAAGCATGCTCCATAAAGATGCATCTAAAAATCCATGCCATGTGTAATGTCCTGATTTAAAGCCTGAAGTAACTAGTACTGCTCTCTTTCTGAATTATTTCAGTATGCTGCAGTCTCTTAAGATGTTATAGGATATCTTTCTGCCTCCCTCCTCCCCCCGACTCTGCAATTGACCTTACTCCATCATCTGCTGATATTTTCTCTCACGCACGCTTAACTCAGAGATTGCAAAGCAAGTCAAAAACAAACAAACCCCTCTAAACTACTTTGACTTCCAGCCATCTCTGCAGTCAAGGTCTTTTAAGTAAGTTGGTGCAGTGACACTGCATTCCCTTTGGCACCAGAGTATCAGCCATCTGCATTGTTACTGAGGTTAAATTCCAATGTCAGGAGAACTGCAAGGATCTACATGCCATCCCACGGGAATTTCTGAATCACTGGTGAAACAGAAAGTAGTAGGCACTTTTGTCTACAGCCAAAAGCCACAAACTGCTTGTAATATATTGCATATGACAAGGCATAATCCATCCTTTACACTAAATGCATTGTGTAGTAACATCATGGGAATGCAGGGATTTTGAAAGGATATTGCAAATCCACAGCATCAGGAATACTAAACAGTACTAGGATCTAGAAATAACTTCTTCATTGTATTAGGACTATTCTTTGAGATCTTTTTCCCAGTTGCTTAAGTCAGTCATACGTTATTGAAGTGCTATAATACAGAATATAAAACATTTGCAAGTATTTTTACTACGGCAAACTTGGTATGTCTATTCAAAACAAGTTACAGAGGGGTTTTGAGAGAGAATCTGACAGTTAGGTTTGACTGTCACTTCAATGGCAGCTGAGTACCCAGCTCCTTAAGGCTCTTCTAAATGCCCCAAATAACACTTGCTGTTACCTGTTCTGTACTTGGCAGAATTAGAACAAAACCCACAATTGTTTAAAGAGCCCTCTGGTCAACCTGAAAATCATAACGGTTTTAATTAGGAAAATCTTTGAAAGTCTGCCTAAATCGTACTGAGCAAACTACTTTGTGGAAAAAAATGGGAGGAGAGGGGCAGGGAATGAATGTATTACAACTGTGCATTAAAAATGTGCCAGGAGACCCTTTGGTTGAAGTGTTACGTTTGGCATTTCTGGCAGCACACTGTGAAACAAGGAGGCATCTACCAACTTTGCGTTACAGTTTTACAAATAGGCAAGCTCATCAGGCTGTCGGGGATCCTGTAAGTGCAGAAAAAGGGCACTTCTCCAAGCTGAGCCAATTTATGTCACTATTGTATACGCATCCGTGCACTGGTGCTCAGAGAGAAGTATAATTGCAAGCTGCCATCCCTGCAGTCTCGCTTTTCTGTAGCGTAATTATTACACTGTTATTTTAGTTAACAGAATAGATTAGCTGCTGGTGCTTGTTCTCTTACATCAACCTCATTACTCCTTCAATAAAGCAGTATGGTCAGCTTGCTTTCTTTATCTCTTGCATGCATATGCATGTACGTGCACAGAAGAGTCTTTGCACTTAAGGATGTTATTTTTAATTCATGGGCAGCTTACTCTGTATGGAGAATGAAGTGGCCTGTTAAACAACTGCTTGTCTAAGCAGTCTCAAAGACAGCAAGCAGGTCTTTGAATAAAAGACGTATATCTTCACATGAATATAGAAATAAAAGTTGCATATATAAATACAGGGTACAGATAAAGCTATAAACTAAAAGATCAGATGTAAGAAGCTTTCTTTTCCAGGCATTGTTACCCAAAGAGAACATAGTGGGTATCTGGCATGCACATTAATTCAGTAAATTCCTATTTACCTTATCATTGGATTAATTCACTGTAAACACTCTCTGAAGCTTATGGCATACACTTTACTATGAGTCTCCTCCTCTCCTTAAAAAGCTGTCAACTTGTAGTTTATATAAACAACAGCTTGCAGAAAAACGCTAAGCCTGTTTTACAATCAGTGAATGCAGTTAATGCCTTTTCATTTATACTGTGGTGTGGTAGCATATAATAAAAATCTCTTAGTGCCTACTGCTGACAATGGGAAGTTCACCTCACGTTGTAGGGGAACACCTGAGCTCAACAACAAGCTCTGCAGGACACAGATGTAGTGTATTCCTTACCTTCAGTTGCCTTGATCACATATCCATTCTCCTCGCTTGGTGGTACTTCCAGAAGTTGCATGACCCTGTCCAGCAAACCATGGATAATCTCAAACCCAGGGCTCTTGTTGTAATAAATGGCACATAAATGTCTGTAGTTTCTTGCACCTACATCTGAAGAAGAAGAAAGTAATTACATGATCTGGGAAACCATATGCTTTCAACCTTGCCTTTTTCATCTGTTTTCTTCTGCTACTGACTGAGGTACCTGTAGCTGAAAGGAGAAATAAGAACACAAAACGGCGCTCTCATGCACCTATCTAAGGAAATAAGGGGATTTCTTTAACCTACTAGCTCTCACAATCATAAATGTAGATTTCAAGTGTCCCATGTCTTGGGCAGGAAATAGTGTTGTTAAATACAAGCATCTCTACACAATGACAAGTACCAGGCATATAGTTAAGCGCTAAAAAAAACATTCAAAACAGACAAGTTTTCTTACTGAGTTTTTGCATTTTGACTAGTGGTGTTGCTGGGAAAACTAGATATTGATAAAACTCAGTTGCAGAATAATTACCTATATAAAACAACTGGCCCACAACTTGAAATGCCTAATAACATTAACAAGGTAATCTATGGCAAGATCTAAATTCACACAGGTTTCCAAATCACAACTGGTGTTTTCCATCATCTTGGACATCCCTGAAACCAAGTGACTATGTGCAACTTCCTATGAACTTGAGACTGTGATACAAATGTGTCCCACTTTGGACAGTTCCTTAACTCAAAACCCTACTTTCTTCCTACTGTAGATTTTCTTACATTACTTATCAAAAATATATATTTTTATACTTTCAAATGGAATATGTAGTTGTATGTTCCTATACTTGTACCTTCAGGCTATACCGTTGCTATATATACACCACCTAGGACTACTGCGGTCTGTTTAGAAGCTTTACTCACTGCAGAATTCAGGGTTTTTAGTCTTTTGAAAGAAATGATCTAGGAACAGAGTAACAAGCTGATGGTCACAGCTGCCAATTCTGCTATGGTGAAATGCAAAATACTGATTAATGTAGTGAATTCATTTATTGCCTTCAGGTCTTCACCTTCTCAAAGTTGAACAGCAAGTGCGTGTTCAGCAAAGTTGGTTTAACAAGGGAGAAATTTGTTCAAAGCAGGGTAGTAACTCTCTACATAACTATCTTCTTCCTCTGGAAACTCATATGCTTTAGAACTATCTTCAGTATAAAGGTACATTACGTTTCAGTTTGGACCAGACCTGCAGCTCTTAAGGCAATCTCCTGATCATCCCCACTTATCATGCTTCTGTTCACTGTGAAGCAATCCTGCAGCACATAAACTGGAGTCCTTCAGTTGCAGTTTGGCTGGGAAAGGTGTTCCAGAAGGACACCAAAATAGCTTAAAGCACTAAAGGGCATTCAGCACATTTTCACTACAGCTAGTCAAAAACACAGCTTGTTTTTTTTACAATATGGACTGCAAGTCATTGGCTGAGCTCCTTTTGTACTGCACTGCTTTGTGGTATTGACACAGTGCAACAAGTTGCAGCCAGATTTCTGTGTGTAAATTTCTTCCCATTCTAGAAAGTCCTCTGGTATCTGCGGACTTTTAGTTGTTCATATCTAGACAGACCCTCTCATCTTCACCTCTTCCTCTTAGTGGTAGTTAGATATAGGGAAAAATTTATTTACTGACAGTAATTGCTTAAAAAAAATCATAATAGAAATCCTTAACACCTCTGGCTAATTGTAATGTTTGAGAGGAAAAGGGGAATAAGAGCTTCTTCAGTAGTGAAGGAATGAAGGAGTAAAAAGAACAACTCCACCTGGCCTGCAAGTTAAGGCAGGCCTGTACCACCTGCCATAAAGCTGCATGAGTAGGGCTTTCATATTTCTTTCCTGGAAATCAGCCGAAAGCAATGCACATGAAATCTAGTATATTACAGGGTGAATTATGTTCTTTATACAGTGAAATTGTGTGCACAATGGGCATTTCTCAGGACTTCTGATCACAAAGCATCTCAGTCAAACTCAGAGTTCCCAGGAAAAAAGGAGCTGCGCTGCGTGCTGCCCAGGGAGACAGCGTGGTTGAAGATCCCTACGTGGTCAGCTACTTAATTCACAGGAGGTACAGCTGCACCCGCAGTCTAAACTGTATGGAGGTTCTGGACGGAAGTATCAGAACTGAGTACCTCAGACCTTGAGATAATTCTTTTTCTACAGGGTTTAACTGTTTGCTGCCTTCAATAGAAGCATTAGTGGACATCAAAAATAGCAGGTGCCAAGCTTCAAATAATAAGAGGTTTTTTCAGGCATCACCTAGTTAAGCAGTGAAATCTCTCACTCACAAGATTTTGGGGATGCCAGAAGTTCACACAGCTCCTTGGTTACAGTGGAAGCTCATAGGGAGAAATCTATCACATCTTACTGAAGCCAAAGAACCGAATCTGAATTGGTACGTCCCTGGGCTACAATTGGCCAGAGAATGGAAAATATTATATATACTTACTTGATCTTGTACTTTTCCCTCGATAAACACGCCTAGCTATTGTTACAGACGGGATATTAGGCTAAGTGAGCCTTTGGTCTGATCCACCCTAGCTGATCTTTGAAGTACAGTAAGCTTAAGCACAAGCAGAAACTCCAGCGTTCACTGGGTGTTCCCTGAGCTGGTAATGCCTACCACATAAGAAGTTAGACACCGAGTAAATCTACATCTTGCTTATTTGGTCTGACTGACCATTTAGTAAGAAAAATAATCAAAAACTAAACAGGAAAAAGTTTACTAAGTGGACAGAGAAAAGGGGATTCAAAAGGAACACAAAATACAGGAGCAAGAGCCTACACAAAAGATGAAAGCACAGCCTTTTTGAGCCAAAAGTCATTTAAAACTTCTAGAGCAGCAACCTGGCAATATAGCCACAAGTTTTCTTGACAGTCACTGAAAGCTGGACTTACTGTGACAGTAATTCTGCGTTTTGTCACTTGGGAAACCTTTACTGTCATTATTATAACTTGCAGTATTAAATAATGATGGAGAATTCAATCCTGAAGTTTTGTATTACAACAGCAACACAGAAAAGTAAAGGTTGCAGAGAAAATGTCGATAAACACGACATCTGACTTTTGTTCTCATAGCAAGCTGGCTGTTCAGTCGCATCATTATTGTGTGTCTCAGTTTGCTGGCTCTAATAAGGTGCCAGTCAGTACTACAGTCACGAATGGTGGATAATCTATTTTCATGTTGTGTTGTCCAATGGAAAAGAAGGAAGTGTTCTTCCCTTCCTCAAGTCTTCATTTGTTCCTAAGAAAGCAAGCTTTCTGGGCTAGATATTCAGTAGCATGATTTCACTTTTCTCCGATCATTACGCCAGCAGAAAGCGACAACTATCTGAACTTTATTTCATTACTATTCAGAGTCGGTGGTGTCTTCAGATCACTCTTCTTAAGTAAAGATTCAGAAAGAAATGTATACAACAACTCTTATATCTCATGATTTCAAGCCAACTGTGAAGATCTTTGGTAAAGTAAAGGACGCATATTGAAGCATTCCAAAAAGCTGTGTTATAGAACTTATTCCTTTACAGCTACGACACAAGAAGTTCATTCACTGCAGACAATAGGAGAGAAAAAGTATTAGGAATTGTATGTAAAAGCTGGCGGATGTTAGAAATGCTTCAGTTCCTTATAACTCACTTAAGAGATCTCTTGTGTCATGCCATGAAGTAATTCTATTTTTTAAATTGGCCTGCCAAGTACGTCAACCTAAATTATATATATATATTTCTGAGACTTCAAAGCACTTCCTTGAGATGCTGCTGAAAAACAGTCCAAAGGATGGACAGCTGGTTAGGAATATGTGAGCCAAAGGGTGCAGGGGAAGATAAAGCAGTGCTGTATGCTGCCCCCTTCCACCTTACGGATGCTTCAGAAAAATAACTTAATCTGAAAGGGGGCACCTGCTCATTTAAACTTGTATCACAGCTTCATGAAAATCCACAGCTATTTTCTGCTTGTAACTAACACTTCCAAGCAGAGTTTGGAAAAATGCTCCAAATTAGGCATCAGCTCTTCTCAAATGATGTAAATTATGTTAAAAATATGCTACCATAAGCTTGCCAGGTTCCACAGGATCACTAATCTGAGGTGATTTTATGATGGATTCATGTCTTTCATTGTGATGAGCAAGAAAAGGTATTCTGTGTTAGGGGTAGCAGTGTAAGGTAATCATTTATACACTGAAGCAGTATAACTATCCTACTGGAAGTGACTATTCTAGGGTTACAAGTTAACTACACAAATGCTATGTAACTTGCTCAAAATCAGCACATTTCCTCTTGCCTTGAGAAGAAACATTTCTGCTCAGATTTGGTTCCATTTAGTTATATTAAATCTGGCACACATTTTGCTAATTTAGTACGTCAAGACTTTCTGCCAGATATGTCTGAAGAGAAATAAGTTCTGTTCACCTTGGTAAGCGTAGGTTCTGTGTAAGTAGGCATTTTATTAAAAACCAGTGTTTAAAAGCTAGGTTCATTCACACATGAATGACTACAAGATGGCATTTCAAATACAGTTAATGTCAGTATACTTTTGACTCATACTTCTTACATTATTAATTGGAAATTCTGCATGCCAAAATCATGAAATAATAAAATTAAATTAGTCAGTCTGACATAAGCCTTCTGCAGGAAATCTCATTCCATATGTGAGAGGACAATCCCACATTTTTCAGTGTTTGCAGTTACCAGTTATTTCTTTCTCCCCTTCCCTTTCAAACTGTTTATTAGGCAAGTTTAATTTTCAAAGTTTGGGAAAAACAGTAGTTATTCTACAGACTCCATTAAAACAATTTTAGATATTGTTCACAGCCTGCAAGTTCTCAGCCCGTGAGAGGGCTGCCTACGAGCACAGGGTACAAAGCTGCGGCCCCAGAAGCGTTTCGTACATCTGTTGCAGTGATTCCCATCAAAATGAAGCACGCTACAACATCACTGTTTACAAAATTGTGAAGCAGCCATCCACGTAAATGAAAGCTTTCAAGAGCTACAATTAACATGAACAAAATAAAAGTAATCAATTTAACTTGCAAATTTTATAAAGCCAGGATAAACACGCTCCTTATTCCAAGATAAATAGCCCCTCTCTTGGTTCTGAGGAATACTAATGCTATTCTGCCATCTGTACCAAGTTTTTTGCACTTCAGCTAACTTATGCCCCCCAACAAGGAATGAACTACAGCACCAAAATGTTTGTATTTACCTAAAAAAAAAAAAGGTACATGTTTTCCTAAAACTGCTTGTTTAGTTTGGCAAGGCTTTCCCCCCTTTTTTTTTTAAAAAAAAAAAAGTAATCTACAAATTAAAATCATCACCAAAGCAATTTACTTGCCTTTCTGTTTACGCCTTATATAAACCTTTGTTTTGCAGATCCCAGATACCTTAAACAAAACCACTAAAATCTGAAACCAGATAATGAAACAACAAAACCATTTCTGCTGCTGAATTTAAAGTAATGTCAGCCTTTTCCACTGAGAGGCAAAATTTCATCCCAAGTTGTAACCTACTGTACAAGCACATACTCCCAAGAATTGTAGCTGTGTACTCTTTTTCCCTTGGTATACCATGTAAAAAGGAATTGGTAAATTTCTTTAGAAAAATGTTTATTATTTTAAAAATCCATTTTTACATTTCATTTTACTTTGGTACATTTTTCCTGATAAAGAAGATAATCTGAAATTTTGACACTGTACAGTGAAATCAGTGCACAGAGGCCCCATCGCACAGGAAGGCTTTCACTGAAGCTTTTGAAAAGTGATCTAGCTGCTTTTGCTGTTTCATGTAAATAATTAACGTTACAGAGCAGTTCAAAGGCAGCCATGCTTTCTTAGCATAGTTGGATGAAAAGGAAAGATAAGGAAAATCTTTTTATGCAGGAGTGGGGAAATTTTATACTGTTGGGCTTTTTGTTTATTTATACACTTTTAAACAAAGACTTGCTCTGATCTTTACCCAGTATGCGTGCTACAAATCTGATTCTTTGTATTGGTTGTCAATAATCCAGAACACAAATATGGGGAACGAATAATAGCAATCCTGTTTCAAGGTGATGGAAAGGGGATTCACGTTAAGATAGACCACAGAATCATTAAGGTTGGATAAGATAATTGGTTGGTAAGATAACTGCCCTGACACCCACATTTTTGAGTTATAGTTGTCCAGATTAGAATCACGCTGCAAATACAACCTGCCGTTCCCTGACTCAAGACATCTTGCTTTTCAACTGGTAACACTGCGCTTCTTTGAGACTGCAGCAGTTTAAGCAGGCTCTAGTACTCTAATAGCAACATACCTTAAATACGTTTAGAGCAGGTTCTTTTTGGTGTAAAATTGCCTTGAGTTTATCCTTGTATGCACAACTGGGAAGCAGTCACAGTCAGGGCTACCAGCTGGAGCAGTCCCCTTGCAACGTGGACACGAAATCCTCCAGTAGCTGTGCAGTGTGTACCCTACCACTGGCTATTGGAGTAAACAGCATTGCTAGGAAAGATGCAATATAGCTATAATAAATAAAGTCTTGGAACTGTAACTGATTATGTCAAATCAATCCCCCTTCTATTCCTCTGGGTGTTGTACCAGCAGATCAGTGTTGCAGACAAACCCAGTGCTGCCATCTGGGAACTTACTTGGGGTCCAGGTCAAGCTGACCCCGCAGTTCTTAGTCATTCCTTCTGTTTCTTTAAAAAGCTGGATCTACTTTCATAGGTATCATTCTGCTGGAAATTCCTAATTTTTCCCAAGCTTGCACAATGGTAATCTTAACTAGTTTCCCAGAAAGCTTCTGAAACTAACCTGGGCCTACAATCCTTTCCAAGAAGAAATTTAAGAGTTATGAATGCTGAGGAAGTTTTTCTTACCTTTACTAGGATCTTTCACTACAATGTCAGAAATCTCAAAGAGCTTTAAAGGCAAGGGCATCTTTCGGTTAGCAGCAATAGTTTTCAGTAGCCCAGGAAGGAGGGTAGTACGTGCCACCTGCAGGACAAACATGGATGCTGCAAGTGAAATACATTGCAAAATAGCTAATGCTACAGTTCTTCATGTTTTGCCAGAATTCAGAAGCAGTCAGGTGCAAATACTGTACTAATCTCTTATGCTTCATCATCTTTGTTTTAGAATTATTAGAACTGAAAATGTACATTCTCTGTATGTTCTTTGTACTGTATAGCCTGAAAGACTGTATGCATGAGCTGTTTTTGTTCTTGGTCAGTACCTGTTATGTTTGTGGTACATTCTGTATTGAGCAGTTGTAATTACCATGCAAAATGATGTATACAAACAGGTGAAAATAGTCTAAACACCTTATGACAGGGGCTTTATAGGACTGTTTAGTTGTGGTAGCAAATAGAACAGAAAATACATGAAGTTTCCCCAAAATTATGTTCCTTAATTAGAATGTTTTTCACAGCAGAAGAATGTTTTTACCATTAGAGGAAAGACCTGGAAAGGTATCTCTGATATTCAGAGAAATCAGACTTACCAGAGGGCTTAGAAGGAAGATACCACAGTTTACTGAAACTTTAAGCCTTTCTGTAAAGTGTTTACCTTTGTATTTCTTAGGTTAGAAACAAAATATGCCTCAAAATTGTTTTCCATTTATTTTACAGATCTCATAATATCTAGTCATTTTCCCTATAAGCTAAATCATAAAATATCCCAAATTGGAAGGGACCCACAGAGATCGAGTCCAACTCCTGGGTCCCCAAAGGACCACCCAAAAAATCAGACCATGTGTCTGACCGCAAAACACTTCTTGAACTAACATTGTTAACTTGTAACATTGTAACTTGTAAGTAAGTGCTGATTTATCTCCCCTGACAAAAAGATAATTTGTCATGATTATCTCAGGTACAGATAAAATACGCTTGTTTGCCTCTGTTCAGATGGATCCACTCAGGATCACCAAGGAAAAGCAGAAGGAATGTTACCAGACTATCACTGACAGTTAACATATTTGGATAATTATTTGAAATAAAACAAGTATGATGATAAATACAGTAGTAAAAATCCCCTGCTTATTTTCTCTGGAGCAGATTTCAAAGACAAACAGATGCTTTCAAAATTAACCTGAGGTCCATCTTCCCAATCAAACATTCATGTATTCACACCACTGATAAATTTCAGATTCAAAAAAAGAAGCTCTAATACATATATATATATATATCTCCAGAAAAAAAATAAGTGTGATAACAGCTACTTTAAAAAACAAACAAAAACAAAAAAACCCTTCCCATTCAGAGCTCAGAAGGTAACTGCAGGTCCAATATTTCTATTTATACTTACTAGCTTTTCTAAATGCAGGTGTTGATCAATAATCTGGGTGGAATTTTCTGTAATAAGATAGCTCAATTTTGCTACACGCCATCATACTGAATATGGTATTTTACTTCACTGAAAAGCTAATAGTGTTTCACACTGAGTAAGTTATTTCTTAGTGAAGGTATAACAGAAAATGACTGCTAGCAAGTTCAGTGCATACCCACATCCTCTTTGCTGCAAGAAAAAGTAGCTCTATAGCTCTGTAAATTGTTTTCTGTTAGTTCCTTTCTTTCCTCTTTATACACAGAATCTGTGACACTGTTGCTTCCAAACTTGACCTGAATTAAGTTACTTCACCTGAAATTCTGCAGTTTTGGGGTTTGCTATGTGTACTGCTTTTGTTGTAGAGATATCCGTGCCAAGTTTATCTGCAATGTCTTCTTGAGAACACTGAGAAGAAGAGATGAAAGAAAAAAAAAAAGGTCAAATAGTTAAAACAGTGAGCCAATGACAGAACTTGACATCTATGATGAACAATGCAAGCATAGCTGTTGCGCTGAGGCCCTCATGTACAACACCTTCTTATAATACAAATTGAGTCCCAGTCTTGAGACAAAGTAGGCAAACTGGTTTATCTTCAAATGTTAATTACTAACCAAAATAAAGCTAGTTAAAAAAAGTAGTGTTTATTAAGCTTCTGTCATAATTTGCTGTCGGAGGCTGACTTGCAGTGGAAAAAAATGCCTTATTCAGAAAATAGTACAGGAACGGCACCCAAGCTTTCTCACAAAGAAAACAATCCCTTTGGGGCTACTGACAGAAAGTAAAGTACTATCTCAGACAAACAAACAAAAAAGGTCATATATCTAAGTCTTCAATTTTCATAGCTATGTAAGATTCTCATAGCTCTGTTTTTGTTTTTCTGAGCTGGAATATTTCTCAAGCCCATATTCTCAAGGTGTAGTTTTAAGCTGATCAGCAAAGCAATACACATGTACTTTATCAGGCTCAGACAATGTCTGTGCACATACAGCAACAGATGCGACTGATAAGACCCACACTGCAAATTTTCAGAATTTATAGCTTTATTAATGCATTCAGAAACCAATAGCAGACTAGGCATGTAATTGAGGATTTGCCAGTATACTGCAGTCTCCCTTTGCACTGGCAGCATTCCGAGAAGTGTGTTGATAGTCTAAATGTGAGGAAAACGAGCAGATGATAATAGTCTACTCTTTCAGATGTTGACTAAAAAAGAAAATCTTAAATGAAAGCTGACCTTAGGAGGATAAAATTGTGTTCAAGTTTGCAGATGTGTATCTAAACTGCAGTATGTTACTACGATGCAACTAAGTGCATTTTGGCTAAATTTGAAGCCCCCACAGAAAGCAATTTTACTCTGTAGGAGTGATAATTTAGGGCTCAAACCAAAATGAGGATTACATTCACAAATATGGAAGCAGTGCTTGCCATATAGCACAGGGTCACAGAATGTTGTAGCAGAACTGATGTTTGCTACAGGGACAGACCTCACGTTGCTGTTTCAATGAAGTGTTGGTGACAGCAGACTGTGGGTTTCATCGTGCCATAGCAAAAATACAGTATGTAATGTGATAAAATAATATACTGTGTGATCTTCTGCTGTGGCAGTTCATAACGGTTCTCTATTGTAGTGATAAAATATACTCAACGTTTTTGAGCATATCAACTATTCAGTGCTGAAACAAAAAAAGAATTATACAGAGACTTTTGCTTATGCTGTGAATTATAAAAGTTTGACCATGTTTTACACAGTAGTTCCCCAAGATGGTACTACCACAGGTAATCTTCGTCAAATACTAGCACTGCAGGAAGTAACATCAGTTATTATTGACCTGTTTCTTAAATGAGTAACGTTTAACAAGTAATAAAATATTAAAACTGAAATATATTTTTCAGGCTTTAGAGTAACTACAAATTTTGCATTTTAAGCTCTATAAAATGTGAAGGTGTTAAAATTTTATTTGATCCATTTGGATTACCAACCTCAGTTGCAATACCTAAACTTTTCAAATGCATGCAAATGTTTTAGGAGCCTGCATCACCATATCCTAAAATCTTTGAGTACGTTATCAAAACTTCACTCGTGATTCCTTAATCTGCATTATATAGCACCTACAGTGATTCTTAAAATAAACTCTGACTGAATAATTATATACCAACTTGGTATCTAATCCAAGGAATCATGGGCAGGTGACAATACTGGGAAGAGACAAATAGAAAGTGTCATCTCCGAACTGTAGTAATATCCACCAGAAATTAATAAATTTTGATAAATTGTTTTCCAGATTATCAAACTATGATGAATTTCACATTGGGTGATCAAAATCTCTAAAGACAGTTGTTGTCCTACAATTTCATACTGTCAAGTTAAACTAAAAACAGTACTTTAGCAACTATTTTTGCCTTTATACGTCGAATTGCATGCCACATTAGCAGTGACTTACTCAATTTCTCTGACTTACAAACTCACAAAATATTACACTATAATTCCAAAGCACTAGTAAGCAGTCACCTGCTTAAAACAGTAACAGGTAATACTGGTACATTTATACAACAGCATAGTCTCAACCATCCTCTACAGTTTCTGTGCATTGCCTTTCAAACATGCAAGTAAGAAAATGTTAAATCAACACAATATACCAGGGCAAAAGTGAGTGCTTCAGTGAATCCAGCGGCCGCCAAGTCCAGTCTCAGAAGTTCTGTGAGCTTATTGAGGGGGAGCTAAAATGAAACAAAAAAAAGTTTTTGACTTCCATCTAAAAACACTCTTCTGTTCTTTCCCGAGGTGATTCTGCCTGTTACATTACGGTGAATTCACTAGGGAGGTACTCTGCTTGTGTGCTTAAAATTTTTGAAAGCATCAGCCAGCTGCCTTTAGGCTTGCCTGAGGAAATGAATCTCCCAATTAGAGATTTAATATGGGCTCCCTGCTTAAACCCTGTCTTTTTTCAAGTACCAGCGACCACTGGTCTTGGACTTATTCAAATCAGTGGGGCATCTGTTTTGTATCCTATCCATGGTAAATACTTCTCAAGGCAAAGCATGTCAAAATATTTAATTCCTACGTTCTGTTTTCCCCAAAGCCCTTCTGGCATGCACTAGTCATTTACTGACAACAAAGCGCTTATTTGAAGGGGCAATCTTACTTGATTAGCTATGGTGTACGTTTTCGGAATAGTCATCTGAATGTTGTTATAACCATAAGCTATTGCTGCATCTTCTACGATATCACATGCATGGATAATGTCCGCTCTGGTAGGAGGGATTTCAATCTCTATATTGTTCCCATTCCCTATGACGTGTGACTTCAAACACATCCTAGTCAGCAGCTTTGCAAGGTTTGATGGAGTTTCACTGAAACAAAACAA
Organism: Cygnus olor; assembly: GCF_009769625.2. Lineage (NCBI taxonomy): Eukaryota > Metazoa > Chordata > Aves > Anseriformes > Anatidae > Cygnus > Cygnus olor. Next base: position 4,998,257 of record NC_049177.1, on the reverse strand, counting down.
AAGAGTAGTAATTTACTGATCTTACACTATACTTTTTAAAGTAATCAGTGTTTCTGCTATGTTGCCTTATTTCCTGAATAATCTCTAAGTGCTTTACAGACTGTACGTAAACTCAGCATTCCAACAAAACCAGCTCAGATACTGACTCTGAGACAGTCATTTTTCTTTACTTCTTAACAGTTGTGTGAGGCCATGAAGAACCATTCCTCTTTTTTGAAAACAGCGAAGAAAGTCCTACAGAGTTGATCTAATTACCGAAGTTAACCCCAGAATTTTTTCATAGATTAAAAATCATGGTGTAAACATTTTTAAAACAACGTAATAATCAGTGTTTAAGTACCTTTTTCACGATTAATGCTTTAATAAAAAAAGCTTTTATTTGCAGTAACACACCTGATTCCTATCTTCTTGTTAATGAGTTCAGGTTTCACCTTCTCTTTTCGGTAAGCCAGTTCCTAAAAAGAAAGGCAAAGCTTTTCAGCATACAGAACCCTTGCTACCTCTAAAAGGATTCAGTTTTGACATCTTGCTAATCTATCTTCTTCTGTGATACTCAAATGCCATCCACAGAAGACAGGTGTGGAATATTATGTTAAAGTCAGTATTTTATGATAACATGATTCTTGAAAATAATATTACAGTACACGATGCAAAAGCTGTTCTCAGTTAAGCCAGGAGTTTGAATGCAGCATGAAATCACTGTTATTGAAACTTCTGATAATTTCAGATAAATGCAAGTAACAGAGTTTCTGAAAGTTTCCAGTCACCGGTTCATCTTAAGTCAAAGCCCTAAAGCAGTGAATGGTCATGCATGAGACTGCATGGTCTAGTACAGATCAAATGACTTTTTGGAGGAAAAGGAAGGAAAACTTGTTACCTCTGTATTGGCACAGCAATGTTTACCATTATTTAGCCTAGGAAGTTTGTAACATATCTATAGAAAGCTGTTGTGTATGTATATATTTAAAGTGTTTCTAAACTTCTAGATAAACAAATCCATAAAAACCTTAGCATCTAGAACTCCGTGAATTTTTAGCTCTATTTTATGTAGGGAAATTGCATTGCCTAATACAGTGATTTGTTTTGTTGGATGTCACTTTTAGCTTCTAGGTCTTTCCTCTGAAGACTGCAGTTACCATTGGTAAAAGAAAGACCTAAGATACGACTAGAAAAAGTCTCAACAACAAAAAGGTTTCTTTCTCCCTAATTAATTTGTACTTGCTTGATACATCTAATTTTATGAACCCAACAAGATCTCTGTCTTCAGTCGCTTCCAGGAAACAGGAGGGATTGCGCTCTTTATGCTTTTTTGTTCTCCTAAAGAGACTGCTACTGCACAGAGATATACCTGGCACTCCTAATACAGGCAAACCTGCACTTGTAGTCAACACACTGCCTAATAGGCTTTTATATAGTTGGAGTTTATAAAATGAAGGACTGAAAAATCCAGTGTTAAAAGGTTATTTTAACTCATAGGTATTAAAGCTTCCTGATCTGATAATAAGTTATGCTGAGGCTGATTTCAGCTGCCCGCTGGTCTCAGCCTGAAGGACCTCTTTCTGCATTCCTTTTTTCCTGATATGGAACAGGTAGGTTTTAAAGGCTGTAGACACAGATTATGACATTTGATTGCAATCTCTACTTGTTTCCCAAAATGTCTGTATCACATAAACTCTAAACCCACAGTAGTGGTTACCACACATAACTTTAAAGCCTAGCTTTCTTTCTTGAGTATCAAACTGTGAGACTATTTTTAGCCCCATCATAAATTAGTGGAGCTTCAGAATGAGTTTTCAACATCAGGGGAAACTGAGGCAGTGTTCTTTTTTTGTGGGGGGTTAGAGAAGGCCCTGACTCACTTGTTACCTCTACAGAAAAGATGATAATATCGATAATATCACTCTTACACTTCATGTAAATAAAATCCTTTCCCCGAGGATAGTAAGATACCATCTCACTATGCTTACCGGATAGATGTGGGTCTTCCCATTAGGAAGAATTACTTCTACTGCTTCAACACTGTGAGAGACAGAAAAACAGAACTAAAAATGTTTTTTTTAAATGTGGCCCAAATGTAATGTCTTTCTGACCTGATTCATACTCACGTGAATGGCTTCTCACAATATTCACTAAACATCGTGACTATAGTATCAAGAACAATTTTTGCCTACAAAATAAAGATGATAATCACATTGAAATCTGTCCTCTACTTCTACTGAAGGCAAAGTATAATAAAAAAGGGAAAAAAATCTTACGTTCTGTTCTCTCTGTACTATTTAGTAACTTAGAATCCAAAATCCTAGCAGTCTAAAATACCAGACCAAATTTTAAGAAATGTTTTGCTTCTGCTGCAAAGACATTTACACTAAAGCTTGAAAAATGGAAATCTTTGCTCTTCAAGGCTCTGAAACACTTGTATGTTTTTGTTAAACTGTTCTGAAGATACACAGAGATCTTTATTACCAGGTGGACTTGCATCTTTCAAACCTTTAGTTTAATTAGTTACTTCACTCAAGTACAAGTGAGAATATAGAGGTTGAAGGATTGTGCATTGTTTAAAAAAATATTGTTAATTAGCTTCACTTGCAAAATTTTTCAGTGAATAGTTGATATTTTAAGACATTAGTATAATAGAACATAACCATGAGATTCAGCTCAACTTCTCAATCTACAAATACTGTTTTTTGATGCCTCACAGTATAATTTTCTTCATGTAAACAGAACAGCACTATTTTTTACTATCAAAGTAAGCAGCAGCAAGAAGTATTTATTTTTTAGTTTGCTTAGAAGCCATTCCCCACTATGCAAATTTGCGTCAATAACACATCATTGTGTAGTTGGGTAAATTAAAAGCATTTTTTGCTCTTAAGCATCAACGTACACATTTTAGGGAAACTATCAATGAATGCACAACCTATATTCAAGAATAGGCAATTATAACCGCTGGGCTTTCATGCTTCAGCTTTGAGTTACGGAATTTGCATATGGAAGGACTTCCATTTGACAATTATTTGCACAGCATCCCTGCTTGAAAAAGATAACTAAGAAGAAAAAGTCTTCTCCCTTCCCTCAGCCCAAATTTTAAGGTGGAGACCAAATGATTTTTTACAAAGAGTATTCCATCGAAGTAAGCAGTCTTAACGAACTTTCCTCTTTTTGAAGCCTTTCAGACCTAGAAAAAGTGCTCAAAACCAAAAATAAACCGAGTTCACTTATATTTTCTAGTACAAACTGAACACATACTGTCATCATAAAGACCTAGTAAAAACAAAGCCCACTGAAAACACAATATTGTCCACAAAGCAAGTCTAAAACTCTATTGAGGGAATTCCACGTAGTCCCACAACTTATCCTGTCCCTTTGAAATGGGAGGTCTGCTCTGTAAATGCCTGTCTACTGCAGGTCTTTGAGCATTATTACCCAAAGGGAAAACAATGACATTACAGTATATCAAAAGCAGAAAAGATTAACTTACCTTTGTCATATCTGTGCCTGTACATTCAACAAAAACATTTCTGGTGTTTAGGCTTATTTTTGAATGATCTCCTAAAACATGAAGAGAATAACAAATTAAGAAATGGTATTACTTATCTTGCAAAGACACTGATTACTTTTGTGAGTCAGAAAAGATCATCATCTTCCCCAGCTTAAAAACCGCTATGTCAACTGCACCAACACTCAGAATTCTTATCAGAACAGCAGCACTTTCTATTATCAAATTATAAATCAAGAAGGGGAAAAATACTGCACGTTCTATCAGAAAAGGCAGACCAGACTTGCTGACCCAGCTGTCCTTCTACATTGGAAGGTACACAAATCTACTGCCACTCTCTGTATCCAGTCAAAAAAGCAAGCTAGCAGAATAGCAGCCATCTGCTGGTGGCAGAGTGGTTCTTCACTTCCAGAGCATCTCGCCTTTCCTGGCTTTGGCAACACATCTGCCTTTGTAACACGCATAAGAAAGCAGCCTTGGATAGGGAAGATTGAAGTGTTTTTTTAAAAAGTGATTTACACTGATAAACATCCATAGCTGCTTCTGCAAATAACCAAGATCTCGACTGTCATCTGAGCTACTCTGGCTTTTGTCTACATTAGTGGCCTAGTGCATAGGATGGGTTCCTTTTAAGCATGGATTTGTTTTTTGCCCGTACTTGCTGTTGTGGGGTATGCCCTGCACCACATCACTGATGCACTCAAAACTTTTTCATCTTGAAAAAGCAAGGTGGACAATGCACTTAGGGGCATCATCTAAAATATTTTCCTTCCAAATTGGATGCCAAGTCCCCAGTAGTCAATTCCTTTAAAAACTGGGGTTCTGTTAGTAAATGGCAAGTTATCTGAGGAGGCTGAACAGAAATCTGTCTCATACTGCCTGTTAGGCATAGATGTCCAGTGCATACCTTGAAAGAAGTTCATTGCTAGTCACCAAATGGTGTGGACATATGCAGTCCTAGAATTGTTTGAGGTGGTGTCAAATAAAACCTTAGTCCTTCTCACCTTTCATTGCCCCATTCCCTGATGCAGATGCACCCCACAGGAGGCAAAGGGAAGCACACGCTTAGCTATACACAGGCATTCTTGCTCCCTCCCAAACAAGTCACTTAGCTTCTGTTTTTCCGTTTCCTACCTGGGAAACTAGGTCACAGCTAGACTGACAGTCAGGTACAGTGGCAAGGTGAAGACTGAGGGAGGGAGGGATGCTGGACACCCTTTCCAGGATGCTATGCTGTACCCCTTTAGAACTGAAATGTACTCAGCTCTTCTAGACTCACTTCAAAGCCCATATAACCTTTCTTTTAAGTACTTGTAGATAATGAAAAAAAAAAAAAAAGCAAATATTTACATTTCATTATCTGTCTAAAAAGAACTGTTAACCTGGAAGCTTCTCTCAAATACTCCTCTTTAAAGTACGGACAGTTTTAAGAAATTTAGCTTAACCTTTCTGATAAAATGTAAACAATGTGCAATGTTTATACGTGGAACACACTGAGGCTGGAGTAAGCCTAACCGAGAAGGATCAGATACGGTTGTTGACAGCAGCTTCAAATTCAGAACAGTTGTTCTTAACCAGACTCTGTCACAGAATTTGAGCTGCCCTTTAAGATGATTTAGGTTAGCTGTTTAAGATTTGGATAAAGATTTTCAGGAAAAATACATCCATTGAGATTATCCCTGCAGATTTTATCAGTCACTGTAGGGAAATGGTTACTAATTTTTTACCTATATTGGTCTATAGATGTATAGATATACTGAAATATCTCTGTTAAGGGAGTAGTTTTTGCCATGTCATTAATTGGTTTCAGTAAACATGGTTCTCAAAAATCACCCCAAAGCTTCTTTTGCATTCAGAGGAAATTCATGTTTGGAAACACTGCAAAAAAGAGTTTAGACCAATTTATTTTTTTAACCCATTAAAGACTTCTTGAAGTTACTTGTGATACCAAAAGGATTCACAAGAACTGCTTCACACTGCTGCTAAATACACTGGGCTTAAGATGTAGATAAAGATCCCTGTTCTAACCATTTAAAACGCTACAAAGCAGACTATGCTAGTTACCGGTTTACAAAATAATTTCTTACTTCTTTTAGCTAAATCACTGATGAACAAATGACATGTCTAGGTATACAAAATGCTTTTCTAACAAAGGTTCCTACCACAAGGAACCTGTCTTGAGTTTATATTATAAAAATGTAGAAGGATATGAGAAACTAAGTGCAGAGGTTTGCAGTGGGACTTCTACATTGTCTTGTCTGAGAAAAGAGGAATACTAGGAGCCCGAGGAAACAAAAAATGTGGCCTTGTTTAAACTGAAAGAAATACAGAATTCCATGTGAAGTTGTAAGTGAAACAATTTGAATAGAAGAAAATAAACGATATTGCTCATCAACGTTTCTGTTAGACACCCCGACTCAAAAAACAGCAGCAACAGCATAAACTAGTCATAAGAAATCTTACCATTGATGATCGGTGGCATGGACAGAACAACACCATTGCTGTCATATATGACAGGATAAAGTGGTTTGTTTTCAATCAGGTGTAAATAGTGTCGAAGATGGCTGTCAGTCTGGAAAAATAAAGCATAACCCTAAATTTCACATTAGCTCACTTACGAATTTTCCATTCTACCACAGTCCTCTGCTGAGATATTAATGGGAACTTTTAAAGAGGGCAGGATTGGGCTTACATCTAGGTACTTCACTAGCAAAAGCTATGCACTGTCAAAAGCAGGAAAACTTGGAAATCAGAGAGCTTGTTTTTTGTTTTCTTCAAAAATGTTATTTAACTTTTATTTATTTAAGGATTCTCTCAAAAATGTGTAACACATGCTACCCAAACAATGCCCTTGTTCACCACAGCAGACCTTCTACTGCCAAACCCAAAAGCACCCATCCTTAGTTTATCAGAACATTCCTTAAAACTGCTAAAAATGTTCACTATGACACTTTTCATGATGAATTGCTGAATATTGACATGTTTACACTTAAATTTGATTCAAAATTTGCATCTGTTCCAATGACATGGGTACATGCTCTACCAAAAATAGTTTACTTTTAGTCTGTCTGATGCCTTGTTCTCTAGCTTTCACTTGCCTTCAGTCAGATATCTTTGAGAGTTTCTTTTACCTCTGTATGTGTGCTCCAACAGAGCTCTATATTTTAATAATAGTATCATTTTCAAGTACCGATGCTTAAAGTGGCTTAAATAAATCCTGTAAAATTAGACCTGTTAGAATCTTTTCCTAATGCTTACCTGGTTTCATCAGGATACTGGGCCAAGAGCAGTGCTACGCCTGCACAGTATGTAGCTGAGTAAATAATTTAATGTTGCCACCAAGTAAGTTGGCCCAATTAAAATAACATTTAAAAAAATATTATTTACATCCACTTTTTTCTCAGCTTTGTACAGTGAATATCTTCACAGTAAAGGCAAATACATAAACCTTTTACAGTACTATGAAGAGTATCATGAAAAGCAATCTTTGTGTTGATAAATTGGGAGGCTAACATCGAATTCACTATTTTAAGAGTTATGTTTAGACATCAAACAACATGATATATCTTTCATGGGCAATATGATTTACATATTACCATGCATTTCTCTTGAGTAACCAAAATGTGGAATGTTGATTGGCTGAAGGTACAGAAGATGGCTGGGTTTTTCTTGTTAGAACAACCCTTAATGCCAGGGGTATACAAGATGTAAATTCTTGGGAACTTAGCTTCCTGTCTTTAGCACAGCAGCTCTGAAAAATGACACTTACCCTATACAGATCCATCATTTGTGAAGCTGTGTACTCCTGCGATTGGTTCAAGGGCCTGAATTTAATTTCAGAAGGTGATTTAGCCGTAAAAGTAAATGGACCAGCAATGGTGTCCAAGTCATGGGTACCTATTGCTACTAATGCTCTTCTCCTAGAGAAAGAAGGCAAAATAATGACTTTGCTACTAATAGCTGGAGTTCATTTGAGATGATATGATGCTCAATATTCCTGTACATTCATAGATCTTACTGAAAAAAGCAGATGGACAGTGTTGAGAAGCCTAGAAATTAATTTCACTCTGCATGCTACTGACGAGATACAAATGTTAACAACCCACACAACAGTCAAAGGCATATCCAATAGGACTACTGCAAAAGGATTTTTCCTCAACTGTTGCAGAAAATGTAGCAGCTATTTATGCTGAAATGTATTGAGAACAGGCAGAAACAGGGAAGGAAATGAGAAGGATCAAGAGAGCTGTTGTAAAAGATTTTCCTTAGCACAAATATAAATGTAATGCTTCTCTCCAACAGGCCTGTGAAACCTTAATGCGATCAAACCATACACAAACACTATATGCTACTTTAAGTTTAAGCACTAACCTGCAAATATTTTGGTGTAGCTTTTCTTGGAGGTCAATGAAACTGTCATAACGTTCTTTGGTAAAAGTTATGTTACGAAGAACTGCAGCTACAGCATGAGGACGGACTTTGGCAGTCTGCAACAGATTATAGATTTCAAGTATACAATATACAAAACTTAAAACTGATGAAATATGCCCTTTCCTTCATAAAATCCCCTTTTATAAAGTAGTAATCAAAATGAAAAATCATGAAAATACATTAGAAATCCAAGGGAAAAAAAAAAGCTAACAAAACAAGTCTGGTAGAGGCAATGAGGTTTTCAATGTACCCTGTAACAGCCCAGAAGGGAAACGCAATCTGACTACCTGAAACTTTGATTTGACCTGCTACTAAATTCACCCAGAAAAATTTGTCTGTTCCTCCCCACTCCCCTTCCCTAAAAATAAATCACACTAAGTAGAAATATTTAAATTTCTTTAGCTCTTGTTCTGCAAATAAGATTTCCAGTCTCACTGCCGCTATAAAATCAGTCCTGATAATCAATTCCATAGCTATCTTCGTGGTTGAGAAATGTTCAATAAATATACCACAGTGCAGTAAACACTTTTACCTCTTCAGTGATAATCAGCCTCTGACCTTCACCTTTAGCTGGTATTATCTTTTCATACCTAGGGAGATTTATCCTAGAATAAAAATAGAAGTAAGTCTGTAACTGAAAAACAGAATATTTGCAAAATGCAGGAAACTTTAGAAATGTGGCAACAACTGTATGTAGAAAATTTTGTTAGCAACTGTCCTGGTTTTGGACATTGGGATTTGGGCATGTAGATTTTATTTATGCTGCTTAAACATTAAGTTTTCTATTGAATAGTGAACAGATAACTAAAATAGAAAGGATGCCTTCATGAAGATAAAGTCATAGCAGAAAAGTGAAATAAATTATTTGTATCAGTATTTATTACACAGGAGCACAACAAAATGCCTCTGCAGTCGTTGTTTACAGAGGATGAGTATCAACTGGAACAGCAGTTGAAAAAATTGTAGAACAGATCCAAAATGTAGCAAGATTCTAGTCTAGTCTCTTAGAAGTATGTAACAGGCCCTCTCCAGAGGAACAACAGGGAAGCATATGGACATCTGACAAATCCAGCTGATCGATACATCAGACTGTCCTCAAAATCCAGTCAAGTGGCAAGGTTATCGACCAGAAATGGACGGGTATTCAAACAAGTAACAAAACACACACAGATCTCACAACTCTGTTACCTTTCTTTAAAGACCTGCAGTCCTCGGACCAACCCTTCGAGGCAAAGAAGATCGTATCGATTGGCAGGAACATCGATTTTATAGAGAATGGTGTCAGATGCACCCTCTGCCTTTCCTTCACCTTTTTCTTTACTTATAATGTCTTTCTCAGATGTCTGAAATTAAGCAAAAAAAATGTTTTTAACCTGAAATATCTTGACATTGACAGCACTATGACAGTGAAATAATATAAATGGAAAAACCATTAAGTAGAAGTTTATAATTTGGATTTATATAGCAAGTATACATGCCAAGTATCTAAAATAATGTAAAATCAATATCCTTCTCAGATGTAAAGATTGTAATGCAACATATCAAAAGAAAAAAATCACTATTAGAATTTGAATTGTTAAAACAGAGATAGAAGCACGAGTCTGCAGGCTAGCAGATCCCAGTAGAGAACTAGGACCTTATTTACAGCTACAGATCAGGAAAGATTGGTATTATCAGGTCTATTCTGAAATACAACATAACGTATAGTGTTTAGATGTCTTTTGAAAAACCTAATTAAAAGAGCAGTTAATTCAAAAAGCAAAAACAGAATGGGGTCTACTGGAACAAGATTTATGTTGATACAAGCAAGAGGGTCAGCAAACTTTCACAAGTACAGAATCTAGTTCAAAACTTGAAATGTAAATGAGTTACAACTCAGAAAATAGAATGTCCAGGGCAAACATTCTTGTGGTATTGCACACAAAAATGCATACAAAACACAGCCAGTAAGACCTTGCAAATATGTTTAATATTTGCCATACTTGCCTTGTGGCCTTATTTATGCTGCTAAATTAAACAAATTATTTGTCAACCAAGATTGGCAACCTTCACAAACTGTAGCACTATGCCACATTGGGGTCTCTTGCCCCCTAAAACAGTAATTTTGGGGTCTCCTTTTCAGATTCAAACCACCTGTGTTAAAACAATCTGTTACAATAGTATTTTATACAAGACCCTAAAGGTATGTATTACATACTCTGGACTGTGCTACAAAGATATATGAGAACGTTTCCGGTTGAAAAGCTTGCTGCAATACTGCTGAGGGATTGTGCAGGTTAAAGGGGACACTGAAGTCCTGTCCACATCACTTTTTCAGAACAGCCCCATGGGCATGGTACCCTCCAGACCTTGCCTAGATATTTTTTTTGGTGCATAGTGGAGGGCATTGTCCAGCACTATACTGGGGAATCCAGTGGCAATATGCAGTGCAGGCTCTTACCAAATACATATGCTGTCATTCTGCTCCATCTATTGATCAAGTAACAAAAACATGACTTACAACGTCATCGAGCTCCAGACCAAACTCAAAGCAAAGCTCATCAAATTCTTCATCAGCTGTGGGGGGCGGGAAAAAAAGTGAGTTTTGGTTTACAAGCAGCGCTGAGAACTCTAAAACAAAATTTTGTTGCGTTTATTTTGTTGCATTTATTTTGAACGTTTTCAAAGCAGGTAACAGGCAATTTTGAAAAGGGGGCGAAAGTCACGTAAAGAATTTTGTTTGTCTGCATTTGAGTAGCAGTTTCTTTAGTACGTGTATTTATTGACACGCTATTTTCACAGTTACAGCGAGGGCCTCTGCGTGTCAGAGCCCAGCTCTGCTGCCAGCTGTTCGGCTGCGTGCCGGAGTCACCCCGGCCCGCTCAGACACGAGGACGCGGTGGCACAGCGGGGCACCCTGTACCGGCAGCCCCTCGCTCCGGGCCGGGCTCGCCCCTGAGCGGAGCCCCGCCGTGACACCGCCCCGCTGCGGCAGGGCAGCACATGCCCGCCGTGCCTTAGGAGCCTACAGCCACCGGCGCGCGTTGGGGAACTAAACCCGCTGCTTCGGCCAGGAAACGAGTTCTCCAGTCGCGTTTCTGAAGAGACGCGAGCACAGGGCTTGTGCCTCCCCCCCGACCCGTTCCTCGCGCTGCCCCTATAAGCCACGCTGTGGGATCGCCCGGTTCCGCCCGCGCCCGGCGAGCCGCCGGCGGGAGGCCCGGGCCCGCGGGGCCGCCCTGCGGCCGTGCCCCGGTGCCGCGGCCGGGCCGTGCCGGCTCCGTGCTCGGCCCCCGATCCCTGCAGCCCCCCGGGGCCGTGCCCGCACTCACTGTAGCTGCGGCCCAGCGCCTGGAAGAGCAGCTCCCGCCGCACGCTGACGGTCGGCATGGCGGCACCCGGCCCGCCCCTGCCCGCCCCGCGCCTGCGCGGCCGCTCGCCGCAGCGCTGCCGCCTGCAGGAGCGCGATGAGGGGAGCTGAGAGGAACGGGGGTGTGTTTTGTAAATAAATTATTTTATTCCTTAATTGCGTCGTCTGCATGCCTGGGGGGGGGCTGTGTGTATGTGTTATGGGTTAAAAACACGAGGCTGAGCGCCGCCTTATCGTGAGGCGGCCCGGCTGCGAGGGCACCGGGGGGTGGCAGCGGGGGCTCGGCTGAGGGGGGAGCTGCGGGTGCGGGGCCGGGCCGGGCCGTTCCCGGAGCCGTTCCCGGAGCCGAGCCGTGCCGTGCCCTGAGCCGTCTCCGGAGCCGTGCCGAGCCGTGCCCGGAGCCACCTCCCCGTCCCCGCCCGCCGGAGCCGCGCCCGGGCCGTTGGCGTGAGGGGCGCGTCCCGGCCCGGGACAGGTGGTGGCGGCGCGGAGCCCCGCGGTGCCGTGCGCCGAGCATGGAGCTCCGCTTCGCCCCCGTCAACGTCCCCCTGCAGAGGAGGATCCAGACGGTCGCGGTGCTGCAGTGGATCTTCTCGTTCCTGCTGCTGGGTAACAGCCTTCCTCCCCCCGCCTTGCCCCAGAAGGAAGGGGAAAGGAGAGGGTTTTCCTTCTTTTTCCCTAACTGCCGGCACCCCCGGGCGTCGGGCTGCTTCGTGCTCTGCTTCCACGGCGGGACAGAGAGGTGCCGGGGCTGCCCCTGGCTCCTGGGCTCGGGGTCTTCTCTTCGCGGGGAGCTCTGGATGCCTTTCCTCCTCTGGGTCTCTTTCTTCCCGTGGAATCCTTTAAAAATACGTTCCTAAAATGCTAGTGACAGAATCTCGTTGGGCTGCCCACTGGGTTTCTGAGAGAAATGTTTAATGATTGTCACCATAAAGACTGCTACATCACTAATGCTGCTCGTTACTGATCCTGTCAAATAACTTTGTGTACCATAGTTCAATAAACTTTTTGTTTAAATACGTGATGAATTTGAATTAAGATTGGCAGTGGACTGAGAGCCAGTAACGTGACCACTTCGGTAAACTTATGCAAAATACACTTTAAGAAAGCTTTCCTAACAATTTTACCTAGTAAACTTATTCCACTGATTGTTCTTCTGTAGTGAACTTTCCTAATATCTTAACAGACTCTTATCATTAAACATCTAATCACAACAGCAAATCTCACGGGTAGTTATCTGGAACTTGTTGAAATGAGCCACTCGATGAGGTAAACTGACCCTTAATCCCCTGGGACCAGGTCCCCGACCGTGCAGGCTGGCAAGGCGTCAGGGAGAGCCGTGTGTGGGACAGCCCCGACCCGAGGGGTGGAGTGACTGCCTGCCTGTGCCTAGCTGGCAACGTTGGAACACCTTACAGTAACCTGTGCTTTAGGGTTACAAGGAGAAAAGGACTGCATGCATATCTTCCTTGTACATCTTGGAAATCCATTATCATTCAGATGCTGCTCTGATGTGTTTCAGACAACTGTTAGGTTATTTGGCCATACCCAGGTCATTTATGTACGTGAGGGAAGCACGGAGGATATGGAGCATCTTCACAGACTTATCCCTAGCATTTGGCTGGTTTATGTTACCTCTAAATTATATGGGGTTGGACTATAAACTGTTTATGTTTGTGGCTGCCCTGTAAATAGCCTGTGCTTTTTATTCTCTGTTATTGAATTAATTCTCGCACATCTCATTATTCCCGTCTAAATAATGCAGTGGATATGAGCGTCAGTGGAAGGAAACAATTTTTATCCTGGCATGTGTGGTACCGATGCTGCCACCTCTTTGAGGAATATGTGAAGTCCCATCCCTCTGTGCTCACTTGAAGTGAGTGGGCAGCCGAGAATTCCCCCTTGCTGCAGTTAATGGGGGCAGCAGGCAGCTGTCTTCTGCAGCTGGCACTGCCTGGGAATAAGTGTCAAGGAAAGTCAACAAGGAGGGGGTCTTACAGCTGCTTAAACTGAATACAGTGAGTGCACGTGACCATGAAAAATTCTGTTGGCAAATGCCCCCACAGAGGACAAATTGATGCTAATAATAATCTGCTTTCATTTATCTTTAGAGCTTTCTGGGGTGACTTTGTCATTTTGTATGTGCATCCTTGCAGTTACAAGTCAGTCAGGATGGTCTGGTTAAAAAATTTCATTTGGATCCAGGAAAAATCAGTTGGTTGGCTTTAGTAACTGTAAGTGACTGTAAGAACTGAAAAAGATGTTGGTTCCTAATGTCCTGGATTGCAGTTATACGTAGATGTCCTTTACCCTTTTGTGTCTGCTGAGCTAACAGATGTGGAAAGAGTGTTTGTTTAAGCTCTCGAATTCAAAAGTGACTCTTCCAGATCGTGCAGGCGATACCCAGGCACAAATGAAATACTGTACGAATTCACAGGGAATTCTGAGGGGGGTTGGTGGTGTTTGGGTGGGTGTTATCATTATTTTTCTAATATGGCTGGAACTAGTTTATACCAAGCAAGACTTTTCTGCAGATTCAGTGTTTCTTATATAAAAATCAGTTGGTAACACCAGATGATAACCAGTGATTTGTATCACAGGTATCATATAGTGTTTCTGTTTAGAGCAACGAATAAATAGGGTACTGGCTTAGTCCATAAAGTTGTCCATTGAGGATGTGGTGAGGTGCCATAGCTGAATAAAATAGTCTAGTAGGATGAATCATAAAGTAAGAGAACTCTAAAAATTAGTGCCTGGAAAGACAGAAGCTGAAGCAGGTAATGACATCCTTTAAATCTGGTAGGTGGCATGGGAAAATGTGGTTTGTTGTGCAGACTAAGCTGTAAGGGGGATGCGAGTAGGTTGTAACTTTGAATCTGTGATGTGACTTGGATAGAAAACTCTGGAAATCCAGCATTGTTTTTCTCTTCCTGGCTCAGACCCTTAAGAGTAGCTAAATTTAATGTAAAAAGTACATTGTGGTGGTGTTTGCACCTTGTTCTCCCCAGCACCTTGGTTGCAATGCTGCATGGTTTTCTTAGATCCTGGAGCTGATGTTTGAAAATGCCCTCCTGCTTGTGTGGCTAAAGGCTTTGCACAATTTGGCCTGAAGTACGTGCACGCGATAGCTGCCTCAGACGGCAAACCTCAGTTTGCAGTTGCTTACCACCACTCGGAGAAAGAGCTAATCAGTCAACGAACAACTGGTTAAGTTCTGCTCCTTCGCACTGCTTACTGGCCTGGGCTAGGTCTGCGCTACAAATGCGTTGCTTCTGCTTTAGAGCGTAGGCAGAATAAACCTGCCTCTGCCTCCAAAAAGCTGCATAGATGTACACAGCGTTTCATTAGATACAAAAGGAACCTCCTTAAAATTCAGGGTGTAAGTTCCCGTGCTTTCCTGCTCTGTTACTGTAAGCTGCCAACATTTCCCCTCAAGCAGAAAAGACGAGTTTTTATTGTAGCAGTGGGTCTTCTGTTGGTTATCCAGGAGCATGAGTCCAGAAGCAAAAATGACCTCTAAAATACTGTAAGCGATGTCTAGGAGCTAGTCTAACAATTTCCTACACTGTGCTGTTTGAAACTGCCATGTGGAAGTGCAACAGGCTAAAATAGTTTAGGTAAAGTTCCATGAAAGAGAAAAGTGTCTCAAATGGGCTTGTTGCTTTTAAAAGAAAACTGCCAGCCTGGAGTCTAGGAAACTAAAGCTATCAAAATTGAAAAACAAGAAAGACAAAAACTGCTGTTTCTTGCTGTGTTAAGCAGAAATCCAAAAAAGCTTCAGACTCGAGCATAATTTCAAGTCATAAGGGTTTCACTGCTGAAACAGCAAGTATGTGAAGTGTTGCAATTTCAGAGTACCTATTTTGGAAAAAAAGCTGCAAGCTACAACTTAGATAAATGCATTTTTCTGTCTGTAATTACTGTCACTGGATGTTCATCGGCTTGGCCAGGGACTGACAGTCCCAGGGCAGGTCTGGCCCCGTGCCGAGCTCCTGCAGCGCCTGATGCTGCGCGCTGGGGTCTGCCTCTGCTCTGCCTGTGCTGTTGTCCAGCCGAACCCCAGGCAGAAAGTCACCTGGAGAAAGGAGACCTGCAAGCCCACAAGTGCTGCTGAGATGAGCAGGGGCAAGAGCAGAGAGGTTGCACCGCTCCCATCTTGCATCCCATTCCCAAAAGCAACTGTGACAGGCAATAAATGCAACAGGTGTCACTGGTGTTCAGTGCGAAATCTTTGTTTTTAAGCTTGGAAATCCTTTCCTTAAGAGTCCTGACTGAGCGCGTTTCACTACAGTTAGTAGAACATCTGATATCCTCCCGCTAGGAACCAGTGTAGGTTTTCTTTCTCTTGCACAGTAACCGAGCAGCACTTCACCCGTAGTACGTACACGAGTTACACAGGCGAGCCGTGTGCCTGAGCACTGCCCACCTGTGCGCGAGGTTCGCTTTGTTTCAGGAGGTGCTCAGTGCCTGGGCAGCAGCAGGTAGGTCGAAGTGTTCCTTTCAAGACAAAGCAACGTAAACAAAAGTCAGTGAGATTTGCTTACGGTGCTGCTTTGCAGGTGCTGTACCTTTTGTTTTTCATGCTCTCTGATCTGCAGAAATCAAATGACAATTGGACCACATAAAGCTAGGAGGCGAGCTGCTGAGCTTCTCCTCTGTCGGCTTCTGTGCACGTGGTGCAAGAAGGGACAGAGGGATTTGGGCATGTACAAAATCAGGTGCAGAACTAAGTAACTTGGCAGGGGTGGTTCTTGGTGCAGATGGTGAGAGGTGGGGGAGAGAGTGTTTTTAACCTTGTCAGACAAGGTTACTGGGATTTTGTTTTGAGGTGAGGAGGTGGTAGGGAAGCATGGTACCTCTTTCACGGCTCGTTTTCTACGTCCAGCAGTGGTGGGGCTGGTCTTGTCCTTACTGGGGATCTAGGAAGTGACTGTTGTGTATGTACCCGTGTTTATTTGCAAAATACTTAATAATACAAAATCAATACAGAATAAAAGCTATACTTTAGTATGCATGAAGCCACAAAATAATATGCTAAAGGCACTGGTGTATATTAATGTGCATCCTGTTTTCTAGTGATTAAACTTCTGTGCATGCAGCATGTAGGATGAAACACTCTGAATTTGGCTGGAGACAACTTTGAGTTATGGCTCCGGCTTCCCCAAAATAACAGAAGTGATGAAACATTTGCCACAGAGTGAGATATTGCCGCTGTAATAATAAGTGACTTCAGTGGTGAGAAAGCAGGTGTGCAGTGGGATGTGCTAAAGCGGGGAAAAAAAAAATCCTTTTCCCCAAACATGTCTTGATGTTTTGTTATCTGGTGCTGGTTTGATTCATCAGCTGTAGCTGGCTAACTAAAGCCACTATTCATTTTTTTTTAAACTTGCTTTCAGTACTCCGAGCCCTTCCTGGCAAGCTGGCTGATATTGCTGCTTGTTTTCACGCCTCTCTGTGCTCATCTCTCCCTGACGTGCACTGCTGGCCCTCGGGCAGGGATCGATGTGTGATCGCAGGGAATAACAGGGTACTTGCCGATGCCTGACTGACTAGTATTTCTAGGAATGCTAGCTCTGTTACCTACGTCTCAGGGAGGGAATTTAGCCATGTCTGTGGGTATGTAAGTGCAGAAAAATGGCAGTGCTGCATCAGGCATGAGGACCATCTACTGTGGCATCATGTATGTGAGCATAACTAGTACTGAATGCCTAAGGAAATATGTAGACTAATACATTATTTGGCTTGCTGTCTCAGGATTTGGTAATCAGTAACTCGGGGATTTACTGTATCCAGGCCGCTCTATCTAACAGTCAATAGTGCCTAATGCTCCATATCTCTTGTTTATCAGTATTTATCAATGGAAGGTCTGCTTCCTTGGGAACAGCAACCAAATTCCAGAGTAAACAAGCCCTTAAACCAGCCTCCGAACCTTGGCATCCGAGGGTTTGTATTTGTTATCACAGTAGTGTTGAAATACAGCTCACTTGGTAGGAATGCTGAAATATCTTTGTGACTGGGGCTCCTGACTGTGACAGATACACTGAGAAGGGACGGGTACGTACGTATTCAACACATGCTCACCTCCTTACCACCTCAGTCCTGCAGATGGCTACTAATTTCACATGGATTTCAACAATTTTCCAGTGCAGTTACTTTAAATAAATTCCCACCTTATTTTTGCTGGGGTAATATTTTTTATTTGGCAGTCTGCCACAGGTAGGAAGAGGCAGCAAGTTCAAGTGCTTCTGGTGGAAACGTGCTTGTAGGTGGAATTGTACAGACTAGTAGCATCTAAACAGGGTGGTATTAACGTCACATACTCCATATTTTAGAGACTTTGAGGGTAAAAGCTGCAGAGCAGTACTCTGCAGGGGCATGAGCTTGCTCACTGTTGTCTTTGCAGACTGCCTCCTGTTAAGTCTTCCTTGGGTGCGACTGTAGGAGTTCATTTGCTGTATGCATTACTTCATTTGAATTTCTACCCCTTGCTTTACCATTTGTACATAACTCAGAAAGTATTTCCAGAAGCTAAGGTTGATGGCTTGTTTGTTTGTTTGTTTGTTTGTTTGTTTGTTTCTCTAATGAAAGAAGCCACTAGCAGGCAGAACTATTTTGTAATGCCAAAATCAACTTATCACTGTTACCTTGAGAGATAATAGACAGGAAAAAGTGCTCATTAGGGACTAAATCATCACTGTGCAACTCTCTGCTTTCCCTCCAATGTTCTGTTCCTCAAGCAGCCAGCTTGGAAGCATTGCTGCTCTGAAGAATAAGGCTGAAGAAAGGTCTGTTCTGCCCTAGGTACGTCACTGTGCTTGTTAAAGAAAATGCCATCTTTCATTTTTCCCCTGTGGCCATAGAAGTAAGACACAAGATTTTCAGCTTGCTTTCTTCCCTAGGCATGCTTTATGTATTTGCGTGCACATGCGCTCAAAGCCCAGAGGAGTAGCAATATTAAAAATCACATCTCTACGTGTGTGTTCACCGGAACGCCAGTGGCATAAAGATGTCCTGCTTATCGCATCCTTTGTGGGATGAGCTTCAAATCGGTCAACTCTGAAAGCCTCCAACTGATGTAAGCCGTGGCAGCACAATGTGTTTCCAAAAAGCTTTGCTAAGGGCATCCGCGTGCTGTTGTTACAGCAGGACCTGTGGCGTACTTCAGACCTGAGCTGTCGAGCAATCCAGAGGTCTCGGTGTGAGCGGCTCGGCTTTGGAAAGCAAATGGGCTGAAGTCGCTTGTTACCCCAGTGCTCTGGGGAGCCCGTAATGCAGGTTGGATTGAGACCAGCACCCTGGCCACTGAGGATACGCCTGCATCGGCTGGACGTGGTCTGTGGCTGCTCTGAAAGTAACGGGAGGCTTTCTTCCAGTGGGTGAGCTTAGGTTTGGTGGCCATCACAATAGGTATTGCTCAGACGGTTTTGACTCCTTAGTAACTGCAAATAGGTTTGGAGCTTCCACCTGCCTAGGCCACCTTTATTTCCCCACCCACTGTGCTGGTTTCCTACTTCCTTTCTCTGTGGTGTTTAGCTGTTTTATGAGTTTCGTGCCCACTGCTGCAATCTCAGAACCTATTTAATGAGCGAAGCATCAGGTGTTTGAGCATCATTGGGCAGTACAGTTGCTGGTGCTGCTACCTAACACTATTGTTATTAATTCAGGTTCAAGCAAAACAGTTGCACTCGCAGTGTACACTGGAAGTACATCTCAGGAGGATACAAAAAAGTGACAAATTCCAAGTCACTTACCTTTTGCCTAGAGTTTGTTTATAAAATAAGGTAAAGCGGCTGCCATTTTTTTGCTCAATGTCTTCTCTGAAGGAGAAAACACTGGTTTTGTGTTTATAGGCACGTTGGTTTTGAGTCATCGGTGCTCAGCTCACCTTGCTATGAGTTAATGCGCTGAAATAATGAGGAGGTATGGTACAAGGAATTTGCTTTGCATGTCTCATTGTGAGTGCAATAATAAATGGGTTTTGTCCTACAGCACGCTGAGCTTCTCTCAGGAGATGCAGAGAGCACACTGAACTCCCTGCCCCTTAGATGCACACAGTAACGTTGCCTCCAGCTCTATTCTTGCTAAAGCAAAGCAGCAAGCGTGCTGATCTCCACGGCATGTTTGCCTGCACAGCATTGAATAGTGCTATCTTGCACTTCTCGCTGCTGATTTAATTAGCTCTCACAGCAAGGATGCTTTGATCCAAAGCCCCTTTCAGCTATTTGGCTAGGTAACAGATACTTAAAAGCCACGTGATTCTGCACTGAGCCAAAAGTCCTTCTGAAAGGAAGGCTCAGAAATACAAATACTCACCGACTCTTCACGAGAACTTGAAACTCATTGACTTAGGGCAATTGAAAAACTTCTTGTGCTTATTCCAGCTTAGTGCATGAACCTTGTCATCTTGTCCAGATTATCATTGCTATGAATTTCTGTAGTTTCAGGATTCATTTTTTAAAGAATAGATAATGACTTTTCCTCCAAATACTCCTGTTCCCTATTTTGAAGTGTTGCCAGTGTGGGGTACCCAGGGAGTTCTCCCTTGGGAGCAGTGCAGGTGAGTGTCATCCTTCACCCACGTTACTTGTCCTCTGTTAAAAGTGTTCCCTAGAACTCACTGTTGCAGTTTGGGGGAGTTTTCCACATTGACTTTGAAGGTCTGTGGGTCTCAGTTAGCTGTGGTATTTTTCTAGAGCTTTTGCTGAGGTGTTTCTTTGCGTGAGACCAGGTTTGCCTGTTTAAGCAGGAAGCAGTGGGCTTCTGTACTGATAGTACCGAAGCACGGAGTGTCCTTCAAACAGTGGCGTTTGATCCTGCTTTTGTTTTGACTTAGGGTTGTTCCCTTCTTTCCTTTGAGCAAATGCAATTCCTTATTTTTCTGCTGATTCCTGTCAGAAATGGGAATATTCATTCATTCCTTTCCTACACAGTCTAACAGGCAAGCTTTGCCTGCTTTCTTCGCTTCTCAGCTACCTCGTAACAATATATCCTGTTCTGTGCTGAAGGCACAGTCAGACTAGAAGCAGGGATAAGCTGGGAGAAGTTCAGAAAAAAATAAGTATTCGCGTTGGAAGAAATACAGGAGTGTGCATAGGCCAAGTTAGGCTCTGATTTCAGCAGCTCAAAACCTGCTTGAGGGAATTTGCTGAGAGTTTTCAACTCCCAAATAAACCCTGCTAGAGAAAATCTTTAATGAGGCTGATCTTAAGTAGGACAACTGGTTTTTATTGTTGGTTCATCTGCTTATTCCAAAGTTTTTGGTTCTGCCAAGGTTAACGCTGTATTAGTCAAATTATTGCCTGATGTAATTCTTTCAAGGTTTCACTCCTCTCTCCTCACTTAGGTGCCTGGCCCAATATGTTTCACCTTTTAGGACATACCAGGATATTGCCCTCATGAAAGCCAGTCAAATGTGGGACATACAAAACAGTTCTTAAAAATCTGCCGTGTAAAATGCCATAGAATAATGCCTCTTTTGTGCGACTCTGCCTGTTGAGTCTGCCAGTGAGGACTGGGTCCTGTTTTGCTTGCCGTCATACAAATATAGGGTGCCAAAGCCCAGGCTCCCTGGAATTCAGCATCTGCTGCCGTACTCTGATCCATGACCTGATGCCTTTTGCTCACAAGAAGCCAGAGTCAGCAGGCTGATGTAAGGTGTACTATAGGGCAGAGAGCAGCGTGCACCTCTGCACGGGCTTTACCTCACTGCTTATATCTGCCTAATTTGCTGCAAGAGTGCAAAATTCTGCAAATCCTACAAAGGTTAATGTCTCCGTAGGGAGTTTCCCTGAATTTCAGGTTTGAGCCCCAAAGTAACACATTCCGTGTAATAATTTTTTTTTTCTGTCTTTTTGAATTGTGTATAATACACTTCTTGCATATTGGTATTGTAGTAGGATGCTACAATCCTCATTAACCTGTGTCTGAAAGTAGCAGGGCTTAAAACTGATACTGTGCTCCCACAGAAATGGTGAGTTTCTGATTGCAGTGACATGTTCAGAGGCTGAAATGAAACCTCTTAATGTTTTGGTCTTGTCTAGCACATCTTCTTCGTCAGCCCCAGAGCACTTTCTGCAGGGAGTAGAAGCACTATCCCTACTATATAAGTAGAGAAATTAAGAAGCAGAAAGGGAAAATGATTGCCCAGCAGCATTCCTATTAGAAAAGAAATCTTGCTGCAGCCCCCTCCTTTCAAACCCCTCCTCCCATCTTCTTGTTCACGGGAGCATCACATCTTTGTTAGCTCTTGCTGTCTCCTTTTAGTCTGTCCTAGATAATCCAGATGTTATCTATCAAATGTTAGTGTTCATCCTCACCACAGGGAGAAGACAGGTGTGTTGGTTCTCAGCTCGTGCTTTTGTTCTATTAGAAAAAGCAAGCATCATCTTAGGCTGATTCCCCCCGTTGTGCAGAGTAAGAAATATAGACTGAGATGATGCATCCTTGTAGGTAATTGCCTCAGTGAAACAACATTCACACAACGTGAAACAAGCTAACTTCAATTTGTGTACGTTTTCAGTAGCATCCCCGGTAAGAATGTGAGGGCTGGGAATTCAAGATCTTGAAAAAGACAGTCGTGATTAATGGTAGTTGTGATGTCTTTTTTTTTTTTTTTTTCTTTTGCAGCACAGTTTTGCTGTGGATTCTTTGTGATCTTGATTTTGGGCAACTTCTGGTTCCTTGCTGTTCTGTACCTTCTGTGGCTCTACCTCGACTGGGAAACACCATGCGCTGGGGGCAGACGGTCCCAGTGGGTCAGGAGCTGGACTGTCTGGAAGTACTTCAGGGAATACTTCCCCATTCAAGTGAGTAAAAGGTTTCTCACTGAACTGTAAACATTTGAACAGAGACAATTTGAATAGCCATGAACATGGACTAATGCCTAGGACTCATCTTCGGTATGTTTTTAATGGTTATGCCATTTAAAATCTTTTTAAAACATGGGAAACCTGAGATTTAGTGTCAGAAAGGGGCAGGGGAGGGGGAACGGGCTGGATTTCTGCTTGGACTGTTGGGTCACAAGACAGTGCCTCAGCACAGTAAATGCTTCAGAGGTGATTTTTTGAGATTTATCTATTTAAACTTTGTTCAGCTCTAAAACAGACCAGTAAAGTGCTTGGAAGAAAGAAATGAATTGTCATTGGTTCTGTATCCCGTCAACCTGCAATTTCCACACGTTGTTTTTGAGAATCCCTGTGAAACGAATATTAAAACGTCCTCCACCATCTCTCTTTTTCAGCTTATAAAAACTTCAGATTTAAATCCAAATCACAACTACTTACTTGGCTTTCACCCTCATGGGGTCCTGGTAGCTGGAGCCTTTGGAAACTTTTGCACTGGCCCAAGTTTCAAAAATTTATTTCCTGGGCTTACTCCGTATCTTCATATTATGCCCATCTGGTTCAGCTGTCCCTTCTTCAGAGAATACATAATGAGTGCTGGTAGGTAAAATCAGAGTGTCTCAGCTGTTCTCCATATTAGAGCTTCTGCTTCAAACGTAAGGTCTTCTCCTGTACCTATAAGCTATACCTATAAGTTATTTCACTTCAAATGATCAGTACTGAATTTAGAGCACTGGCGCTAACTGTTATATGATGAACTGTTGTTGCAAAATAACTTTGAAAGGTTTTATTAATTTTGCTAAACTGTATCGTGCATCGATATTTAAAATTGAACCTACCGGAAGTCTGAGTTACTCTATTGCGTCGTATGTGGCATATGCAATGCAGGTGGGTCCAGTGCAAGGAAGAGCTTTACAGCAGGAACGGTTCACAGTAGTTGTTCTTCTTGCAAGACTACTCAGAGAATAAGGTCTATTAATAGTTTGATTTTGTTGGGTGTTAATGATAGTTATTAAATCTGAAATGTTATGGTCAAACACCATATTTCTACCCTTTACAACACCATCTGAGTTAAACAGATAAGGTCAAGTAATTGCTGGTCATTAGAGTATTACTGCAAAATTTTGCCTAATACTTATAGATGTGGCAAGAAGGGTAGAAAGGGGAGCAGGAACAGGAGCTAAGGAGCCGGTGGCTGAACTGATTTCATCTGCTGACTTTCCCCGGCCCAACAGCGAAGGAGAATGGAGCCTCCAGCACTTGTTATATATAAAAGGGTCATGGTTGTCATTGGTACTGCAGTAATAAAAGATACAAATAATAAGTAATAGAGTTTAGGGAATAGAAAAATATATAGTGGATCAGGACTAGTGTTCCTCTACAGTGGTTTAATACGGGAATTATTTTACTTAAATTCATTAAACTACAGCATTTGAGTAAGTACGGTCTGCTGGACAAGAGAAGGTTTGGGAGACAGATCTAGCTTTCAGTCCTGACTACAACATGGACACTGTGATTTCAGACTAACTATCTGCTCCATGCGTGGAAACATGCCAAGGGTGCCCAGATTGATACCAGAATTGCAAATCCACGTACACTTCAGCATACCAGAAGCGCATTTCAGTGCAAGTGTTATTGTTAGAGTTTTTCTAAGGCTTGCAAGGTTAAGGGATTAGTAATGTTGCAAGATGACAAATTTGAACATTGCGTAGCCTGGAGGTCAGTTTACCTCTTTTTGCCATCTTGACCTGTAGAAACAAGCATTTGTGCTAGATGAGAAATGACTTGAGTAAAAATCATGCAAAAGAATAGTCAGCATTAAATAAATAGTTAGCTTGTTTTTCACCAGTGTGTAGCTGATAAACCAGTGTTTTATAATTTGGCTCATAACCTGTATTATACCAAAGGGGATCTTTTGCTCCCCGCCTCAAGTCTGCCAGTTGTCTTTTGGAAGACCAGTCACAGCATTACCCAAGCTGCTGTGCAAGGGAGAGAGAGAGGGGAGCAGTCCCCTGCCTCCACTTCAGCAAGGAGAAGAGTTGGTCCTGGGGAAAGACAGTGCCTCTAGCTTTCTCTTCCAGGGAAAATGCATGCTGACTAGTGAATGAGCATCACTCACATGATTTGTGTCCTGGGTCAGCTGCCTTCTTCAGAGTAACAGTGACTGTGAAGGAGTATATGGCAAATGGAAATAGCTTTTTACTGAGTTCTCTGAACTTGCCCCAAGATCCAGCTATTTCTCTTGGTGGCTAGCTCTCAAAACTAGATCACAGTCATTGTCTTTGTTGTGACATGTTCATAATCCATTTTGTAATGTCGGTAATGGGGAAAAAAGGAGGTGAATCCTTCACTCAGCATCCAGAAGAGCACAGTTTGATACTAGCCCTGTAAAAACAACACAAAAACAAACCCAAAACACTACAACAACAACAACAAAAAAAAACAACCAACCAACCAAAAAACACACAAAATGGAAAAAAAAAACCACAACAACCTAGATTTGATCTCTAGATTGTCATTTAGAATATATTAATTCAACACAATATAACTAAATATGGCTTCTGGGTGAGTGGTACCGCTATGAGCCTTTTAAATAGGACTTATGGCACAAGGTTGCTCTGGAGGGGTCAGCTATTTCTGTTAGAAAGGACACTTTTCGGAATGTCAATTTCAGAGCAAGGTCTGAGTCGATGCTACAGATTCATACATCAGTGTGCCGCTGATTAGAAGTATTAGTATTGGCAGGAGCACCAGGAAACTACTGCTATTCTAGCCTAAAGAGATTAGCCTGAATAAATTTGAGTGACAGGTCCTGGTTACTAGAGAATAAGCCAATGCAATCATTGGGAATAATGCAGCTGAGCCTTTCCTGCTTCTTCGGACGCTGCTGTGTCCATTGCCTGAGGTGGAGCTGCTGCTTGTAGCTTTGAGAAGGGGTACAGCTTGGCACTGTAGATCCTCATTTGACTTAACAAGTCTTCTAGTCATTCTCTTAAACCCTCTGTGCTTTATGGCTTTAGCTGCTGCTTCAGTTTAGCTGTACTGTTCTCGGACATAGAACCTGAGGTGGAGTTGAGCAGACAGCCAGCTGAGACAGAAAGTTGACTCTTCCTAAAGATCTCAAATTTCTGTGGTAGGCAAGCAGCATTTTAGCTCATCAGTGTGAAATTAAAGGACTTAACTAAGACCAAATCTGTCACAGAGTGAGGGTGTTGAACCCAAATCTTTCAAATCAGTCGTGCTGTAACTATTTAGAAACATGATTTAGACATAATTTATATATTCCACTGTACTTGTAAGTGAAGCATCAGTGAGTGACTCTCGGAATGTTTGCTCCTAAAGGAATGGTTTCTGCCTCCAAGGAGAGCGTCTCGTACGTGCTGAATAATGAAGGAGGTGGCCATGCGTCCATCATTGTGATCGGAGGAGCCGAGGAATCCCTGAATGCACATCCTGGAAGTTTGACTTTGAACATCCTCAAGAGGAAAGGCTTTATTAAAATGGCCTTGAAACATGGGTAGGTTTCCCGTCTGGACTGTCCCAGTAAGCACGCTTTGAATACAGAGTCTTAAATATAGTACAAATTGTATGTAGTAAACTCAGAATTAGAATTTGAAAGAGCTATTTGTGTATGAACATGCAAATATCTGACATAAGAGCTAGTCTGTACACCTAGATCCAATCTGTGTGTCGAAAAATCCCTTTTGTCTTTCATAATTTATGAGCAGTAGGTGGAGTTATTAGCATATCTTGGTGATCTGTTTTAGTTGTTCTATGTTGCAGTAGCAAAAAGTAAGAATTGTGAAACAATATCAGTAAACCTTGGCTTTTATTGCTGACCGATGCAGACGTTGTTTTCTCTTATGTAAATTGGAGTTATAATAAGATAGAATTTTCTTACCACTCCAAGCCAAAAAAATTTAGAAAGCTAGACCCTGTTTTATTAAATCACTGTAAAATGTATTCCAGGAAGATTTCTTTTCACCTTTATTCTGAAGACTTTTTTTGTTTTTGAAGATGGTTGTTTACAAAAGTAAGTTTTGGGGAAATTTGGAATGAATCTCAAGAAAAACTAGCTTACTTTTTACTATCAAACATCTATCAGTATGTAACTAAACAGAGAGAGCATTAATATCTTTTGAATGCTTTACACAGCGTGAGCTGCTGTTTATACTGAACTAGTCTAGAAATCTAATGTACTGGAAGTATTCGAACCAATGACTTATTCCTGCTAAGCTGTCTATTAAGCTCCCAGGATTATACATTGACATGCAAAACGATAAGAAAACAATATTAATCCTTGACGGATCTGTAACAGTTTTTAAATTACTAATTAGAAGAAAAAAGGTGGGCTCTGAGAAGTGCTCTGCTTTCACAAAGGATGCTTAGGTAAATTTTTTCTAGAAACTGTTATGTGTCAGAATATTCCAAGAGGGTTTTTTCTATATATGTCACTAGGATTTTCAGAAAAGAGCTGTACCCTGATAAAGTAACATTTTAATGGAATTTGTACCCAGAAACAACACTTGTGTATTTAAATTGGGACTTTGATCAAAGATACATATAGGTACTAATCTCTGGTCAACCACTACTAAATTTATGAGTAGTTTTTATTTATTACCATAATGTTTGGAAGATTATTTAAGTCCTTTTTTTTTTTTGAGCATGTCTGATCTGTCAGTTCACAAAGGTTGGTATTTATCTCTCATCTAAACTGATTTGGATTGAGAAACTGGATACTCCTCTGCCTTTCAGGGCCTTGATTTCAAGAGCATCCCCACCACATGACAACACTATCAGGGCACTTACAAAACACAATAATGGCCACTTTGTTCTGTATTAAGTTCAGTGCTTCAAGTAATGGTTCTCCTCTTTAAGAAAGGCCTAGTGTCCAGAAATAATGCCCTACCTGACTGACTTACCTACACCTCACACACGATCATCCTAACCACTAGACTATGAGTTATTCTGGGTCTGAGCACCTTCAAGACAAACAGCCTCTATGTGAACTGTAGGAAACCTGACTTCATTTCTGTATTTCTGTCCTGGTTTTAGACTGTGTGACGATAGGACATGATGAGACTCTAGCAGCTACAGCTCTTGCAGCACTGTAGGCAGACCTGAGATCCTGTGCCAAAGGCATCCAGTAGTCGCTTCTGCTTTTATAATTTGTTTCTAACAGCTAACAGAATCTGAAATGAGTTTCCAACTTGTGGAAATGAAAGGGCAAGGGAGGTTTGCAGTGTGAGGAGGGTGAAAAGAACACATGCTGTAAGTGCCTGCATATCTTTCTGGTGCTTGTGATCCACAGCATCAAATACCAGGAGAGGAAAGGGCAGTGCACAGACCAGGAGTCCTATGCTCCCTGGCCCCGGCTCTTACACTGCCGGTACAGAGAAGTTCTCATTCCTCAGCTGGGAACTTGTCAAATTTGCTCTTATGTATGAAAGCTGAAGTCCTCTGCACTTCTGGAAGACATTTTGGTCCAAGGTAATACAGATATCTGATATGAAGTGAAGAAATTCTAAAGATATGAAAGAAGTGATGAATCAGCTAACTTATCCTTAGTTTCACAATCAGAAGTTACTTATTTCTCTGTCACAACCTCCTACATAGTGTCTTGCAAAAGTCTTTACCATCCCGATTAGAAGAAATCTCTCAGTCTCGGGGTGCTATTGCACCACCAGATTTTCCTGTTTGTCTTAATGTTGTAGTAAAAAATGGAGTATTTACACAGCACACTATGTACCAGGCTTTCCAATATTTTCTTTACAGGTGGCTGGGTCATATGTTGTATGAGAAGACACCATTCAGGATAGTGAGTGGGAATGACTGTATTTGGGGATCCTCACACTTGAGAAACTATAGAAGCAGTTGTTTTGTCCATACGGGAGAGTTTTGGTTGTCCACAGTACTTTCCAGACAGCTCTGTCCTAAATGTATCCTCCTCAGGCATTCAGAGCTTTGTGATAACTCATCTCAACAATATTATGGCAATGCTATTATTTTACAGTAAGTGTTTTCTGAAAGATAGTGTGAGCTGAATGGAATGAATGAAACTAAGACTTCAGTAAAGCAAATAAAACCTCTCAGTATCCTTCAGAGACTGCTTGGGATTACTCTGGTAGGTTTTTTGTTGTTTCGTTTTTGTTTTTTAAGCTTAAACTGTGTAGAATACTGTTTGATCAAGCTAAGAATTTATCTAAAACATACTGCAGTTGAGGCTTTAAATATAGTGATGCTTTTGCCTGTTGGAGATGATTGCACTGATTCCATCTGCCTAAGCTGTTTGTTTGTCCAGGAGCTAGTCAGTGCCCTTCCTCCCAGCCAGTTCATGAATGGAATGAAAATTCATTAGGCTGTGAAGGAGCCAGAGTGAGTTAATATAATTTCTGTGAGTATGATTTGACCCCTGATAAAAATAGATCAAGGCTAGTTTTCGAAGAAGTCTGGAGGAAGTAGGATTTCACTGGGAGTTGGACAGTGGGGGAGTTTGGCATTGTACTCATGTTTGTATGGATGTCTGTTTTTTATCATGCTTTTTGTGCTGAAATCAAGTGCATGCATTATTCTAGTCAAAAGGCAGAGGAAGGCTAAGGTCTGTTTCTGACACCACCCAGCTGGGAGCATTATAAGGTTAGCAATGAGACTTCTTTCCTTGCCAAAGGAGAAAATGCAGTGGAACAAGAGTGGACTTGCTGAAATAGTGGTGGATAAAACCATAATTATGATGGATACAATTATTCATTTTTATTATTATGAATGATCATAAAAGGTTGTAATGGGTAGCAAACAGCTAAATACTGTCCAAATACTCAATGCTACTTGTGTGTGAATGACTCTTTTTTTTTTTTTTTTTTTTGAAACAACCCCAAAAACCCTACACAGCCAAAAAGCGGCTCCCCATCAGAAGAACTGAATACCTGCTACTGATAAATACTAGAGCTGCTGAAGATTTCTGTGTTGGTTATTGGGAAAGTTTCCACACTGCTGATGTGAACCACAGTGCAAATGCTGGCTGGCGTGGGATCCTCACTGTTCATTGTGTTGCTTTACAGGGCTCATTTGGTCCCGGTGTTTTCCTTTGGCGAAAATGAGCTGTTCAAGCAAGTTGCAAACCCCAAAGGTTCATGGCTCAGAAATGTACAGGAGAAGCTGCAAAAGATAATGGGCTTTGCTTTACCATTGTTTCATGCTAGAGGAATATTTCAATACAGTTTTGGCTTAATACCCTTCAGACAACCTATTCATACTGTTGGTAAGTTCCTTGTGCCTTTTCTAATGCTTTTGCAAATGTTTAAAAATGCATAGATGTTCTACTAATATCTGTGTAAATTTATAAATCTAACAAATATCTGGCTACTGTGCAGCGAAAACAAGTATGTGAGGTTTAAAATATACCTTTCCATACATATATATAATTCCTCTCCTCCCCCATGTCAAAGGAGGAAATCCTTTCTCCCTTTTCCCTTGCTGTCCCAGAACAAATAGTATTGTTCATTCACAGTTATTCCCAGGCTTATAGCTGCAGCAGTCCTCAAGGAAACCAAAGAGGTTGTCCAGTCCATACCAGAGGGCTGGCACAGCTCTGCAGCCACTGCTGTGGATTCTGGGTGCTGCAGTTACTTTGTAAGATGCCCAGCATCTTCATTTCTTAGCCCTGCAGAGAAGCAGCAGTTGGATGTTCCTGGTATTGCACAGCTACTGCAGCGGCACTCCGGGGCAAGGCTGCTGGAAGGAGCTGGTGTTGTTCTGAGCTGGTGCTCACTGGGACTGAGGGGGACGGAGGAGGGAAGAGAGAGGGCGCCTTGCAGTAGCTCTGCTGCAGCCCTTCAGCAGGCTGCTGCTTAGATGGCCTTCAGCTCCCTGTGGTGTTTCCTTCCCCCCCCCCCTTTTTTTTTTCTATGGAAAGATCCATGTTTAATTAAGAACATGCATGCCATGTTGACAGGCAGTTTGGAAGAGATTTTTCTTGCAACAAAACTTGTACGATCTCATGAAATCCTTTACCTTTGGTGTCTCTGTTTCCTCATGTTTGAAAACGATTTATTACCATCTCCCTGCATTTGTGGGGGGGGATTGTGGTATGGCTCAAAGCAGGCTTGAAAGCGTTAGCTCACCTACTGAAAGCTGCAGAGTTTTACTGACCTCCACCCAAGCCGGTTAGCTGTGTTAACGATGTGGCCAGGTATCTGAGTTTCCTCCTCCTGGAGCAGATGCTAGCTCAAAAGCTGTTGTCCCTAAAGCAAAGAGAGACAATTCAGTAAAAGCAAGGTCCCTGAAGTCTAAGTGTGCATGTTTAGGGCTTCACGAGTGGAGTAACTTTGCTTTTCCGGAAAATTATTACTGCTTTTCAGAAATAGAATCAGCTCTGGAGTATTGATTTGAGCATTTTGCTTAAAGCTGAATCTGAGGGAGATCTCTGTAATTTCTAATTCCACAAGAAATTCTCTGCTCCCAGGAGAACAGACTTCTGCAGAAAGGCTTGGGGGGTGGTTTGATGTTTCCAGTCAAGCTCCAAGAACTTCTGCGTCTGATGTGTAGTGATTCCCCCCCCTTCAAAGTATTGCTCCAGCCTGGGCTGGGTTCTCACCCGGTGAGAGGCCCTGAGAGCTCCTGGCAGCTGAACCTGCAGCAGGAATATGCAGAGTGGCTCTGGCTGCACTTTCTTTCCCGTTAGTCAACACCACCCAATTTGAAGTGGCAATATGTGTTGAAAGGGATTTTCAGGTGCTTTTGTAAAGGCTCCTGGAGAGTGCTTTTAACTCTCTGTTTTTCTAGAAGGAAGTTAAAAGAAGATTTAAAGATTACTTCCTCTGCAATCTTTGTCAAGTCTATTATGCTCTCAGTGCCTCCATTTATTTCCAGTGAAAGAAGAGCAGCTGTCAAAAATTGTGATTGAACAACGTAAGACTGAGGTCGTGGGAAGTCTCTGTCAGCAAATTGGAGTTTTTTTAACTAAAGCATTTTGTGGAGGAGACGGCCCTCTGGACTTCTGTGGGCTTACCTCATGTTCCCTCCAGACCTTACTCCAACTGAAGAAGTGTGATAGCAGGCTTCACACGGTGTCTCATGTGTGGGGAATGTTTAGGTTGGAATGATATTTGTGAGCAACTTTTGGTTCAGAGACACCTTACAGTGTTTGGGGGTTTTAAGTGCTACCACTCCCTAAGCTGAGGTAACCGATGAAATTTCTGGCACAGGTGCAGTGACGCCCATTTTGTATAAATTGTATAAATTGTATAATTGTATAAATAAACTCTATTTCCTTCAGTGTTCGTGTGTTTGCGAGGTTGCAGGCCTCACTCTTTTATCTGAATTTGAACAACAGAGAGGGAAAAAACAGACCCAGAGCCTAGGTTTGTGAAAGGCAGGATGAGGCCTGAGAGCAAGAGAACTGTGCTGTGACTCTGCCAGCTTGCTGGGAGCTGGGGCAGAGCCATTACAGGAGAGAGAGCAGTTTTACTCGAAAAGAGATGTCAATGAAGCTAATCCTGCTATTGTGTTTGACTTCCAGTGGGAAGCCCCATCCCTGTAAAACGGAACTTGAATCCCACCACTGAAGAGATTGAACAGCTACATGCGATATATCTACAGGAACTAAGAAAATTGTTTGAAGAACATAAAGGAAATTATGGGATCCCTGAGCATAAAACTCTTATCTTTGAGTAGTAAACCACAATCTGTAATTCTAAATCTCATGGAAAAAAATATTGTATGCCGAAAGAGTTTTCTTGCAATCTGTATTTTGCAATCTGTAATTATCCTTGTGTAAGGAATAATTTTAAGAAGGGATTATTAAATAGTTTATTGATCTTTATTTTATGGATACAAAAAAAGCATCTTTAGGGTGCGAGCCTCGAAGCCAGTGCTGTTTCGAGTTGTCCTTTTAGGTTCATCTGTACTAGAAATGCCAGTGAGAGACTCAACCCTGACGTTCTTACTACCACGGTACTTTACCATAGCTTGAGCAGAGGAAATTGCCCCAGCATGAGAGCAAGAGCAGGAAAAGTGTATATACCACAGAGGTCTGTCGTTAGACATTGGGACTATAACCAACATGTATCAAACGCAAGTTGTCCTCTTAATGTTAAAAAAAAAAAAAACCACACCCTGCTGCTCTTCCAAACAAAGTTGTATATTTTCAGTAGATGGCTATTACAAGCCATTTGCATGTGAAATCACGAATAAATAAGAGTTTTCTGCCCTGAACAGGATATCAGCAAAATTAATTTGTCCAACTATTAGAGCAGACCAAACGCTGTTTGCAGGAAGAACAGAGTGTTGGGTTATTCTGTGCGCATGTATGTGCTGGGTGGTGGGAAGCACTGAATAATGTGACTTTTTTGGACAAGCTGTACTTTGGATCATCGGTTTGTAAGATGAATCAGCTTTGTTCGGTAGTTTTAGTCTCAAAGGAGATGGCAGGCACAGGACAGAAGTATAGCAAGGAAGCTAGTGTGGGAATCCTGTGAATTTCACCTCTTCTGCAAATAAAAAGTTATCATATGCCAAGCACTTCCACACAAGGAAGGGGAGCCCAATTTGTTCTGTCTAGTTCCGAAATTTTACCAAGGAAAGTGTACTTGATTTATCTCTTCTTCCCCACAGATAGATGTGGGGAAGTACGTGGAAAGCAGTGCCTTGGAGTGACAGCTATAACTGCCAAAGCAGTGGGAGGACAGCTGCAGGGTGCGGCAGGTTAAGAGGATGCTTGGTGTACAAACCAGCTGCCTAGATTTGAGAGGTTTATCTTAAATGTGGATATCCATCTAAGAGAAGAAGAAAAAATATCTTAGCCAAACTCTTTTTCAATTAAAGTGCCTAGGTTTCTGAGATGGTTTGTAAAGAGAATTATAGTATAAATATATATATATTTAAATGAAATTCTTGTATTTGTAAATGCTTTTCATCTGTGTGTGGACTTAGCAGACCTGGTTTTACTGAAGTGTTTGGTTTGCTGTAAGCAGTTTTTGCTCATTGGGCAGCATGGGGCATCTGCAGCTGGGCTGGCTCAGCACAGGTGTGCTCTGGGAATGGTGGGGCTGGCTCCATAAACACAGTTACATTGGACACATCTGATTCTCCTCAGGAGAAACGCAGTTGGCATTTTGGGAAAAGTTAAACCTTTGAAAAGAAAAGATCTTAGCAGAATTAAGGTCTTCAAGGAAAAGGGTCAAAATATTTTGACTCCTGAGGAGTGGATTCCTTATGAACCAAAGCCCCAAAACTGTGTAGCTATTGCCAGACAGACCAGATGTATGTTGGTCTGGAGTTCTAGAAAACCTCCAGCAGCAGATTGATTTCCTTAGGAGGGCCGATGTATACCTTCTGGTATATAGCAGTCATTCAGAGGTGACCAGCCAGTGAATCCTGCTCTCACTTTCTTTAGGACTACAGATGTCTCTCTGGGAGCCAGGATGAGAGCTGGAATTCTTGCCGTTGCCTTCCCAATGCTTTTGGTGCCTGATGATCACTGTGGTGTAGACATATTACTTCTTCCTGCTTTGTCCATCTCTCCCTGGGTTAAGATCTCTGAAGAACTGTGTATGCATACAAAAGAATGAATATTGGCTTATCATTCAGGAGAAACAGGGGACTTACGAGCAGAGCTTGAGAAGAGGAAGCACTGTGAGTGTGCATGTTTAACATGAACTTAAGATCAGGACTGTTTCAGCTCTTGGAAGGGCATGTGTCTAGGGAAGTCAAACATGGCAGGTTTGATACCTGGGAAGAGGTCTCCAGCATCCTGAATGCTGTAGTAAGTGATGAGCCCTGAATAGTCACTGACCCATTTTGGCTTAGCCAGCTATGTGAAATTTCCTTTGGTTTTGTTTTTTGCTGCCTGTCCTGATGAGGAGTGCTGATACAGTCATGAAAGAAGAATTTGGAGTCTGTGTCAGGCTTCCGTCCTAGATCATCTGCTCTAGTGAGATATTTCCTCTCATTTTCAACCTGCTCTTTTCCTAATACATCCTGAGCTTCTATATCATTAAGGTAAATTTGAAAACATTAGCATTGGGATGAGGGTGGGAAGTGTTTGGGTTGTAATAAAATCAATTTAGCTAAAAATTCTGAGGAATATAAAGATACTGATTTGGGGGCAATACCTGGTCCAGAGGGTACTCCACAAATAGGCTTACTTCTGAATTCCATGAGAAAATTATTTGTGGGCTCTGAATATCATTCATAACTGGCATAGTTAGAACAAGTACGGATTGTGTTACTGTGACTACTAGCATTTGTTATGCTTTATAACACAGGAAGATGGAGGAAAAAAGAAGTCTTTGAGCAATATAAGTATATATTCTTGCTCAATAACTACTGCATATTGCCTGTGATGGTCCTTACAAACTACCTTTT
Source organism: Cygnus olor (assembly GCF_009769625.2). NCBI lineage: Eukaryota > Metazoa > Chordata > Aves > Anseriformes > Anatidae > Cygnus > Cygnus olor. The sequence goes on along the minus strand of NC_049177.1, from coordinate 4,963,780 downwards.
ATTAAATTTTCCATATGTCTAGGACTATTTTAAAATAGAATATCAATCTCTAATAGGCATGCTGTCTTCTAAAATATTTACCTCTGTGTTAGTATTTGCATTTGTAAAACAGCCCTGCTTGAACACCAGGTTGGTTCAGAGCAACCTGGAAACTGTAGATCTGTTGTGAATAGCTTCACCTGCTGCAGCCATAGGGAGGCTTCCCACATTCATCAGAATATCATTGTAGTTTCCAGTTGCAGTTCATGCTTGACAAAGCAAGAGCAGGCAGCTAGTAGCAATGGTGACGAACCCCTGCCCCATCTGTGATCAGAAGATCAGGTAGTGCTCAGATTTTTGGTGGGATGCCCACACTTACTGTGACCTGCATTGTGGTGTGTTACTCTTAGTGCCTTTTAATGAGATGGGTAATCCCAGGGATGCTAGTCATCTATTAAAAAGATAGATGCTCTGCATTTTTACCATGCAAATACTGCTTCTCTGATGTGCTCAAGCTGGCAATGCCTGCCTGTTGCCTTGTGAGTGAACATCTCTACCAAATTCGATTCACAAAAAGTCTTTAAGCATCAGTCCTTAAGATTTTTTACTTTCTGAACTACAAAGCATATTTTACACTCTTTGTAACTCTGTATGGCACCAGAAAAATATGAATGTCAGTTGTATCAATGATAGATGTGGCAAGATGGTGTGAGATAATAAAAGTTTGTACCAAAGAATGCTTGTGTGGACTGGAATTCAAATATTTATCACTACTATTCGATAAAGGATTTGTACTTCATCCGTCGGACACCAGGAGCCTAACCAAACTCGAGGTCATATTAGACTAGCTATAAGGCTTAAATAAGGGGTCAGTGAAGATGGATGGATTGCTTGCTGCAAACTTCTGAGCAATCACCTGAAGCCAGGTTCCTGCTGATGGTCCAAAAGGGCTTGAGGAAGAAGGGATCCATGGCAGGGAAAAGGCTGAGCTGCAGCTATCCGCAGCCAGGAACGCAGTTCCAGGGAGATGCAACAGGCAAGCCAGAGCACAGGAGGGTGGGTGGACTCCCCTGAAGAACTGGTGATAGAGCTTTTAGAGTTGAATTCAACTGAGTTCAAGAATAAGTTTGAATTTTAGGTTAAACTTGTATTGATGAGTCAAACTGTTAGTATCAGAACCCCAGAAAGAAGAACAAACCCTGTAGAGGCTCCACTTAGAAACACTTAGAAAACTCTAGAAACTGGGGAACAAAATAGCGGCTTGAAGTAAAATAAATTAAATTAAATTAAAAACAAATAAACAACAGCAAAACATAGCATTTTTCTATCAGGAAGAGGAAAAACAACCACCTTAAAACAGCGATGCCTTTTAGTTTTTATATTAAAAAAACAAAACGAAACAAACAAACAAAACAATGCTTATACTAACAGCTCCGCTGGCAAGTATGAATCCCTAAGCCTGAGAAAGGCTGAGGATGGTTTTTTACTGTTTTAATATTTTCTTTATGGAAGGATCCCACTTTGCATCTCTGCATACCATAAAGGGAATAAAGAATAAAAAGCAGTGGCCTTGGATTGCTTTGAAGTAGTCTCATTACACCTGTGTGTGTAATTGGGAGGTATGTCACGGTTTATCAATGCATCAACATCACATTTTAGTTTTATTGAAATACTAAAAAGAAACAAGTTACACCCATAAAGCAAGAAAGAGAGAAAAATGAGGAATGGAGTGCAACTGAATTTTCTTGCTTTCTGAACTGCTTCAGAGACACAAATGCTGATCACAGGTGCTTGTAATTGCTAAATAATGTTACCTCCATATTGAAGTAGTTGACCGTGAAGGGAATTTGGTGGCTGAAGGATGTAGACAGCTTTTCAGCTGATATTTCTTATGGTTGTATCAATTCGGTGTCAGCTAAGCTGCTGGAGTGCTGCCTGTAGTGCAGATCCAGCAGCCCCTTGTCTTTTCTCAGTTCTACAGACAGAACATGGCTGTAGAAAAAGAAGATAAGAGAAAAAGGAGGAAATTTACTTAAAATATGAATGTGCTGGATAAGTGTATCAATCTAAAAGAGTAAGTAAAAGAAGAACCATATCCTTTTTAGTTTCCCTCTATATCATAAAGGTAAGTTTCACAAATAGAGAAAGCCTGTGAAGAGGCCTTGTGCAGTGCAAAGAGGAAGAGGTGTTCCACTGAAGTATGCTGGGATCATGAAATTCTTGTTACCTTTGTACACTCAGTTTCTCTGACAGCTAACCTGTTTTACAATGTTTTACATGTTGCTAAAATTTGTGATGTTTCTCTGAATTTGTTTCCTGCAAAATACAATGAGACACGTTCTATCAAACTTTCTCCCTAAGTGCCTTAGTGACCTCCTGCGCAGCAAAGGCCTGCCTAAACAATGAGTCCAGTTCAAACAAGCAGCCCCGTGCACTCTGCACTGTTGTCATTCTTGCAGGAGATGAGAGCTGCAAGCTGGGGAAAGCTCGTGCTTGTTGGCTCTGGGAGCCCTGGCCTCCACCTAGGGAGCTGTTTACCAGAGGGGCAGTTACTGATGAGTGGCCTCGGTTCAGCTCTGGGAAAGCACGTTGCAGCCGATTTTGTGGCTTGCTGAGGCCGGGGGCCAGGCCCTGAAGGGCAGGCAGTGGCGGTGTGGCTGGTCGGCTGCAGGGGATGGCTCTGCTTCATGGTGGATGGGTGGAGAGCCTTGTTGTCGCCTCGTTGTGGCAACAGGAATGCATTTTGATAAACTATGGACTAATGCTCTGCCATTTAAAGGTCATATTTTTTGGACGTAATGTGGTATTGGCTTTTTTAAGTTTCAAGAAACCTCTAGTAATGGAACTAAATTCATAGCTGGATGAACGCTTTTACCAGCAAGCTCACCATGCTGGACACAAACTCGGTGCTGGCCACGGCCTCCCAGGAGGCTCTCCTGGCAGCTTTGTGAGGGGCTGTTGGTTTTTAAGGTGCCTTCATAGCCCTTGGTGGGACAGGTTGAGGTTGGAGAGGCTGAGGAGAGAAACAGGAGCTGCCTCCTTCACCTTCTGCATGGCTTTCCCTCATCCTGGTGCCATTTCTGTGTTTTTTCTTTTCTTTGCCAGCTCTTCCATTGCCACCTGAACGGTGCTGAGGCAGGTTGGTGAGCGGGGCTCGTTGGGGCAGGGTGGCCAGGCACCGCCACTGTCACAGGGGGCGTGTGGCGCGTCCCCTCACCCTGACCACCCTGTGCAGGGCCTGCAGCCGCTGCCTCTGGCCTGGTGACCGTGCTGCCCCAGCTGCATGCGGAGTCTCCTCCGCTGCCGTGGCATTTACAGACAGAGTGCTGTGTCTGACTGGTGGCACCGTTCCATATTTTATATGAACCAGGTCCCTGTCCGCCATACAGGCGGCTAAGGAAGGCCCAGCTGCAGCAGCTGAGGCGGGACACGGGGACCTGGCGCCTCACGCCCGGCGGCCATCTCAGCGCCGCGCTCGGCCGCCCCCACCGCCGCCAGCCCCGGCCCCTCGCTTCTGCTCAGCACCGGGCCGGGCGTGCCATGGCCGCCCCGGGGGGGCTGGCGGCCGGGGCCGGGGCCGGGGGCTCGGGCTGGGTGTCTCTCCTGCCACCGCCAGGTGCCGCCGCTGTGCCGCGGCCGGGTTTGCGGCGCGTCTCTTTTTTTCCACATGCCCAGAAAGTCTCTGAGGCAGGCGCTGTGGCAGCACGGTTTTGGTTTTGGTCCGGTCACTAGAGTCATAAATAAGTGTTGAGAACAGCCGACAGACGGTCCTCGGTACCAAGCGTTATTCTTTATTATCGTATGAGAGGCTATTCTTTGTTACCTCTCCCTGGATATCAAGGTTTAGGCATGCACTCGTTTCTAAAAGTGGACATAACCGTGACTAGGCGGTGCTCCCTAGCCTGGGGAGGGGGGATGAGAGGGACAGCAGAGGAGGAGAGCTTGTCTTGCTGCCCCTGCTTGGGGAGCCTTGGGACTGATTCCCTATAAAGCTCAAGCTTGATGGGGTTAAATGCATTGACTCTTTGCCTCCTTATGCTCGGGGCTGCATGTTTGTGCTCCTGTGCCCAGAAGTTGCCACTGCTGCTTTGATGCATTCATTGCCTGCTACTGTCTCATCTTTTTCTGCCTGATTTCCTCCTGGCTCAGTGTTTTGTCAGAAATTTTTCTCTATTTAAATGACTTAGTGGCTTTGCATTCCTCCTCCTGAGTTCTTAAGGCTAAGAGTACAAAAGAAAGCAAAAAAAAAAAAAAAAAAAAAGAGCACACAAGACTGTTGCTACTTCAGGTGCTATTTGAAATGTCTCATCACTTCTTGATCTTCAGAGAAAAGCTGAAAAGACCCTGTGAAAAAGATATTTAGTATTCTCAAGCACAAATTGGAAACCTGGTTATGTTTTATAGCAGAAGTGTTGTTCATCCTTTTGATGAACAAAACCCAAACCCTCTCTCCCAAACCCCACTCTGCTGTCCTGCACTTGCCGTGTTGTCTCTGTATGATGCTTTTGCCTCCCCCTTTTGCAACTTTCTGTTCCAGTGCTCTGTGAAGTGAGTGCCTTGGCTAATGATCGACCAAAATGTTTACTTTCCTTCCCCGGCATTTGTTCTACTTCATGCAAAGTCAGAGGTAACCCCCTCTTTGAATACACCCTGTCCTTGGGGAACAAGCAAAAATTGGTGTTTTTAGTACTTGTGCTGCTGCACATCCTGCCACGGTGTCTGAGACATCACCACTGTGCTGCTTGCCCCATCTCTGATGGACATCATCTCTCCCTTAGCAGAGCTGGTAGGACAAGGTGCACGTCCACATCTCAGCCTGGCATCTTACCTCAAGCCTTCGCTGAAACTCTGGTTGGCAGAAACTGGCAGGGGTGTGAGGATGGGGCAGCTATGGACAGGGAGGGCCCTGGCTCCAGCATCTTGTGGGAGCTCACCTGTGTGGCCCCCTGCCCCAGGACAGCATCGATGCAGTGCTGCAAAGGGGGTGCTGACAGGCAGATTCTATGGGAATGTGTTTCAGCATGACCTTCCCGTTTAAGACAAACTTTTGTCCTCCCTTAGGCATTGGGGTTAACAGGTAAAGCATGCTTGTTTTCGTTAAAAATTGACAGACATTCATTCATCTTTTAAACTCATGTCTTTCTTGCTTGAAAAATCTCAGTTTTAGAACACAAAAGACAGATTTCCAATGTTAAAAAAAAAGGATTTACGTTTAATTATCCTTTTTTATCTTAGCAACAATGATTGAGTTTTACTGCATCTGTACTTAAGTCACAAGAATTAAGAAATGCTTTTAATAAGTTTACTATCCTGTGCCTTGACTCACAGCCAGTGGTGAAGGCCTTATCATATATCATTGAATTCTGTCACTATTAACTCCGTCAAACAAAGTTTTATCAGCTATGAGCCAGAGATAAAAAAGGCTGTAATTTGACCATAAAAATCTGACGAGGTGGAAAATATCTGTTTAACTATCATATAATATGCTGGTTGAGGAAGCGTGTGTTATTACTGTAGCTTAGTTAACAGTGGTATCGTATGAAATGCGTTCTGGTGACCACTTACAAATTAGGATAACTGCTTTTCCTGTTCTGGAGGAGTAAATAATACCATTATTGGAAATCCTGAAGCATGACGTGCCATTAATTCATGAAATGAGGCATCTGAAGACATTGTATTCACACTCTTTTGAGGAATAAGCAGGTGCTATGTAAACACACTTTGACGCCAAAGGGCATTTTATCTGCGTAATGATTGTAAATTAATCCAATTAGATTTGACTCAAGTTGTGAGAAGCTGAAGTTCCCAGTCAGCCCCTTGCCTGTCCACCATCTCCTTCCCTTGTGGATGGTTTCCTGTTCAAATTAGACTGCCTGTTGCTATTCATTTTGATACAAAAACATGTCTTAGATTTTCTAGTTTGATAGGCAAATATTGAGGAGTGTCTCAAAGAAAGGACATCCTTCATGGGGCTGTCTCTGAGACCTTTTCTAGAAGTTTTTCATCCAGTCATTCAAAAGCGGAGCATGGAATCAAAGCTGTAACCAAATGCACTTTTGTCTTGAAAGGAGGGGTCCAATACCTTCTTTAAACCTACTTGTCATATCTAGGTTTTGTGTCTGTTTCCTACATACTGATAGTAACCAGGGAACAGTGCAAGAGGTTTCTATTCCCAGCGCTGATCAGCGTTTCCTAACTTCAGGGTAAGCAACTCTGCTGCTCTGAAAAATGGTGTGAATGACAGCAGGCTAGTCAGTTACATCAACTGCTCTTGGAGCAGTAGTTGACAGTGCTAATCTGCATTATGTGGGATTAAACAGGCACAGTAATTAACTTGCATAAGCGCTTTAGCAACTTTTTGGTATTTGAACTGCAGCATGTCCTGTATATGGTGATGTAGAGCACCTATAGCGTCCAGACAGCATGGAGGGAAGCTGTGGAAAAGGAAATGCAGCTGAAATTGCAGGTGCTAACAACAGTGAAAGGGAGAGAGAGAAAAAGTGCTACGCAGCCAAGCCCAAATATTCAGTCATTTTATCAGGAATTAATGTGTGCAGAATGTTTTACAGGTGTGTTGAGAAGGCATTATGGACACTGTGTCCACAGTGCTCATCACATCCAAACAACTAGGGAAGAGATGTCTCCATTTCCAATCCTAGTTTAAGTGTTATTTTCTGGTGAAAAGTGAAGTTGTACGCAGGAATTGGTCTTTCAGTTTTATAGTGTTTACTCATCACAAATCTTAACTTTAATTCTTTGTGTTATGCTTGGGAGATCCAGTTTAAATGAGCTGAACCAAATTCCTAATCTGAACTAAAATGCTGATGTAGACATGTCAGAACTTTCCGCTAGCCACTGTCCTCAGGTTCTGGATTCTGCTCAGTGACCAAGCACCAGCACCTTCACAGCATCTATGCTGAGAAGCACTACAGAAATAAATCCAAAGCAATGCGTCTTTTTCGCTGGTGTATAGCAACTCTTCTGATGCATCTAATTCAGATCTGCCTTGAATCAAACAGCAGGAAGGCCGAAATGCAGTTGACTGTAGCTTTTTCTCTTTCTTTGAAAACATACAGTGCGGGGGAAAAGGTCTTGAAGTCAGCAGGAAAACCTGAGAAGACTGAATTTCCCTAGTATATCGTGTGGTATCCTGGGTCTTACGCATCAAGCTTGTTTCAGTTTTACTTGAGGCAGAAGTTAAGAGTCACTAACAGGTCATCTGAAATTTGTAGGGCTTGAGGAAAAAGTGCTGATCCAGTCTGCCTTGTAGACAACGTGGGTTTTTTGTTTGTTTTGCTTTCAGACTTGGGGTCCTCTTGCAAGCCTTGCAGGAATCTGTTCTCAAGACCTCTTTGCCTTTCAGGAAGCGCTGTTTTAGGAGACTGCCCTTTTCAGAGCAAAGCACTTGAAGTTTTCTCATCACCCAGACAGTCACATATAACTCCAGATGTTTTAGAAACTGTTGGGAAAATGCTTGCTGCTGAAGAAAACAGAAAGCTTAGGTGTGACGGACTTTAGCCCTGTGCCACAATCCATGTGGGAGTGTAGAACTTCAGAGTCCTAATTCAGTCTTAAAAACTGGTAGTGACCCTGCAAAAGGTTATTTTAGACGATGGCTAATCAGCTCAGGAGGATACCATTTATAGGTACCGATGGTGTAACGCTGTCTCTCATGTTTGAAAACAAATTCAAGGGGAAACTAGGCCTTCTGCTGCCTTTTTGGTCTTTTAACCAAACAAGTAGTCCTGAGCACTGGTCTAGGACTCAGGAGCAGGTTGGTGTGCAGGAAATGGACTCCCAAAGGAGTTAAAGGGCTGATAATTTTGTAATAGACAAATGAGAGTTCATTAATGGATTGCCTTGGGACTCAGCCTGGGCCCTCATACTCTGGGCCTTGGTTTACCTCTTTGGCCACTGCGTTGTCACTGCTCCCCAGGCTGCTTCTGCTGCAAACTGCTGCAAGTGTAGCTAGATGCCAAAGCCTGCTGGTCCTCACAGCTCTGTCACAGGCTAGTTTCCCTGCTCCTCCTGTAGCACCTGGAAATCCCACTCCTAATAACCAGTCTGTGCAGGCTGGTGTAAAAAGCAGACGAGAATAAGTTATCTTAGTGGCCTGATCCTAGTGAACTCTCGACTTCCCTGTCTCTCACAATCCAGTGCTGAAAGCCTGACCTTCTCTGCAAGCTGACCAGCCCTGCCAAGGGAGTCTTGAGAAGCTCATCTCCCTTTGAAGAAAACCACTCATGGGTGTGAAAAGCTCTGATCCTTATCTAAATCTGGATATGCTGTCAGAATGACGTGGAGGAGGTAAAACCAGTACGTGATAATCACCAACTTCAGTACTCTTTTTTAGGTATTGCTGTTTACCTGCATAGAAAAGACGGCCCCTAGAGCCCTGTAGACAATAATTTTTGTTTTGAAAGCTGGTTTAACTCCTCATTGATCTTTCAGGTAAGAGACAGGGAAATGAAACAAACAGGTTTTTTACAGTTAGTAAAAAGCAAAGCATGTAAGTAAATGATCCACACTTGAAGGAACAAAACCGAAAGTGTGAATGTAACAACATAAAATGACTTTGAAGTTGAACTAATTATTTTATTAACTAGAATCCTAGAAACCACGTCTTGTTTCTACAAGAATCTCTTCAAATGATTTTTGTGTTGACAGGCTGGCACTCTGAACCTTTGGGAAAAAGGCTATGTGCATGGAAATCCCCAGTTGTAAAAATATTTGTTGCACTATTTGTCTATAGTCCACAGTGGCAGCTGAATATTAATGTTGACATGCTTAATATTTATAAGTCATTGTTGTCAGTTTTGCTAATATTATATGTGGTGTGTCCTTTTCAGTATTTGAAGGATATTCTTCCAATATTGCCTGACTCTATTCTATGTTTGCTGTGTAGGATTTCACAGTGCAAGGTGGTAAGAGCTGAAGAAAATAGATAAGAGCCTGACATTGGCTCTTTCCATTTAAAAGTGCTCATTTCCATTTAACATTGCTAAAAACCACATTGCGCTTTATGCACAGTGGCATCAAAATTTCTGATTCTGCTTCCAATGAAGGCAGTAACACAGTGCTCTCATCACACCTCCTGATAATTTCAGCTCTGTGCCGAGATTGGGATGCTGCTCACAGGTGAGACTGCTGCGTGTGATGTTTTCAGCTTCCTTTGCGATTCCTGTCCAGCTTGATGGGCAGCTCCTGACCCCATCTGCGCAACCAGGGGGCTGCTCTGCCCCGTGCTGGTTGAGAAGCAGTCGGGCACGGCCACCCCACCTTGATCTATCTCCGAGGGCATCTGGATTGCGCTGGCCACGGTGGTGTCCGAGCGCCTCACCTCGCTGCAGGCACCCGCTGCTTGCGGTCACTGGGTGGAGCGGGAACGGGGCCGAGCCAGGTGCTGACATCCAGGGGCAGCAGTCCGGATGGGTTATGGGCACTGATTGCCTTCGGCTTAATCTGCCGGCAGGCAAAACCGGCTGTCATCGGGGGGTGCAGATGGAGAGCTGTGGTTTTAATCGCTTGCATTAAAAAAAGGAAAATGGAGGAAAACATCCAACCACCCCGTCATCGTTAGAGGGCTCCACCTGCTGCCAAACACAACAGGCTTGTTTGCTCTCCAGAGCTCAGTGCAAAGAGGGGAATTTGATTCCTTCTCCGTTTCAGGCTGTAGCCTTGATTGTAAGTGAAAACTGCACGCTTCGCTGCTACCCAGGGCTGTAATCCAGTTGCCAGAACTTGTTAAGAGAGCACCAGCCAGCCCTCTGTGTAGTTTAATCTTTCCTCTGATCAGGAGCGGTACAGAGGGACGTTTTTAATGCACCAGGGCTGACTTCTGATCTAATGCCAATGCTGCTATGGTTTTCTTGTCATTATTACTTTGGATAACTTTCAATTACATTTTCAACAGAAAAAGAGCTTTCACTTGTGTGCTCACTGGGACTACATTTTAATTGGCCAGGTATTGAAAAAAGTGGTATTGTTAAACCATCAGCCTGAGCTGAGGTAAAATGTGATTTCTCAGCACAGTTACCTAGATGTCCTCTTTTAAGAATTTATAAACATTCAAAATAAAAAGAATTAGAACATAATGTCCAGGTCCTGTTCATGTTTGAAGGGGGCTGTGCAGCCACCCCCTAAGTTTTAGTGAGGGGCTTGCAGCAAAGGAGCTGCCATGGATGGGAGATGTCAAATGTTAATTTGTATGTAAACAAGCATGCATGTGTACACGTGTGTGCATGTATATATAAAATGGGAGAACTTCCTGTATCTACCTTCCATTCCTAATAACTTTTAGAAGTTTTGAATGCTGACTTTTCATAAGCTTTCTTAGTTCTCTCCTAAGGTACTTAAAGTCCAGGTCAATGTTGTATAAGGCAATTTGAGGGTTGCCATTGCTCTGCTCTGTCCCAGTTCAAAGTCAAAAAAATTACTGAAGTTTTTATGTTTTAAAGGTGAACTAGTTCCATCAGCATTCTCCTTGTTGGTCTTAGGTTTGTTCCACCTTTTCATATGAAGGGCATCCTTGCATTCTTGAAAGTATTTTCATCTTTGTGGCCCTCCGCTGGACTCTTTCCACTGGACTCCTGGAAACACAAGATGGCCACAAGATAGAGCACAGGAAGCTCCACACCAACATGCGAAAGAACTTCTTCGCGGTGAGGGTGACAGAGCACTGGAACGGGCTGCCCAGGGAGGTTGTGGAGTCTCCTTCTCTGGAGATATTCAAGGCCCGTCTGGATGCCTACCTGGGCAGCCTGCTCTAGGGAACCTGCTTTGGCAGGGGGGTTGGACCCGATGATCTTTTGAGGTCCCTTCCAACCCCTGCAATTCTGTGGTTCTGTGATTTTTCCTTAGTGCAGCAATATTGAAAAATTAAGTAAAATCTTTCAAAATGTACACAATTCACCTTGATTTCTTTTCTGGTTGGATTCTTCTAAAGTTTCCTGATTCAGCATCAATTTCAAACAAATCTTGGCAACTAAGGAAAGAGGCACAGAGAGCAAAAGGAGATTGGACTGGAGTTTTCCATTTTAAACTTGAAGCGTGCAAATCTGTAACCTAATTTCCTCGCTGAAACCTACATGTAGATGAACGTGGTGACCCAATATCATGATTTCAGCTGCTTTCAGATCATTCCCCTCCAATAAAAGCAAGTGAATGAGGATTGAAAAAAATTAATTCAACGATGCTAGATCATAGTCTTAATTATATGCAATCTAATGTAATGAGAGGCTGTGACTATGGGCTCCTGGTATTCTCACTGCTCACTTGTTGCTCATGCCTCTTGGACTGTATTGGAGTGTATTTTGTGTATTTCTTACACTGAATCATTTCAGAAGTCTGGCTGAGAGTCTGTGCTGAGGTACAGCAGCAAAGAAGGGGGTGCGGGCTTGCCCTGAGGAGGAGATGCTCCGTGGAGCCACAGCCTGAGACATGAGCCTGTAAAGCTGAAAGGAAGCTGAGGAGCTCCACCATGGACATAAGTAAGACACGAGTGTCACTCCTGGAGCAGCGCTCGCCTGAACTCTAGAGGTATTTGGATGTCAAGTGAAGTCCTCACCCGGCTGGTGTTATAAGAAATACTCTGGCTTCTGGGGGTATGGGATTTACCCATGCTGTTTTAATTCACCAAAGAGAAAAAGAGGGCCTGCCTTCGTGCTTTGGGACTGACCTTCCCCACCCAGCGGCGCCTGCAGTGTGAGAGCCTGCTGAGGGCTGCGTTTCAGTGCTTGCTGCTCGTCCCAGCAGGAGCTGTCCCCAGCCGCCGGGTCTGGCAAAAGTAACCACATGGGGGGTTGGTTGTTAGCAAGTACAATATTTATGTCTTTTTGTTTTCATACTTTTATTTTCTTTTTCTTTTTTTTAAAATGGTAATACTGCGCAATAGGTGACCTAGTGATGGTTTAAAAAAAAAAAAAGCTCCATAGGAAAAACGAAAACATAGCTGTGTTTTTGTTTTGTTTTATTATCCTCATTGCAAGCCTCTTGATGTTTCCAAGGCCTTGACTGCAGCGGGCTTTTAGCCTGTGCTTTGAATATATCAGCACACCTGCTGCAAAGTGCTGGGTAGGTGTGCTGCCACTAAGTACATGCTGACCAGCGCAGCAAGACCTGCCTGAAAACGCCGGGTACTGACTGCAAGGAGGGACAGGAGTGGGCACGGGCACATGGGGAGGTGGGAAAAACCCCAGGGTACTTTCTGTTGCTGTGCTTGTTTGTTCTTGGTTAGGGGATGAGCTAGAGAGAAGGCAAACGAATACCACCAGAAGCAAGGTGTTGCTAGGCAGATGGCAGAAGAAATGGTGCTGAGTCACACGTGTCCTTTAGGCAAGGATGGCAGGAATTAACAGGCAGGGCAGTGTTTGCAGTGAGCACTGCTGTGCCTCAGTGTCTGGCATTCGGCTACGCAAACATGCACGCGGTTATGTCACCCACCGAGGTATTTGCTCACATACCTATGGCCAGGCTGTGAATTCTTTAATTAAACAGGAGCCAGCACCTAGTGAAGCCAGTGGGAGTTTGGCTCAAGTGAGAGGGATGTAATTTTTCTTTTTAGCTAACATGTATTGCATCTAATTGAACCTGCTGCAGGGGAGAAAGGCTGATCTTAAGCCGATAATTCCGTGTTTAGATGTGATTTAAAATAACTGGCTTAGGGGAGCAGCAGTGCCTCCACTGATCCCAGTGAGAAGCATTCTCCTGCCAATGCTGGTTGCAGGTCCCAGAGAGCAGGGAATTACCGCTCTGAATGACATCAAAGGCCAATTATCCCATCCTTTCAGTCACCCATTGAAGGACTGAATGAAAACCAACAGCAAGAGCTGGGCTGAGCCAACAAGAGCTGTGGAACTGGAACTGGTTTGTTACTCTTCTCCACACAAGCAGTCTGCCACCCAAGTAGGGGAGGGTTCAGGCAGCAGAGCTGAGGGGCAGAGAATGCAGCCCCTGAAACGTGGTCATTAAACCTGTTATGAAGAGGGGCTATTACTGCAATTAGTGCCAATGAGATGGGGTACAGATGCATCAACTTCCAATTGTTTTAAAAATGTATCTAGCTTTCTGTGGATAAACACCCATTTGTCGGTTCAGGACATCCACAGTTGTTCTTACTGTCACATTTGGAAATTTTAGCTCCTGATGGAAAAATAAAAGCATGGAGGGGAAGGTGTTACTTGAAAGCAAGTGAAGAATCCTCATGCTGTAAGCATTCCTGATGGTGTGAACATATCTCCATGCACTCAAGAGGTATTAATCTGCATCCTTGTTAGTCATCGTCATGTGCCTAACCATAACCATGTTGTCAGTTACGTGGCAGCAGAAGTATGCATGTTGTTTTTCAAGTATGAAAAGGCCTTTTCCTTGTGGTTGCAGTCTCCTATGCTAATTTGCTAGCCTGTAAACTTGGGTGCTGGTCTAGTGCGACTGTTGTAAGATCAAGGGCTATGTTGCCTGTACCACAACAAGCAATGAAGTTAAAGAAGAAAAAGGGCAAAGGCGAGGGAGAGCAGGGGTTACAGCAGCTGAGTCGGAGCATTTGAGTTATGTGCTGGGAGCAGCCAGGTACAGATAAAGTCGTTTGTGAGGACTACAGTTATTGGAGGGAGGGAGAAATATGGCAGGAGATGAAGCAGAATTTTCAGGGGACCCAAAAAGCATAGTCAAACAGGGTGGTTACCTGTTTGCTGGCCTCTCCTTCCTTGGCACCAGTTTTGTTGTGTTCTTTTAAAAGAGCTATTCTTGAAATCTAACACCTTCTTCTTGAAATGCCAGTTGCAGTTCTGCCGGCTGTGTTTTCAGTAGGGCACAGCTGTGCTGCTTCACAGCTGGCATTTCAAATGGGAATTATTTTGCACTTATGTTAGTCAATTCCCATGATATCATAGCATATATATATATTTGCTAAATCAAGGACTGGGATCTGTAGGCAATAAGTATTTCTGGAAAGCCACTTTGTAAGCCTACAATTAAAAAAAAATTACTTGCACCACAAAAAATCTAAACAAAAAAAAGTAGTAAACCTAAGATTGCATCCTTCACATTCTGGATTCTGAGCCTGTCAAAATTTCATACTTTGTTTATATAAGCACTGAAGTCTTATTTGTCTTTTTTTTTTTTTTTTTTTTTTTTTTTTTGTGAGGACTAAGTGCTTTGGCAGCATTGCTTTTTGGCATGGTGAGAGATTGGTGCCTTAGAATTAGGAACATGGCTACTTAGTATTCCTCCAGGCAAAAGATAATTACTAAATATAATATAGAACTACTGAGTAAGGGTGATGGGGTGTAATCTGTTCCACGCTGCACGATTCTTTGTAAATTTGCAGAATAGCCCTAATCAACTTCTAAAATCAGGCTGCAAGCTGGATTTTCTTTTGCTTAAAAAATAACTGCTCTTTTCATGGTGTAATTGTTGAGCTGTTGATTGTTACCTTCAGTGCTGTGTACTGAGAAAGAGCTGGAGTAATAAAAAAAAGTCTCAAGGGGCTCGTGTATTGCTGTTGCAAACTGTTAAAGGTAGAAATAAAGAAGGATCAGTTAAGCATGTTAGTTTTCTGTTTTCTTTGAAACAGTCACAGGAAACTTTACATTGCTATAAAATCTGGTATCCCTTATACATGAAAAATAAGGAGATACGTGTTTAATGCTTTTTAAACTAAATTTCTTAATAACTATTAGTTCTCAAAGGTTTGTATCAAGCTTTCACTGGCTCAGCAGGAACAAAGCAAATGGCACCTAATGACAGTTCCTCTAGCTGATCGTATCCCAAAGGCATCCAGATTTCACACGCAGATTAGATATTCCACAATACACTTTGGGTAACTATGTTAATTATTCACTATTACATTTACATCATTGCTAATTACAGTATCACCAGAGTAGTATTGTTGTCTATTACAGACTCAAAATTGAAAAAATGGTGCTCCAATTTTTTCTTAGAAGACAGTGTGCTAAAACAGCCCTATAGTTTGCAGGCGTATCTAACAAGTCCACACAGTACAAAGCTAATGGTTTTTATTACTTTAACATAAGAGATTAAATAGAATTTCAAGTGTATGATGACTGTTTATCAGGTCCAAGATTTTACATCTGCGCATATTTTTAAGGAATTAATAAAATTTCTACCTAGGCCTCCAGAACACACAGTTCATTTCTACTTGTTTACTTAAGTAGTAGTTATTGCCCCCACCCCAGTGAGTAGCATTACCTCGCTACAAGCAAAATAATGCTGTTGACTGTGTTAGCGTCCTATTCTGGAAGAAAATGGAGCTGACTCAGTCGATGCAATTGAGCTTTGTAATCTCTCTCTGAATGTCTTCCAGGAGCAGAACAGGTTGTGTGAGAACATGACCTCGGTGAGCTGTGTGAATTAGGACGATTTGAAATTCCAGGCTTTTGTCTCAACTAGAGAAATAGATGAGACAAAGTGCCCTTAAAAACAACCCAAATAACCTTAAATGAAGTGCAGACATAATTTTAAAAAATTACAGTGAGTAGGTGATGACTAGCTGAAGTATGTTCAGTTTTTCCCAGGTTGTCGTGGGCATGAAAGCTTAATATATTAAACACACGCTTTCTTTGCTTATAGAAGGTCTCTGTGAATACCTGTGCTATCTGTCATGTTGTTGGATGACAGCTGGCTGCAGAGGAATGCAATGGTCCTCGTCTGCGCTGCGTGCCGAGCATATTGCATTCTTTCTGTGCTTAATTGGCCACCAAAGACAAGCCTAAAATATATTTTGTGAGTTATTTATAGTTTGAGAGGATAAAGTCATGTTTGTTATCGTCTTGCCAAAGGTAATATATATTTGGATTGAGGTTAGAATTTCTTGGCATGGGTTGTCTCCAGCAAGGTCCAGCATGCAGTAGTTAGCAAGAAATGCTGCTCGTGTTTAAGGTGGATTGCTCCTTTATGACTTAAGATTTCTTTGAATTATGATGTTCTCCTGCAAACGTAATAGATCTTTGGTCTCCTAAGGGAAAGATTTTGGAGAACAAATGCTTAAAAATATTCACTGCACATACAAAGTATTTGTTTCTGATTTTTTTTTTTTTATACGTATTCATGTATATTCAACTTTCATTTCTTGGAAATGCTCTTGTCTTGGAAATATCAGTAGAGGTAAGAGGTACATAATGCAGTATTTTGAAGAACACACCTATGACCCATTAACTGACCAAGCAAACGTTTTCTAGGGATGCAGGTCGTGCGGATGTCCTCATTTATCTGCTGTTAAGAAACTGTGCTTGTAGTCTTCCTCATGCATGAACTGTCTGCCTTAATCTTAATCCTTCTAATCCTTAGACCTTTCCTGTGTCAGGTGAGGATGAATTCTCTGTATACTCTCAGATATTACTGACCTATTTTCCCTAAACCCAAACCACCCTATATCTGAACTCAGTGTTGTATCACTGTAATCATCAAAGAGACCACACTGTCTTCCACTACTTATGCCTTCTTAGATTTACTTCAGAAGAATGCCAAGATGTAGGATTATTATCGTACTTTCATTATTGCACCCTCCAGAATAAATTCTTCAATATGCCTTTTCTCTTAAATCCTCCTGTTCTTAGTCTCTGAATATTTTCTTTTTATTCTCTGATATTTTCTTATATATATATATTTTAATTTTTCTTGTTACCGTGAATTCTCAGTTCTATATTTATAGCTTTTAAATATGTTTTTACTATATAGAATAGAATATTAATATGTAAGTGTCTCACTGTTTTAGAATTTATTTTGCTTTTTTTAAGCCGGTGATCCCTTTCTTTACTACTGCTGTGAGACATTCTTAAAATTTATTGAATTTTGTAATTACTTTTTATTAGGCACAGAAAATCTATCTGCTAGCAAAGTTCTATTTTATTGTCTGCTGTCTCCAATGCCAGATTTTCAATCACTAGGCAATCGCTATGAAGCAAAGGGGTACATCCATCAGTCAAAACTTAACTAAATCTCCTACCATTACTGAAGAGTAAACCGAAGAGCGAAGGTTGCCTTAAGCAGCATGTTGAATTATTTGTCTGAGGCAATCAGTAGGGAACACTGTAAGCGCAGAATTGAGCAGATGTGACATTCTGCTTGGCACTGCCCAGAAGAACCTATGGACATGCAAGTCCCCGAATAATCACAGTTTTTACACATGTGCAACGGTCATAAATTAGGTTTTATGGAAAGAGTTAACCTTTTTTTTTTCTCCCATCCATTAACAACATGTTTAAGGTTGTCTCCTCTTCTGCTCTGCAGCTCCAGTCTCCAGAAGAGAAGTTTAATGTGCAAACAGCAGTTTGTCTTACCTAAACACAACAAACTATTGCCTCACAAGTGTCAAGCAGCAGAGTCTAGCACTGCTGAGCACAGCCTGCAGAGCAGCACAGGTCTGCTATAGGCCTAACTTTTTGAAGGACTGACTATTTGAGCTTAGCGAAATCAGTGTGATAGTTTAGTTCCCTTGCCTCTGGCAGGGGGAAGGTAGCTGCTCCCTCCTGTACAGAGCATGCTGAAAGCCATTCTTCTGAAGCTTCACAGATTTATTGAAGCATTGCTGCACTTCACTACAAAGGAAATCCAAGTGTGTTCAATGAACTTATTTTTCGCTGACTAAATTTCATGGGTATTAAAATGATTGATTTGTTATGCCAAAATGAAATCAGATGCAGGTGTTAGGATTCAAGCAACTCCAGATTCAAAACCAATTTCAAACATGAATACAGAATGCGGTTTGAATAATCTGACCCTGAATGTATTGATCGACAGCACTTCGGTGTCTGTGAATCACAAAACACTTGATTTTTACACACCAGTCCTGAGACTTACTGCAATAGCTTTCTTTTTTGAAAGAAACATTTGTTTCTTACGCATCACAAGAGAGACAGAGCAACTGCCTGTTTTTTACAGAAGTTGCCTTTGTTTTTCCAGGAATAACTTCTCTGTAATTAAATTATTCTGTTGAACCTGCAGTGAAGGAATCCATTGCTTGAATGATTTCACAGCTTGCTTTATAGTTTAGGCAGAACTCTAAATCCTTTTAGCCCTACTTTTATAATTCTCTATTAACTTCCAGGATAACCAAGTTCACCATAAAGTACTGTTACACTTAGTCACAACTTTGTGTCTGAAATTTGCTCTACTCCAAAGCAACTTTACTTATCTTCAGCTAATATGCCAGAGAAAGAAAAAGTATTCATTCATCCTCCTCTCATTTTTCATGTTTGATTTTTTTTTTTTTGCGTTGGTTACGACTCTCAGGTTTACATGTTTGAAGTGATGTTATACAAATACAGTAGGGTAGCAATGACTAATTTCATGAAATTTTTACGCAGACGGAGACCCTTGCGACAGAAGTACATTGCAAATGTCTGCGGAGGAGTTACATCAGGGATTTGGTCTGCACAGAAGACATGAGAAAGAATTGGGGGATGTTTTCCCCAAACACATTCAGGCACATTCAGGCTCCTAAGTAAGTAATGGTGTTTCCTAAGTTTAGTTAAGTTCCTAGTGTTTCCCAAACTGCCAAGTACCCAGTAGTTTACCTCATATAATTTTCTCAAATAACACCAAACATTTGACTTGCACAAGAGCCTGAATTTAAGTTTCTCTTTCAGAAACTCTTGACCATGTTTGTTTCCTAGTCAGTCTCAGACTGGAAAATGTTTTTGTTTTAGAAAAACTGCACGGTAGTTGACTAAACAAAACCTTGTAAAGAAAAGCAAAACCTCAGAGGCCTGTGCAGCTTTCACTTGCTGCAGTGGGAAGGCACGCTTTGATTGTTTGAGCCACTCACTGTCCATTACAAGCAGTTCATAACTACCGACTCCATCTGTAATACTGCTGCTTTTCCATGCTTGTTTTTTCAAGATTGTCGAAGAAAGCAAGTCTGGCTTGGGAATTGCCTTTTTTCCTGCTTCCTTCTCAAATTTCAGGTGAGCACAGGGTAATCTGGACAAATCTGGGGAGTCTGACCATGGTAGTCTAAAAACCAAGATCTCCCACCGTGGTCCTGCCCTCTGCCCGCAGCCCCTGGGGGAGGCTGATCGGCCCCTGCTGTGCGGTGAGCGCACAGGCTGCTGTGGCCAGTGCTTCGTTACTTGTGCTGCCAACAGCACTGCGACCTTAAATATGAGGTGTATTAAATATTGAGCACAAAGCTGCAACAGGCATTGGCACACCAGGTTGTGGCATGCCCAGCACACCCATGCCCGTGGAGTGAAGTTTGGGTGCGTGGTGAGGTGCCAGCCGGCAGGCACATTGGAGCTCAGACAGGGGCAGGGGCTCAGACCATGTCTGGGCGTTTCTTTGGTCTATTTGATGATTAAATTATATTGTAAGACACTGGTCATTCAGAACATTGCTGTCTTTGGAGCCCGTAAGGATCACCTTTTTTCTGCAGGCTGGAGTCACTGTTCATTGTTAGACGCTTTTGATTCCTCTTGGCTGCCTTTGACGCTGTCAGCTCAGCTGTAAAGTTTCATTGGCCTAGAAAATGACAGGAGGCTTTTGAGCAAGAAAGTTCAAGAGCAGAAATAAAATCTATTTTTAATCCTTCCTCTGATTTTGCGTGTGCGACACAATTTCTCATGGCATGGCAGGTCCAGAGCGTGGTGGTGTTACAGAGTGCACCTTGTAGGTTGTTTTACAGATTTACGTGCTTCCCCCAGTTGGAAATTTCAGTTTCTGGGGGTTATCATACTATTAATACTTAAATGGCACGCTGATTTATTGCAATAGGTTAGCAATATATTTGGCATTAGAAAATACAAGAGAAGCATTTAAAGAAGTACACAAGCATTTACAAAGCGGAACTGTGTCAAGTGATGATGAATTTTACACTACACCCTTGATCACCTTATTATTAATGTCATCAATCTCTCTCTGTGAAAAGTGGCAGTGCATATTAGCTCTGGGCACGACCATATTACCAATTGGTCTAATAAATAATTAATCATTTGGGGGATGTTGCCAGAGTTTGCTGCTTTCCAATTTAAGCTTAGCAACTTACTCATTTGTTCCTTTATTTGGAAACAAAAAGCTTCACGGATAAAAATGAGTCAAATGTACTGATACGTAAGTGGAGACTATTCAGCATAGAAACCTCATGCTGCTTTCTCTAGGAGAAAAATAAATCCATCTTTTAAAACAACACCCCAAAATTAGTAGTTCTGGGAATTGATCACTTCAGGAACACAAGCAGCTTCTGCTGCCAGAACCTGCATCCCGGCTGGTTTCCCTGCCCTCTGCAGTATTAGTTCAGCCTTCCCCATGTTTTAAGAGGGCATTTGGAACGCCACAACCAGGCTATCTTTAGAAACACAGCATTGCAATGCCAATTTGATTGTTTAGTTAAGAAATGCAAGGTGTATGTGCCCTTTTGCTGGATGGGTTATTGTTTGTAGCCGAAACAAAGTAAGTTCTAAGCAAACAGCTTGAAAACTTCTTCTCTTTAGTTAAAATCTTCTTTTTAGTTAAAATCCATTTAATTTGAGTAACTATTTTAATTTGCAATGCTCAATAACTTAATGAGTCATGGAGAAAGCTTGCTAATTATAGTCATTTATTTTTCACAAGTCTGAAGGCATACAAAAGAAATACATTCTATCCAGACGAAGAGATTTGTCCTACCCAAGTCCTTTAATTGTCTCTGTTATTTCACATAAGAAGTCAATTTGGTTTTAGTTTAACCATATGCACCTTCTTGAAGTTCTTAATTTTGTTTGTGTCCCCCCAGGGAATTTTAGCTAAAAGCTTTCACATCTGTTATATCCGTGGCACTGTTTTTTTCCCCTCTGGCTTCTTCCTGAGTATCAGTACGCAGCAGTCTGCTCATCAAAGATTAATGCCAACCTTCCACACACATCTACCCATCATAGACTCTCCTCTTTCAGTGCAGTTCTTACTTTTGTTTTTATTAATTCCCACTGGATATTAGTTTGAATTGGCCATATTTAACAAGATAACATTGCTTCTCTGTTCTCTTCCCTGATGAGTCAGTTGACTGCATTTCCTAATCAGTATTTTCATAAGCTCACTTGCAAGCTTCCCTGCTAGTTACTACTTGCTATTCATTCTCTGTTGTTGATCAAAACATATGGCAGCGTTCCTTTTCCCTTCACTGGACGCCTGAAACTTTTTAAAGTGAGAACAGTTAATGAGTTTTTCTTACTGGAAATTGAAAAAAAAATAAACAAGTGTTTGTGAATATATTAATGCAATTTGTAGGAGCCACGTATGTTTTTGCAGAAACTCCTTTACTGCCTGAATGTGAAACTCCTTTACTGCCTAGGGTGACACAAGAACTTCTTTATTGCCTTTAATTGTGCTGCTGTGCCTTTTTATTTAAAATATAAATCAGCCAATATTTTAACTTGGCAGTTCTTATCATCGTACATAGTTTGTATAGGAAAGCTTGCAACCTCCTACGGTCGCTAATGTATGCACCTTATACAGGAAAAGCGTTCCAGTGTAAAACACGCATTAATTACACTGGTATCCTCCACAACTTCCAAAGCCCTACTCTGTACCAAACTATGTTCAAGCAGAATAATATGGTACAGTCCCTGAAATCAGGTAAAACTTTGTCTATGCTAGATGTATACATCAGGAATCTATAAAGAGGCTCAAAAGAATACTGAATATATGTAGAAATCTGTTTAAATCAATATGTTGTCATGTGTTTGTATATATGTTTAAAACTTAGGTGTCTCTAGCTCTGAAGTTGCTTAATCAGCATGGACTGCAGGTAGCTTTTCACCTCTGATGAGGAAGCGCAGGGAATGCCAGGAGCCAGGCCATCTAACCTGGAGTACTGCCTCCAGCAGCTGCCAGCACTGAACTGTACAGAGGAAAGTTTAAGAGATGTCATTGTAGATTAATGGAATTGGACACAATTGAGCCTTTTTAATTAGAACTCCTTAGAAATTGGTTTGATCATTAATGAATGAAAACTTCAAAACCTGTCAAGATTTCCTTGTTTGTTCTAGGCATTTTTGTTGTTGTTTGGCTTACTCCTGTCTAAATTATCTGAAGATATGGAGTACACTGGACAGCTTTTGGGGACATAAGCAATGCTGTGTTCTGAATGCCTGACATGTAGTCCTGCCCACAGGGCATCCGGGCAGGGTTAGGCCGGTTATATTTCTAGAGCAATGAAAGTACTTCGGTTGCTTTGGTTTTTGTAGCAAGCTAATTCGATACAGGCGTGGAGCAATTGTTTGGATAACGTAGCTGTTATCTCACTGAATACTTCGATAGGATTCAGACCTAGCAGTTTAATAAAGGGTCATGTTTAATTTCAAGCCGTGTATTCCATGCCTTTCTCAAAGTGGGGCTTTTGCCTAGGTATTGTGGTGTTTGGGCACTGGTGATTACTCGTGAATTCAATGAGATGAGCTCTGCCCCATGCCACTATCCAGTGTTGCGTTGCCCATCTTCTTTTCTGTAAAAGAGCTTTTCTTGTTTTATTCTGAAAATTCTTTGCCTTGAATGGAATGTGAAAGTTTACGTGACCCAAGTGTAGAACTCCTTTCATTGTGCTAATATTGAGATGTCATATTTATTAAGTTTACTTTATCTCTATTGATGTGAGTCCTTTGGCAGAAAGCCATCTGAATTCTCTCCTGTTGCAGAAATGCCCATGTGTTCCATCTTTGAAAAATGAGTTTCTTCTCCTGTCAAGTGTACTTGTCTTTTTTAATTTTTATTTATTTTTTTCCCGATGAGTGTGAAACTGTTTTAAATATGACCACTCTGTGCTCCTACCCATATTTCAGTTAGCATCTTTTTCGGCTGGGCAGTTCATGACCTTTGTATCTCAGATGTCTCCTGTGGATAACGTTTTCTGCTTTTCAGAGCTGTCAGTGGTCTTCTCTTGGGTTCCACTTCTAAATACTTGGAAGCAATTTTTCCAGTAACCGAGGTGACTTCAGTTGGTCTTTGGGTAAGAAGTAAGTACCCTGTTAATTAACTTTTAGGAAGAGTCGGTATGTTTCTGCCACTCAAGGGCTCCACATGCAACCAGAGATGTAAACAGTGTTTTTTCCTCTGAAATGTGTGGTGTTTGTGAAGGAAAAGAAGGAGGGACTTTGTGGGACATATTCCATGTGCCGTTGTCCGCTGCACGGTGTGTAAATGGTACAGAGTAACTCCCTGCCAGGCAAGCTGCAGGTTAGGTTGGGTTCACTGTTGCCCTTATCATTTAAATATGACTTTCTTGTTCCTTGTGCTGCTCAGGCCTGGGGGCTGTGTGAGAGAACACCTGAGCTGCACATACAGGGGAAAGCAAATCGAACCCTCCTGGCAAGGAAGGCTGCCACCAGAGCCGGTACAACCCCCCAGTCTGCTTTAATTACATCTTCTTCTGGGCTTAGGAACGTTTTTCCCAGCTGTTATTTTTATTTTGTTCATCTTGGTCAGGTGCTCAGCGACTGTCTTTCAGTAACACCTTAGGTCAGTGGTTTTGTCTTTGTATTACGTTAAACGAAAACCTTTAATTCTGAAGGAATCCTTGCAGGATCTGAACGAGTCAATACTGACAGAAGGATTTTAGTTACTGCTAAAGAGAAACCTGCAGCCCCCCTGACCAAAACGCACCCTAGGTGCTGCCGCTGGTGCGACCTGCTCCCTTTGTGCGGCGCCGCCCCGCCGACCCCCTCCCCTCAGCGCCTCAGGGAGGCGGGAACGCGCCGCGCAGGCGCAGTGGCGGTGCCCCGCCCCTCTCCGCGCCGCGGCTGACCTGTAGTAACCCCAGCGCCGCTCTCCCCCCTCCCTCCCTCCCCGCTCCGCAGCCCGGCCCCGCGCGCCACCGGCCGCCAGCCAATGGGAGGGCGCCGTGCCGCATACGGAATGAGCGCGCCCGGCGGCCGCGCCGGGGCTGAGCCGAGCCGGGCCGCGGGGGCGCGCAGCGGGGCGGCGGGGGCGCGCTGCGGGGCGGCGGCGGCGGGGCGGCGGCGGCGGCGGCGGGGCGGTGAGTGCGGGGCGTGCGGCGGGGCCGTGCCGTGCCGTGCCGTGCAGTGCCAGCGTGGCCGCGCCGAGGGACGGGCCCCGGGCTGGGGGCTCCGTGCGCAGGGCGGAGGCGGCCGGGAGGGAGAGGAGGGCCGGGGGTTAAGGGCTGCGTGGGCGCTGCCGCCGGCACCGCTGCGTTTTGTGGTGTCCGTAAGTTTCTGCAAATAACCCCCCCCGACGGCACACGGCTTGTGCGTAATGGATGTAGGGTTGTGCGTAGCGACCGGTAGGTAAAGAAAGGGAAAATGCGGGTTTTTTATGGCACGTAACGATGGTATGATAAAAAAAAAAAAAAAAAGAAAAAAAAATATTTTTAATGTACTGCTTTTCTGGCCTATAAAATGGTCTTGCTGGCACTGAGCATGAAATTCTTATATTTAAATGGGTTAACTCTCCAACTTTAAAAGTGATGGCGTGGTTATCGATCCGGAATTTGTGGAAGAAGAGCAAAGCCGTGGGTGGCCGTCCTTAAGTAATTTAAGAAGTCCCTGTGCCACATCACGTCTTTCTGGGGTAAGAAGTAGTGGTCGGAAACTGTGGGTGCTTCGTCCTGCCCCGGTTACCTCCCGAGGGGAAGGCGACAGCGGTCTGGGTGCAGCCACGAGACCTGGTGCGTGTGGCCATGTGCGCTGCTGCGGGAGCGTCGCTGGTTTTGCCTCGGCTGCGAAGTCAGGAGAGGCGTCGGTAAGGCTGGCAGCTCCTCGTTGTCGGGGGCATTTGTGCCTCGGGAATGGATGGAGCTGAGCGCTGTGACGGAAGGGCTCACCTTTGTCGAGTTGTCCTGGTGTTTGTTGTCGGAGTCCCGCTTCGTGCTTTGTTGTGCTTGGTGTTGGCTGGCTGGCAAACTTGAGTAAATCTGGGGGTCTGCTGGGCCCTGTGCTCAAGGTATCTGAGACGTTGCAACTTCACTCCATGCGGACCCACTCCCTGTTGGCTGCGCAGGGAAGCTAGCTGCTTACTAATGGAAACTATCCGTCATAGAGTGGCAAACCTACCAAATCTGTGTTAAAATAGCCTGTGTGATCTGCAATGAGCTGTCACTTTGTTCTGAAGGCTGCGTTGTTTCCAAGCATCCCATTCTACCCAAAGTAATCGTGAAAAGAATAAACCGTCAGCCTCAACAAAACAGAGACGTGAGCAGATACTGGACACTTCACAATCGTGCGCCTTGTTGGGGTGCTGTGTATGGAGGCAGAGCTGGCCAGGAGCTGTGGGCAGGGGGAGGCCTGTTGGGGCATCTGGAGTGCCGTGGCTTTGCTGCAGGGGGGTCCCGAGCACTGCCCACATGCTGAGCTTGTGCTGATGAGACGAGCTGCCAGGACAGTGGCGTGTCAGTCCTGGTTCCTCTTCTCAGCGGTGGTGGTGGGCACTTCTCGTCTCCTTCCTCCATCTCTGCGTGCGGAGGATCCTAATTACATAAAACCGCTTGAGTAGAGCATGGCGGGATGAGCACGCTGGTGTGTTTAACTTCTCAACTTAGGACACTATTATAAAACCATAATGCCGTGAGAAGTAACTTCTCAAATCAAGGGATCTGGCTCAGCCTGAATCCTAAAAAAGAAAAAATAATAAAAAAATACCAGAATGATACTCGCTGGAAAGCTGATAGTCTTTGAAGAACTAGAAGGAGCACCTTCCTGCCTGGCGGGAAGCTCTGTGCGTGTGCTCTCTGAGCTGGTGGGTGTCTAAGCCACTGATCCGTCAGCACACGTTTAGTGCTGGTCTAGGGCTTTTATTCCTCCTTTCAGCAGACCAGTGAATAATTTGAGCCATAATCATATTAAAGACCAAATTTTTATCAAAGAGTCGTCAAGACACCTGAAACAAAGCAAAACATGTGGCTTAGGACAAAATGTGAGGACTGTGGAGAAATAGAGCATCCTTGTTCAGGGAGATCCAGATAAGGAATAAATTTCCAGGAGGGACCGCGAAGAATTAAATCCCGAATTGTTTGGAAGAGTAACTCAAGCCCCCCTTTCCCAGTCAGTGGAGAAATTGAGGTGTTTTTGGAGAGTAATTCAGAGAATTTACGTAAGATGCTGAATGGGGAGCTGCCTGAAAGCCAGCTAATAAGAAATGGGAGGCAGAAGGATTTATGTGGAATTTAGGCCATCTGAATATGGCCCTAAGATGCGACTTAGTACCACTAAGTAAGGTGTATTAACACTAAGAACACTTGGCTTCGATTTCCATCCATTTCGTGTACTGCAGGTTACTGAGCAAATTCACCCTTTAAACATGTCGAGGAGCGGGTTGCCTGGTGGGGAGCAGCCCCTCATTGCCCCGTGTTAACGTGAACGAGACAAGGGCAGCGAGTGTCCCCCTCTGCTCAGCAACTTGTTGGTCACGTCCAGAGCACTGATGCCCCTTGGGCCGCCCCCGGGACGAGGCGCATGTTGATAAATTGGGGTGGTGGAGGGGCATCGGAGCCCTCTGAGGCGTGAGGAGAGGTGGCAGGACCCGGCCCTGCTGAGCCTGGAGGTGAGGAGGGCCTGCAGGAGCCTGCTGGTACCCGTGGGGAGATTTTGGGGAGAGCAGAACCAGGCTCTTCTCAGTGTTAAGTGATGAGAGGCCAGGAGGCTGCAGCATGAACTGAAATAGGAAAGGTTTGTGTATAGGGCATTTTTCAGTGAGGCCGGTCGAGCAGCTGACTCGCTGCCCAGAGAGGTGGTGCAGTCTTCTTCCTTGGAGATCTTCAAGATGCAGCTGGATAAAGCCGTCAGAAAGCAGGTTGGATCTCGTGGGTGACCCTGCTTTCAGCTGGGGGTTGAACTGAAGACCACCAGAGGCCCCTTCCCACCTGGGCTACCCTGTGGTCCTGGTTAGCTTCTGCCCGCAGAGGCATCCTCGAGGAAGTTTCTGAGCCAGCTTATTTAGGGCTTCGTGCAGTCTGGCAGTGCAGGTTTATTTATCGTACGCGGAGGAATATAGCAGGCACTTAAGGCTATCTTAAGAAGCTCTCAAATGGCAAAGTTTTATTTGTTTAATTTTGCAGTTAGAGTTGAAAGAACTGCTCTTCATCCTGAGATCCTGATCTACATTGTGGTTTGCACTGTACTAAGGCCTGGAGGGCTCTTGAGGGTTTTAGTACTCTGCTTTGGGGAATCATTTGGGATCTAACAACTTTGAGGCTGTTGGAGGAAATCACCTGGACAGGCCGTATGTCAATCATACCTCCCAAACGACCGTTATTAAATCCAGAACTACAGGTGAAACAGAAATTGAGATCTCTGAAGAAAGCTCAAGTCTCATGCTGCATTAGCTTCTAAATCAGTTAGGGAAAAATGATCAAAATTCAAAACTGTTTTGCAGCAATCTTCATTGGTCCTTGGGAAGGAATTACCCTCACACGTGTCCTCTTGTTCCTTAAGCGAAGCTATAGCTCGCGGGAAGTCAAAGTACTGACTGGGTGTCTTTAATCCCACAGGAGGAGGTGGCAATCTGTCAACACGTGTGTGTCGGGAAGTCATGTTTCAGTGCTTGTGAGCGTTGTTAATTACAAAGACATGCTGGTTAATTACAGTATCTCATGTGGGACAAACTGACTTTTCAGTTCTATCAGTTTCCTAAAAAGCAGGAAAGATAGCAAGGTTTATCAAAAGTTACGGAATTGCAGATTTTCACTGCTTATAGTTGAAAGCAGCAGTAACAAACTTCAAGCATTTTTCCATTTCACTTGAAAACTAGAAACCGAGTATTTTGTTTCTTCTGGGCACTGTGTAAATACCATGCTTCCCCTGAATGCTTGTATCTAATAGATGAAACCAGGGTAAGACCCAGAAGGGGAAAAGAGATGATAAAGAGTAGAAGTGACTTGATGGAGATTAATATAACACACAATAGCGCTAGCAACAGCTCTTCTGCATCTTTAGAGGAAAACGTTTTCTGCCTTCCTGCTCCCCAGAACAGGGAGTAGAACTCGCCATGTTTTGTTCATGTTGGCTGTTGGGAGACATGCGAGGAAACCTCGGTGTCCAGAGGGAGGTTTTGTTTGGCTTCTTTGCTTCTCAAGCAGACTTCAGAGCAGTAAGTACAGTAGCATGCGTCTGAGTGCATGATGGCATAAGGCTTGTTGGATCAAACATATGGTGTGATTTCTGCGAACCCAAGTTTTAAGAATATATTCTGTGAAGCAGTGCAGCATGGTCTGCAGTTGTTTCACCAAGCTGTTACAAAAATCAAAATTTATGGGCTTGTGCTCTGAGAACCTACAAAAAAGTTGGAAAGTGGAGCATGCATGGTGAGTTCTTAAAAGCTAGATGTGTGTAATCTATATTTGGTAAAGAAGATGTCTATAATCTGTGTTTTAAGTATATCGGTGCATGAGAGAGGCAGAAGGGAACAGGGAGAAGCTGGAGGTTGCGAAGGCTTTGCGGGAGGGTTTGAGTGGTTATATTCCCAGATGTACAGTGTGTCTGCTGCTTTTGTCTCCAGATTTTGTCAGGATTTGTATGGTGAGTGCCGAAGAGGAGACGGTAAGGCAGCAGGTGTAGGAAGGAGGCAAAAGTCCCTGCAGTGCTGGGGCAGGGAGCTTGGTTGCGTGTGGTAAAATGCGAGTTACAGCTGTTCTGCAGCCCTAAGTTCACAAACTGCTTGGGAAGCTCTGCCACCAGGGTTTGTCATTTATTCGTAGCTGCATATTTGATTGTTCTGGTGAAGTATTGCTCTATTGTATTGTTTTAGGTATGCTGTGACTAGAGAAATCATTTTTCTAATGGGAAGTTTGAGATACATAGAAAATGTTTTGCAGCAGTGATAACTGTGTAGTTTTTTTGTTCTTGTAGAGAAAGATGCTTATGGAGATTTTTGTCTAGTTCTCTTACAATCTGCATAAATAACTTAACCTTGTAATGTCCAAGACTTTTATGAACAGTACTAATCTGCTTCCCGACCAAGTGTAGCAGTGCTGTGAACCAGGGTTTGAGCATCCCGGCCACGGGGGTGTCGCCTGACCAAGGCTGGTAGTGGGAGGTGGAAGGTGGCCTCAGGCCTTTTGTTCAGGAGCTAAAGTTAGATGGTCATGGAGGCACTTGTGGCAGCTTTTGTTTTCAAAAATCTGTAATTTACCAATTAAAAAAAAGTTTTATCAAAAAGGAAAAGAATTCTGCCCACATCCTGCGTTGTGCGTTCACAGGCCCAGTTTATGAAAGAAGGGAGATCTTTCCAGCTGGAAGTTTTTTTCTGTGCATTGATAGATGTTTCTGTACCTATGATAAGAGTCTAAGAGTTTGATCGTTGAATTTGTATGTATTTTAATTACATAATTAGCTTCATCTTTCATGATTCTTTTGGGGATTTTTTTTTTTTAGTGAAAGATGTAATTATGTCTTTGTTTGAAGTGTATTTTAGCTGCTTCATGAGCCACAAACTTTATTTCTGTTCTTATATTCTAGAAATGTTTAATAGTTCATTCTGGACTTCTAATTGTCGACTTGTGTTAATCTAATTTGACCATCTGTATAACACAGGCAAAATAATTTTGACTGAGCATTTTCACAAAATTCCTACAAGTGCTGTTAGTACAATGGCACTTTTCTTTTTAACAAAGTCAATGTTCGTGTTTTAAAAATAGTGAAGACTCCACACAGCCAGGTACTTGAATATTTTGGTCTTGTTTATGTAATCAGAGTCTGAGGGTGTGTTTGTTTTCCCTGAATAGAAGAACAGGATTCCTTTCTGCCAAAAACTATTTACCTACATAGCATTTGTATACCAGTTCCGAACTAATGACTTGAATTATCTCCTGTGAGCAGGTAATTACCTCCTCCTCCTCTTTATCCCCTCCAGTCCGCATCACTGGGTGCTAGATGTTATCCTCTCATTT
Organism: Cygnus olor; assembly: GCF_009769625.2. Taxonomy (NCBI): domain Eukaryota; kingdom Metazoa; phylum Chordata; class Aves; order Anseriformes; family Anatidae; genus Cygnus; species Cygnus olor. The sequence goes on along the minus strand of NC_049177.1, from coordinate 4,933,980 downwards.
TCAACACCTGGGTTTGTAAGTTCTGCTTTTAAGGGTGACACATGAGGAGCTGGAGCTGAGGATCACGCTCTTAATGCTTCTTTGCCTGGAATAAAACTCCCTCTAATGTAATGAGTCCCTGTTGTGCATTTGTTTCATGTTGTCGAATTGTCAGGCATGTTCATCCCTGATCCTGCCTGGCTTTGCTTACAAAAAAGCAAGAGGGGATTATAAAAAGAGAGGAAATGATAGTCATTCTGGTGCAGCTGAGGAGAAGGGTTGTCCTGATGTCCTCTTACTTCTAGGGTTAGAAAATAGGATGGTATCTCAAATGAGCAGGTTAGGCATCCTCGTATCTTACCTGAATAAATGTCAGGTTTTCCCCGCTGTCCCTAGAAAGCCAGAGCAGCAAAGGGAAATCGCCTTGCAAAGCAGCCTGCGAGTTTTTTTGCACTTGAAGCTTCTGTGCAGCTCCCCCGTGTCCTCTCCACATGCCTTCCGAGTGCAGGGGAAGTGCTGACTGCTGCGTAAATACCTGGGGACGGGGCACAGGGGGACGGAGGGCAGAACAGGACCAGCTGAGATGTCCTGCTGTGGTAGCCAGCCTTACCTGGGCTCCAGGTGTCGCGCTTCTCTATGTGGGAAACGTTACGTGTCTGAGTCCAGTTCTGCTGCTGAAATGCGTGTGCAGCCTTCTGGTGTTTTGTAAGCCATGGCTTGGTTGAGTTTTAGCCTTTTGGAAATCTGGAGTTAAATAAGCCAAGTAGTTTTTGAATATGAGGTTATTAGGGGAAAAGGAGTTTCTGTACATTGCAGCATGACTGGGGTGTATGTTCAAATATAATCTTAAAGTATTTCTGTAAAAACACAGCTTGGGAGCCAAGGGTAATCATCTATGAACTTGTGTTTTGGAGATGGGATTTCACAGATAGAAATGTAAGCAATCTAGTAAACAGAAGACTGGTGTTGGGAATAGATTTGTACCTTAGGATAAAAGTAAGTCTGCAAAAAGTGTGCTTGAACATTTCATATTCACAGAATTTAGGATGAGTGAATCGCATTTTGCGCTTTCTATTCATGCTGAGAGAAAGCTCCATGGACTATGCTCTGTATTTATATAGTTTGTGGAATGAATGCTGCTTCTGATACACCTTGCCTGGCCCTTGCGGAGAGGTTCACTTCGTGAGGCATCGAGTCCCCACAGAGTCTTGTGCAAGTGTTGTCCTGCGGCTGTCATTTTCCAAATGACTTGACAGCTCAAAAACGTGCCATTTGCCTTCCTGCCCGGTGGCTCAGGGTTCTCTGTGTTGAGAGGGACTGCTACAAAATGTAGTCTGAAACCTGAAGGCAAGAAGGTGGTGGACCCCCCTGGGGACTTGTGCCTTCCAGCGAGGCCTGCTGGCCAGGGGAGAGGGATTCCTCCTGCCCTGGAGATGCAGACACCGCAGCAGACAGTGAGGGGAAGGAAAGCAGCTGTTTGTGGGAACAAATTCATTACATTTTTTGGTAGCAAGTCCTTGTAGATGAATGGACACCATGGTGTTACAAACAAGAAAACCCAGCAAGCAGTCGGAGCCGTCCTTAGAAGAGGAAGTGTATTGAAAAGTCAACAGCTCAGCCTTTCAAATGAAGTGGTGAAACATGCCCCTGTATCAGTTGGATGGCTTTAATCGTGCTGTGGATATCCTTATTCCTTTAAAGTGTATTGTGAAATTCCTCTTGAAAGTGTTGTTCCACTGGCTGATATTTTTGTTGTGAGGAACTCCTTTAAAGGCTTGGAGTAAAACCTTTACTTTTTCTTCAGAAACCTGTAACATCAATTTGGTGTCTCTGTATTGCTTTGTTGCTTGACTTAAGTGTATTCATCTACTGCTTGCTCTCTGAAGACATTCTGCATTAAGGTTATCCCTTACAGAAGCCCATCAAAGAAAAGAAGTGTTAGAGAAAGAAGGCAAAGATCTAACGTAAATACATGTTCTTACCAGATTTTGGAGCTGGCCACTGACATTTTTTAAAAGGAATGTAGGATAATGGGTAATCATTTTTACTGTCACACTATAGTAAAGTAATTAATCTAAAAGTAAGTGAAAATGTTTTTTTGTGCATGCTAAAAATAGCTAAAAATTTCTGGTATTGTTAGGTTAGATTTTTGTCCTGATCTGACAGATATGACTAGAATGCAGCATGCAGCCAGATTTTATATACAGCAACAGAACATCTATTTCTATTTTGATTTTTAAAGAACCAAGCCTGTTTCATACCTTGACGTTTCAGATTTCCCATAAATAAGAGGACTGATCTGAGGCTGTATTTTGTAGTAGAAAATGGCACATCACACCATTCTGGTTGTTCCCTTCCATTCGGATTGAAAGCAGAGTCTGCCTCCCAGTGGAAGTACTTCGGACGATTGTTTTAAGTGACTGGAAAACGATGGAAGTTTGGAGAATGATAAATCAGCAGTGATAACTGAATTGCTACTTCTCCAGTAGCCAAAGGTTGGGGATAACGATAAAGCTTCCATTTTATTTTTACACAGAATTTTTCCATACTGTATGTGTAGTGATATTGGTGTGCTTGTTTAACTGCTCCTCCATGTATAATTCATAGTGTTTTAAAAATCTAATAGTGTACTTGGGAAATGGGTATTTGTGTTTCTTTCTGGCAGCTAACGTGCAGATACCAAAGTTACTTTGAGATCTTCAGCAGTAGTAAGGTACACTGCCCATTAAATTTATTTTTCTCTGACACAGAAGTGAAAGCATTAGTTTTGTGTGGCATTAAATACATCTCTTAAATGCTGTAATAACTGCTTATGAGAAGGGATAGAACCAATGTATTGACAATATCTGATGAATCAAAAGTGTCTGAAATGAATAAGACACTTTTTTCCTATGAAGCAATATTACGTAGTGGGAGGAAAAGGAGTCAGAGATGTAGTTGCAGCACTGGTTGTGTTCCTGGGTTAGCCATTACTTGGTTGAATGGCTTTGAGTAAGTGTGTTTATACCTCTGCTTTTCCTCTGTAGTAGGAGTAGCAGTGTCGGCAACTTTCTGGGGAGTACTTTTGTGTTTGCTGACAACAGTTGTTACCTGTTTTTAATTTCTCTTATTAGTAGAAGATATATTTGTCAATCCATGAAATAATTAGCTTTAAAATGTTTTGAATAGGAACATTCCTAAGATGCACAACTACAGTGTAGTTGTTTTTATCAGCTGTTTTTAATATCTTCAAAGGTTATTAATGCATCTTAGGTAACAGTAGCTTTAGGAGTGCCTGTTCAAGTATTGCTCCTGAATTAACTTTTTCTGCAGTATTAATTTTCTGTTGACTTAGGTTCCTGCAGTGACTCACCCTAGAGGCTCAAGCAAGCATCAAAGTTGATAAAAAGGAAAATCCACCCTTCTGCACTGACGAGAAGGTTTAAACTGGATCAGCAAGCTAATCTGACTCGTTCCTGGCCACACAGGCGCTAGTGTGTCGGTACAATGGAGGCAGAGAGCTGGATTTTGCAAACAAACGGGCTGTTTTCATTAGCAGCCCAGCGTTAAATCTGCTTGAGCCGCATCAGAACCCTACCCTCATGAGCAACCTTGGCTGCCCCGGCAGCCTGTTGGATGCTTTTCCTGGGAGCTGCTTCATCCCAGGCCATGGCTGGTGTGTCTTCTGTGGCCTCTGTTTGGGCCCAAATGAGTCCTATGTCCTGCCTGTGCTGCCAGCAGGAGTGGAAGTTATTGTGGATTTGTGTATGTTTGAGCCTTCCTGGGAGTGTTTAGGTGGCTTGGGGAATCTGCCTGCTCGTGTTTGTAGTGCCAGGCAGAGCCGCTGGAAGTTGTGAGAATTGGGGTATTTGCCTGCGCTTGTGCGAGAGGCGGGTGGCAGAGCTGAAGGCAACAGGGGCGCCTGAGCGAGGCAGTTTAAAATCAGCCTGGATGTGCTCGTGGAGCACGGTTATTCCCCACACTTGCTATATAAATCCCATGTCTTTCTAAGAGAAAGTTGTAGTGTCAGCTCTGCTCTCCCGCTACAGCCCTTCCTGCTGAACCAGGCGCAGGCCACAACGCGCATGGTGGTAAGGGCAGCGAAGCCTTGGGAGATCAGAGTAGTGGTGAGGCTGGCAGGGCTGTACCATCCTTTGAGCAGCTGAGGGAACTGGGGATGTTTAACCTGGGGAAGAGGAGGCTCAGGTCAGACCTTACTGCTCTCTACAGGTACCTGGAAAGGAAGCTGTGGGGAGCTGGGGGTCAGCCTCTTCTCACAGGTAACTGGTGATAGGACTAGAGTCCAAGTTGTGCCAATGAGGTTTATGTCGGAAATGAGGAGACGTTCCTTCTCAGAAGGAACAATCAGGCGTTGGAACGGGTTGCCCAGGGAGGTGGTGGCGTCACCGTCCCTGGCGGTGTTCAAGGGAAGGTTGGACGTGGTGCTTAGGGACATGGTTTAGTGGGTGACATTGGTATTAGGATGATGGTTGGACCAGATGATCTTGGAGGTCTTTTCCAACCCTAATGGTTCAATGAAAGGCCTTTGGCTTGGCAAGCCCTGTGGGGCCAGGTGGGGCTGCTCAGGAAGGGGCAGGAGTGCGGGGCACCAGCACTTCTCAGGACCCAGCTCTTCCCTTCCACCCTGCCTTGGGGCTCTCAGGGATTTTCATCCTCTCTGTTTCCTCTTAAGAAATGTGCAAAAACACTCTTGCTGTAGCTGCAAGGAACATCTGTTTCAAATATCACTGTCTTAAAGTTATCTTGCAGAATGGATATTCCACTCACATTGGTATATGTTACAATTTTTTTTCCTGACAACATTCATTACCTCAGGATATATCTCGCTTCATATTGAAGGGAATTTCCTGGTGAAATAGAGGCTGCTAGCTACTTTTGCATATTTCATTTTCTTCTGCACAGACAAGTACATTAATATTTATAAATGAGTAATTGTAATTTCTTTTAGAACTTTTTGTAAAAATAAAAAGTGCGCTTGCTGAATGCTAGCTAAGAAATGTTTAAAGTTCATATGGAAACTAGCAGAGGCTAACTTCTAATGCAGCTTAAGTTCTGTATTATGTGCTTTGTTATATTGTCTTGAGTTAGTTTTTTAACCAAGGTGTCAGACAATACATGCAGATACTCCGATATTTTGTCCAGTAAAGCCAAACCCTGTCGCAAACCCTTTTTTATCCTTTCTGTGAATATTAACAAATCAGTTTCTGTCTGTGAGATTCACTGATGTGAGAAATTTTGTGTGTGCTCCTGTGACATTAAAACATTGACTGAAGTGTTCTTGAGTGGGGTCTTGGAACCCTGGGGTGTGAGTTTGGTCATGGGAAATGGTGTAGGTCAAGGAATTGCGGGAGTTGGGTGGGAGCACCTTGGGAGCTTACCTCAAGCACCAACTAGTCTGTCCACCAAACTGTCTTCTGGAAAAGATTATTAAGTGTTTCCATTTGCCGTGTATTTAAATGTGAATTGCTGGCACAGGTTTTTAAGTGTGACTTGTTTCCACAAAGGGTGATAAATAATAAAGCCTTGATGTATAGTAGAGCAAAGTCAATGCATGGGATGATTACTGTTTTATGTAATCTTCCAGGAATATTTATTACTAATGCTGAAATGTATTTTATACATAGTTACACAAGGACAGGTATATTTTTTTCCACCCAAAATGGTGGAATCAGTGTTACAGTGAGAGGCACCAGAGAGCTGGAGTTTGTCAGGGAGACAAGTGGCACAGGCTGCCAAATCTGACAGTTCTAGCTACCCTGAATATACCGTGCTTGACTACGAACCGTGACTATCTTCTGGGTGTTGTAACAGATTTTAACTTGGATATAGTTTAGATTTACTTACTTATTTATTACAAAAGCCAAGTGAAAGAGCAGAGGATGTGTTTTGCAATTGCCATATTTAATTGGGATTTTCCATTTTTAGATTTTGCAGTTGCCTGTGACAGCACCTGTTGAGTAAACTGAGACGGGAGCACCTTGTATCAGCTGTTGTACCTGTACCTGCCACAATGAGAAGTTGCATAAGGTTTTCTTTTCTTGTTAATTCATGATTTTATTGTAGTGTAATTAATGTAAGCAGGTCAATTAGTAAACACATTCCTGTAAGGATTTTATCTTTCGTTTAACAAAAGTTTGCCCCTAAAACTAAAGGGTGTAACAGTATTAGTGTAAGAAGTATATCAGGCCAAATCACTGATTATGCATTAAGTAGGATGTCAGTCCTGAGCACTGCCTGTTTACTGCCCCAAACTCTTCAATGAGTGTGCAGGTTGCCTTTTCTCCTTGCTGTTGGAAAAAAAACAACAATAACAGGAAAAAACAAAACAAAACAAAACATGGCCTTACTCTGCTGTTTGGTGACTGCTTTGTGAAATAGAATTACATAAAACCAGAACAGCTGTTATGCATGTGCAGAAACATTTGCTTCCACACCTTTTCTGTAAAAGTGCTTTTGCATAAATTAGCAGCTCTTTCCTCCAGGATTTAATCTGCCAGCTTTTCTTGCATCACTGGTCAGGGCTTGAAAACCAATGCCTCAAACCCCCCAACACTGTTGCATGAAACCAGAATGCATGCATGTTATTTAAGAACCTGCATGTTCACAGCTACTCTGCAGAGTGGACCGCTAACTTAAAGATGTTTTCATGTGTATCTTGTATTTTTATTTGTCAGTGACTAAATGGGAGTTACCCAAGAACAAAACTCAGGTATTATAAAGGCAGTGGACTTTGTTACAATGAAATAAACTAGCCAATACTTACTAAAACTATTTAGGATTCCATTCTTCTCTGCCTTCCATTCCCTACCCCCAAATGTTGGGTTTACTTACCCTCTCTTTATGATCAAAAGTAGGTGTAATAATAGATTGACCGCAAGTTGTAACTTCAAGGATATCTTCAAACAAATCTTAGAATATTATAAAGAGAGGAAAATTGAGTCTTACTTGGCCCATAGGGCAAGAAACCGTATTTGCAAAAGATACTCTCTATCTATAAAAAAAAAAAAAGTATTTGAAGTGGAAAAATACTTTTTCACAAGGGTTAATTTTTAAAAGAATCTGTTTGAAATAAGTTACTTGTAATAGCCTCAACTTAATGAAGGAGAAACTGCAATAATTAGCAACTTAGGGTAATGAAGGTTTATCAGAATTGAGTTCTAGAGCTGGTTTCTGTGCTGGACGCTTGATTTTTCCGAACCAGAGTGACATTCCCAAGTAGTTCATCTTCACCTGCCCTGTTGGAGCATTCCTCAGACCTTTGGTTGCAGTGCAGCCTTTATGAAATAGCAGGTTGGCACAATTTATGACTTGCAATTCAAAGAAATAATTTCCTTTTTTTTTTTGTGTACAAGGCTTCAGTTAAGTCAGAAAAGAGATCTTAAGATCAGACCTTGGTGTATTTATTTTTTCCCCAGAAAGAGTGAAGAGGTTACCTTTCTTATTCTGAGGCAGGAATAAAGCTGTTGGAAGATGTGCAAAATTAAATGGCAAGCTGTTATTCTAGAAGGTCTCGGTGCTGCCCTAAAAGTTATGAAACCTACTAGGAATGTTCGGGGACAGGCCTGTTTATTTGTCAGGGAATTTCTTTGGAGAAGAATTGTCCAAAAGGTATTAAGTCAGTTGTTTTCATTTTTGCTTGTCACGGTGGTTAAACTCTTCTTCTACTTTGTAGACACAAAGAACTTCTCCAGCTTTATAAGGAGAAAAGAAAAAACTTGTCGTCTTTTCCTTTCCTTGAGCTGGGCAGTCAAGTTTATAGTACAATGCATACCTTTCTGTAAAACGGGTGAACGTTTGTCTGGTGAATTCTGGATTCTGCTTTAAAACATCACATTCTATGCTGCCATCAACAGCAACATAATTTTTCTGGACTGCAGTAGCTTATTGGCTGGCACATGATTATTTCCATTAAGTATCCTTCAGTGACAGCCTAAGAACATAAGTCTCTTCAAACGATTACTGAATTTGCCCTTTAGCCTACTTAAGTGTTTTTTTATGTCATCACTTGTTTTGCCTTTGATCTGAAAATTAAAATATATGCATTGTTCCATTTTTGGTTTTAAATCCCTTTGCCCTGCTGCTGCTTGATCCCTTAAGTCTCTGCTATGAAGAGCTCCCATGCTTTAAGTATATATTGTCTGGGTGCTGTACTGCCTACAATGAAGAAACGTTAGTGATGAGGTTACAGTAGCTTGTTAGGGAAGAAGTTGACATTGAAGTATTTTTGCTGGCATTCTAAGAAATTAATTTAGAGAAAGATAGAATTAATCCTATCCTACGAAGGGAGGATATTGGATTGATTCCTTTAAAAAAAGGACCTACAAAACTAAGATTCATAATGAAGCAAGTTTTCTTTCCATTACTGAATCATAGATAAGCATTATTTTTTCTTTTTTTTTAGCATTTTCAAACTCAGTGAATGTTCTAAGACATCACCAGAAATGATACAGTATTGGCATTGTATTTTATGAATGAAAACTTCATTTAGGGAAAAAACAAACAAATTTGTGCATCTTACATATACAACAGTATTAGTTTTTTGGTTTATGTTATTGCACTTAACGTAGTTGTATCAATACCTTTGAACAGTTAACTAAATTAAATATATTTATAGTCAGACTGTTTGTTTTGCTTTTTTGTGCAAAACAATTACTTTTGTAACTGGTAGTTCATTCACTGTTGCAGAAATTCATCTTCAGCCATTATGACAATTGCCCCTCATTTCCCATAATGATTTTAATTATTTTTTTGATTGTGTGGATCTTTTGTTTAGATAATTTCTTTTCTCCACAGTAGAACACATTAGGAAGTTGAATCATCATGTTTGTTAGATGTGATAAATGATACTAAAAAAAAAAGTAAAAGCGGTACTGGTATTGTTAAGGACACTGGGAAAAGTTGCACGATCTCTTCATACTGTGGTTGCTAGGATTTGGGGGAATTTTTAAAAAACATTTTCCAGAATTTATGAACTATTATTTAATTTATTATCATGTTTAGTTACGTTTGGGAAAAAAAAAAGTGTTGATTGCATACAAGTAGCAAGTCTGAAATCTTGCAACTAATGGAAAGTCCCTAGGAATGGAATATTCTTAGGTAGGTGTCCCAATCTGCATGATGCTTGGAAAGCATTTGAACATACTTAGTGAGTAGGGTTCCCATTTATAGAATGGTAGCATTATATTTTTTTTTTTTTTTTTAGGGCTTGTATGGAGGTTGATTGTTTACAGTTGAAGGACATGCAGATCGCTAGTTAAGATAGGCATATAGGAGTTCTGGTGTGATTGGAGAGAATCTTTTGAAAATGTGAATGGTCTATATTTATCTCAAAATGTTATGTGATTATATGTGTAATTTAATTAAAACCCCAAGTCCTTGAATTCCTTAACAATTCTGTATTTGTGTTGTACAGTATCAAAAGAAAAATACTAATCAGTACTGCAGTCTGTTAAATGAGAATGGAAATGTTTCCTCATGTATGGGTGTCTTGTGATGTTTGTGTTAAGTATTACGACTTTTAGCCTGATTTCTGCATAAAAAGGCCTACTTCTGATGTGGATTGTAATAACATGTCTGAAAATACCTCCCTTCCCCCTAATGTATGTAGAGTTTACTGCTAAATTTTTCTTTTTTTTTTTTTCCCCCAGGTCTTTTTGGATCCCTGTCTGATTGATCCATGTTGTCAGACTCTCCCTTGTAACCTTCAGAGGCCGCCAAAATGAAGTTGAAGCATAACATCAACCCCATTCTTCTGCAGTTTATAAACTTTATAATCTTGGTGTACTCAGTTGTAACGTACATTCCATGGTACATATTTTCAGGATCAAGGCAGGCTATAGCAAAAGCCAAGCAGGTTAAAGCTAAACCTGTGAATAACAAACCTGGGGGTGCGTACAGGTCTGTTAACAGTCTACATTGCTTAGCTTCAGTTTTATATCCTGGGTGTGATACACTCGACAAAGTTTTTAAGTATGCTAAAACGAAATTTAAGGACAAAAAGCTCTTGGGAACACGTGAAATCCTGAAAGAGGAAGATGAAATCCAACCGTCAGGAAAGGTTTTTAAAAAGGTGAGTTTTTGCTGTCTGCCTTCAAGATCTTTTTTCAAAGTGTTTGCTTTCTGTTGCAACAGTTCTAGCCCAGCAAAGCAAATTGTGTGGAAAAAAGAAAGTTTCTCTACTTAGATTATGTAGTTGTGGAAAGAATTAAGTTGTCTAATTCCCATAAAATAAATCTAAAACTTCTTTTTGCATTCTTGAGTAGGTATCCTTTGTTATAGTTTCAGCCAAAAAAAAAAAAAAAGCACAAATGTTTTTTTTTAAAAAAGGATTTAGCAGATGATGTAAGAGGCTTTAAAGTTTCTATTTTAGGTGAATAAAAAAGGTTTCCCTTTGTATTATTCTGAACTACATTAGATATAAGAGAAAATTAATAGATGCTTTATACTCAGATGTGCCTTTTCAGTGAACTTAATTATAAATTAAGCATTTACAGTTTTACCCAACTACTCCTCTGCTAATCTGTAATCATAGTGTGGGGAGGGAGATGCAATTTCAGTATAAAACTTTGTTGTTTGGAGGGACTGAGGTTTTTAGCCTTTTAAGTTCAGGCCTGTGTTGTTGGTTGCTGATTCATGTTTGTTCAGAGGCATTTAAAAATATAGTTTTGCCTGAAGAAGCAAGTCAAGGTACCGTAAACAGGATATACATATATGTGCAAATGAGTGTTCAAGTTCTTTGCTTCTGTATAGGAAGTTACTACATGCTCTTAAGACAATTCTTGGTTCAGATTAGTTTTCCTGTAGAAGAAAAAATTATATAATAAAGGATTCTTTAAACAATGCTAATTTTAATTCTGATATAGGAGATTAATGCTTAAAGTAGAATATGGTTTATATCTCAATGACTGGCAAAATTTAGTTATGTTAAAATCTTTCCAGAAGCTTTGTTAGTGAAACTTCCTCTCAATCATTAGAGTTAAAATTAACTATGAGGTAAATGCTGTTTAACCTACAGTCTGGTTTGATGCATGTTTTCTTACTTCATTGCCCTGTAAAGAAACAGAAAGAAGTTCACGTTGTGCAAACTGGGCTTCTGAGCACAGATCAGAATTTTGGCTGCGGGTGATCTGTGCTCTGTTCTTCAAATATAATTAGTAGCATAAGACTTAAGAACTTAGGAGTTTTAGCCTTTCCCATTATGCAAGCAATTCATTCCGAATAGTGGAAAGTTGAAGAATGTTGATGTTGACCTTCTTAAATTACTTGTTTTTAGGCTCAGAAATTACTTAAGCTAGGTAATTCTGTCTAAGCTTGATACAACAGTTCATTATGGTCAGTTACCATGCTTGCCCTAGCAGTATGCTGTTCCAGGTTGTGGCATTATCACGTAACTTTACTTTTCTATTATTTTATTTTTGCATTAGGAATACAGTGTTTCTTAATATCTCATAGCATGCTTTAGCAAGTGAGTAAACATGAAAATTTCACAAGGTGCCTTTGTTTCTGAATGTTAGGGTTATTTTCCTTTGAATTTTGTCTTTCATACCATATATCTTTGTTATTGCTTGGTTCCCTTTAGTGAAGGCAAAGACTAAGGTTTATTTGGTGCAAGTTTTTGAAAAGGTACGTGACAGTTCTTAATTCTTATGTGTAATGCATATAATTTGTATATCTTATAGGAGTTGCAAAACTTGCTATTTAGTTATTCCATTCCGGAAATTGAACGGAGTGGTGGGAACGATTGATACATTTTTCTGAGGTCATCTGCAAGTCAGTGGCAGATCTCAATGTAGATCGTGGATCTGTGTACTGAATTGCATAATCTATTAGAAGGTGTCTTTCAGATGTGCAAGTTGCACAGAGTTAGATTAGCTTAATTAATGAGAAATTATTTGGGTAAATAAATATCCCCTGAAAGTGAGCTTCTGATTCTTAGAAGAACTAAGTGTATTCACACTTAGTAACTCACACTAGCAAAAATTATTTAAAGCTAGATATTTAACATCTTTAAGATCATGTACTACTGTAATATCTTCTGAGAGCAATGGTATCTGTGATAATCTGTAATTTCTTGAATTTTTGTGATCTTGTTTGTAAGAGTTATTCGTTTTTACTGGCCAAAAAATCAGAAATTCATAGACATTAATTAAAAAAAACAACAAAAACGTTTTCTTCTGTGTGCTTTGCGTTTTATAAATTTTCCTATGTAGTCAGTGTTTCTGTTTCCTTCTATGGTGTCCTTAATACGAAGATTTGACAGCATACCTAATATAAATTTCATAAAAAATGTTTTAATGTTGGGATGAAATAATCTACTATTAATTTCATAAAGTATGTATTCAAGTCAGGATAAAATCCTTGAGTTAAGATGTAAGAATTTGAGAAAGAAGTGCGGAGTTTATAAGTTTAAAAATTTTTTTTGATACCCATAGATGAACTTTATTCTGCTGGTTGATTATTTCGTATGACCTTAGCTATAGGTTTCGTTGTCATGTGCTTGATTTCATATATGTTGGTATGTGGATTTTGCTTTGCTTGTAGATTTCTGCTCTGTTTTCATAGTTTTCTGGAGGTGTCTTTTTTCATTTGTTTACTTTCGTTTGTTGCTTTTTTTCTTTTTGGAAAGGATTGGTAATCAAGAACAGCATTAGTGGAAACGTAGTAAATAAGACACAACGTCGAAAAGAAGACATGATTTTGGTAGGAGAAAGGGATGCTTCTAAAACCTGCCAGGCTCTTTTGAAACAGTAAGCACATGAGCAGGAGTGGTCCAGTTGAGGTGGTGTACTTTGATGTCCACAAAATATTTGCAAAGAACGTCACCAAAGAGGTTAAAGAGCCTGCTGTTTCATAGCCTTGTCCTGGTCTAGTAAGTGCAAACAAAGGCAGGAAACAAAGCATGCGGGTAGTTACCTGGTGCTTATGGTGGCAGGAGTTTCATAATGTGAAATTTGTGCTCTTTAACACTTTCATAAAAAATCTGGAAAGAGGGAGATGAGCAGCAAGGTAGCAACATTGTTCCTTGTAAGAAATGATGCTAAGGTTAGCTGGTATTGAAATCTGTTGTGGGGCTGCAAGAAGGTTCTTGCCATGACAGGTCGTTGAGCAGTACAAGGGTAGTTAATGATGATGAAAAACATAGGGTGCTTTTATGTAAATAATACTTTAGGGTGTTTTTTTCCCCCCAGAAGTGTTCAGTAGCAATCCATGTTTTCATGTAAAATAAGGCCAAAAGTAGACATTGCAAACAACCTCTTTTTGCATTTTTAATAAATTTTTCTACAAGGAAATATGTTTATCTTGGGATCAGTGGATTTCAAATTGTAGCTGAGATTCTTTGAGCCTTATAAGCTACTCTTCAGAAGATTGTGAATGGTGGCTGAGGTTGGGTAGCTTTGTGACTCTCCATGCACCTGCTGTTTCTTTGAGAACATTTTATGACGCTTTCACACTAAGGATGTGAATACAGTTGCCCTAAAGTCCAGGTTAAAAAAAATGTTAATCTTGTAGCAATAATTTATTCTTTAATAGTTTGACAGCTTTCCAAATATTAACACAGTACTGATATTTAATAATATTGTCCAGTGCACTGAAGTATATAATTTAAATATTTTAATAACTTGCAGCTAAGTGCGTTTAAAAACTGAGTGCACTAGAGGGCAGTATTTTTCTATTAATATGCTATTTCTAAGAAAACATTCAAAGGTTCTGTTGCTTCTGATTTAATGCTTGGTTTTATATGTCTGTTTAATCGGTTACGAATAATCTTGGCTTCTTGGGCCCTTCTCTTGCAAAGTCTTGGACCGTTATTTTCTTTACATGTGTAAGTAGTTATCAAGCAGGAAGAAGTTCTGAAAGCTGTAAAATAAAGCATGTGTGTGAACACTCAAAAGATTATGGTGCTTACCATCAGTCTTAACAGCTGTTTACAGTAAAAACTGTACATGGAAAAAATATTTATGGAAAGCTGCTGAGGGAAGGGCCAAGAAGAGATGCATTTGGAGACCAGTACTCAAATGTAAGGGTGAGAGAAAACAAAACCTGCTGTATATTCCTCAAAGGAAGCGTATGGGGATGCCCAGAAGAAAGGGGCATACGGACAGAGGCAGTATATGAATACGTAATAGGGAGGGGATAGAGGACATGAGAATTTCAATACATGGAAAGCAGCAGCAAAGGTAGACGTCAACATAGCCTGATCGGAAGAGGCCACACATCAGTGTTCTTCAGAAATGTAGCTTCCAATGTGTTAGGCCTTTTCTGTGGATTGTTTAATGCCTTAAGAAAGGAAAGCAGCAGTAAGGCCTTCTGATACCATTCTGTAAGTAGTGTAAGGTGGTGGAAACTGAAGAGTTTTATCGAGAATTTGCAAGTCTGTCAAAAATACTGAGTCTGGGGGAAAAATGCCCCAAATTGAAATTAGAATTTGAAATAACTGAAGTTTTAATGGACTGGAAAATGTGCAATATTTTTTTTGGAAACATTAAAATATTTCCACACCAGAACTACCTTAGTGTGTCAACAGGATGAAGTCCTAGGTCCTCCTTGGCATCCTACCAGCGAGTCGGTGCCGGTACTCAGGTACTGTCCGTGGTGTTGCGTGTGACCAGGCAGCATCTCTGCTGTGGTTCTCTACCAGGTACAGCAGAGGAATTGGCAGTGGCCTTAAGGTTTTGGGCTCTTGAACAGCCTGCTTGCTGGTGAAGCAAACTTTCTGTAAATAAAACAGGAAATCCTGAGCAGATAATCCATGTGAGATGTGTTTATTTTTTGGTGGAATCACTGAGTATTGCTGTTGATGGCAAATATTGTTTTCCCGTTTTGATAAATGATATTTTCTAATGAAAACACTTGTGAAATTTCCAAGCATCTTCCTCTATGCCTATCCTGAGTTAAGAAAGCGTTGTCTTGCAGAACATGTATGTTAATGAACAATATGCAACAAGGCTGTAGTGAGTACAACTCGGTTATTCACAGGTAAACACCAGCAGTGTGGAAAAGTGTTTTGATAAAAGAATTCTATTAGAATTTATTTTTCTGTTCTATTAAAGTTTGAGAGAGATTTTCAAATCCATTTTGTTAGGAAGTTTGGAAATACAGCCTTATTAGAGATGTCAGAAAAGTTAGATTTTATAGCCTACAACTTCAAAATGTAGTTAAATTTGAAAAATTAAATCTGGAAAACAGAACAGGGTGATGAGGGAGAAGTTTTCTTTTTTTTTTGTTGTCTTTTTTTATTAATGCATTGTAGTGAAAGGAAAGGTCTGAAAATTGACCAATGAAAATGATATGTTTCAAAATTGTCAGGGTGCTTGTATAACTGGATGGGTAAGGTATAATCATTTAGACTTTGAATTTTCAGTGCAAACCATTTTGTAGTGCATCTGTATGTGAAAATTTCTAGGATATCCTCAAAATAACATGTCGCTCTTTGAGAAAATGGTACCGTAAGGTGCAAGTGTACACACAGAAACCTGTTAGATAGTGAACTGTAAATTCATATCCAATTTTCCTGTGCAACAGCTTTCCCGTGATGAAGAAAAATGAGATTGCTTAACTTTTTCCACATGGCTTTTCAGTGCTGATATTTGCCAGTAATTTCCTGTCCAGTCTGCTGTCCCGCTTTTGTTTAGCAGTAAAAAAGGCAAGAAGATTACTCTTCCCCCGACATTAGTTTCAGAACAAACAAAGGGAAGGAAGGGAATTTCACAATTTCTGACCGAGAACCCGTTGATCCAGTGCTTTCTGAATTCCAGTTTCCTTGGAGTTTTTCATCAGATTAACACCTAAGTATCATATCTGCGTAGGACACAGTGGGAATAGGGTGTTCTCCTATTGTGAAAACAGCAACAAAGGTGGTAACGTGCATAGAGATGTCACAGTATTTGTATTGGAACTTCCACAGCCCCTGTAATCTTGGGGAAGAACATTATATTGAATAAACTGGTATTATAATTCAAACAACTTTTACTTCAAACATCTGTGGTTTATTCATGTGGATAAAGATGAAGTAGGACATATGCTAAGGCTTTTTGTTTTCTAAGTTGAATTTATTATCCTTATTAGGTCATCCTTGGCAAATACACCTGGCTTTCATATGAAGATGTATACATTAAAGCTGTTAATTTTGGAAATGGCTTAGCAGTGTTGGGTCAGCAACCAAAGACCAACATTGCTATCTTCTGTGAGACTAGAGCTGAGTGGATGATTGCAGCACAAGCCTGCTTCATGTGCAACTACCAGCGTAAGTATGAGGCTTTCCTAAGATTTTGATGTCTTTTAACCTAAGAGTACAATCTGAAAATAAACCTTTTTCTTCACCTTACACACTAATAAAAGTTTATATGATGTTTATATAGAACACTTAAAAATTAAAAACAAACCCACACAACTGCATAAGGTAGAAACTGTGTACTTGGTAGTTGCTTTACTAAATGGGGAAACCTGTATGTGTTTGCAGCTGGAGTGTGGTTTCAGTAAATACATCGTGTTCAATGAACTTCTGAGAGAGGTTTGTTTTCTTCTAATCTCAAATCAGTACAGATTCCCAAGTTCCTAAAAACAAACAAACAAAAATCACACATGAATGCGTTGACTCAATTTAAGGAGTTGACGTCAAACCTTCATCTGTGCCTGTAAGTTTTATTTTAACTGGGCATTTTGTCAGTTCTTCAATTTTGATTTTAGTTAATCACGTTAACTCTAAAAAGTGAAAAGGAATGAGTAAGTCATGAACTTACTTCAGAGAGCTCTTTCTGATTAAAAATTTGCTTAGTAACTCATCTACCGAGCTATAAGACACTCCTTAATTCATACCTTAAGCACAGCCTGATAACTTTTTTTTCATTTTGCTTTTTCTTCTTTCTGCCTCTTGACTTTCTCGTAGTCCATTTTGTCATTTACTGAATTCTAATATTACTTGAATGCTAATCTGAGACTTTGTTTGAGAATGGCCTCGAGTCCTGCTTGCTACTTCAGACACTTTGCTGTCCTATGTTTAGCTTTGGTGAGCTATTTAAAGTCAGTCTCACTCTCATTGATAGTATGTGGTTTAATCGTACAGTAACTGGATCCTTAACCCTGGCAGTGGTCTGAGACTCAGCTCTCTGAGCTGGACGATGCTCTATTTTCTCACGCAGTGACTGTAAGAGAGATGTCTTCTGGGCTCTTCTGTCTAGTGACAGTCTAACTTCTAGTTACTGATCCTTTAGCCCTCTGGGATTTCATTGCTGAGACCACTAAGAGTGGGGCAATGCAGATTCAGTTCAAGGAGGAGAAGGTGCTTTCCTGGCAGTTTGGTGCTGGACGTGTACACGGGCTGGTTGCAGGCTGTGCTGGAGGTACCTTTTGAAGGGCAGCAGAACAGGGCGTTGTGGCTGGAGCTGTCCTCACACGGCTTCACTTCGCAGCGCGGCACAGAGACAGATGTAAATCCAGGCTGCTCCGCTCTCCTCACGTGACTCACGTGGGGGGCCACGGTGGTGTTGAAGATGCATCTCAGCCAAGGCAGAAAGCCTGCTGTGTGCCCTAACCTAGCCTGAGCATAGGCACAAGGATATGTGCAGGAGCTCTAGACCTAAGTTTCTTGCGAAGAAACCCATCGAGTGCTGATCTTGGCTTGGTATAGGCGTTATTTTCTAATGTCCATTTCATCGCCATGCCTTAATATGCCATCCACATAATTGCAGGCCTGTGGTTGGGGCATTCTCAGGGGAGCATTCCTTATTTCCACAAAGGACACCATAAAAGCTGCTGTTCCTTGTGGGCTTTGGCCTCTCCTGTCCCATACCATGTTTAACCTTCTTTACTAAGAACCAGCAACCAAAGTCAGGTGTGCAGAAACTTCTGGTTTACTACCAACCTACACTGAAGATGTGTATCACACAGATTTTGGAAGCAAACCTAGCAGAATTGTATCTAAAATGATCCTCTCTGCTCTAACCATTTGCTTGATAAGCCATAGAGTTATGACTATATAGCAGTTTACATGCAGTTCTGTACGGTTATTTTGTGTATTCCCTTATGCTGTATTATCCCCTCAGCTTTAAGGGTCAGGTTGTTTACAGGATAAGCTATGGTAGCCCGTACCTTTTCCACATCTGTCTCTTTGCCTTTTGTGATGAGATGACTGTCTCTCTGGGCAAGGGGAAGAGTGGATGTTTTATACTGTGACTTTAGCAAGGTCTCTGGTACAGTCTCCTATAGCGTCTGCTCAGCTAACTAGAGAGATAAAGACTGGATGAGTAGATGATACGATGGATGGAGAATTCCTTGGGCCATTAGCTGAAAAGCCTATGAGCAGCAGTACAGAGTTAGCTGCCAGCCTTTTGGGATTGATGATGAGACCATTGTTGTTTAATGCCTTTATTGAGGAGGGACCTTGCTGGCTGGAGAAGTGGGCTGACAGGAACTTCATCAAGTTCAACACAGGCAACTACAAATTCCTGCACCTGTACTAAAATAACAGCATGCACTAGTACAGGCTGGGACAAAGCTGGGAGGAGAGCAGCTTGCAGAAAAGGACCTGCAGGTCCCTGTGGACAGTGAATTAAACATGAGCACATCGTGCGTGTTTGCAGTGAACGCCATTGGCATAGGGCAGTGGTAGCACAAGTGTAGCAAGTAGGTTCGGGGAAGTGAGCCTTCCCTTCTGTTTGAACACTGCTGAGACCAGATCCAGAGTGCTGTGTCCAGTTTGGGGCTTCCCTGTAGAAGAAAGACAATGATGTGCTGGAATGAGTCCAGTGGAGGGCTGCCAGGGTGATGAAGGGGTTGGAAAACATGACGTATGAGGAGAGGCTGATAGAAAGGGTCTGCTCAGCATTAAGACAAGTGAGTTGAGATCTCAGTGCTGACTAAATAAATCTACATAATGGGAACATGCAGGGGGCAAAGCCAGGCTCTGCTCAAAGGTGTGTTCTGATAAGACAGGAGGCAACAGACATGAGTTGAAACACAGAAATGTTTGATTAGATAATAGGAAAAACTTGTTCCCTGTGAGGGTGCTTAAATACCAGAACAGGAGCCTAGCAGCATTGTGAAATCTCCATCCCTGGAGATGCTCAAAACTGGAGTGGATACAGGCCTGAGCACCCTGCTCTAATGACCTGTTTTGAGCAGGTGGTTGGACTGTGTGATCTTCCCAGGTGCCCTCATACCTAAATTCAATATTTTTGATCCTCTCTTCATTGAGTGACTGCTGTTAATTTTCCTTCCAGAGCAGAGATTTATCTGCACAGCCTGTTCTCAAATGTGTTGCTTTGTAACTACACTTCTAGTACACTGTGTCAGTTCCCTTTTAGCACTTTTGGGATGTTAGATTCTCAGTGACTGTCCTGGGAATAAGATAAAAAGGCTTGCATCAGTTATTCTAACATTGGAAGTGAAGTACGTTTACGAATACTAGGAAGACTTCGTAATTTGGGGAAAAAACTTAAGATAGTGAGTGGATGGATGTCGTGTGTAGAATGGTATGCATATGCTTTTGGTTTTGTTGGGCTAATGTTTTAAATTCCCTTGTTGAGACGTGCTTCAGCACACTGTCTGCTGTCTGACATGGTATTTAGCATGTGAGCTGTATGTCATCTTATGTGGAGTTGTGACTTGTGTGTTGGCAGGTGATAATGTTACCCTGCAGCATTCATGCGGTCGTTTTGCTGAATGAATGGTAAAACTCAGTTTTTGTTGAAGTAGTAGTGGCAAGGCATTGCAAAATTGCCTGTATTGACACTTTTCAGTTTTCAGGTATCGCAACAGGTAACTGCAACTGCTCTGGTAGTGCTGTGACACTTTCTGAATATGAAATGTTTTAAATCTGATGGTACATGCACAAAATTCTTGCTAACAGAACAGGTTCACATGCTTTGTACCTGGTGCTGGAGAGAGTGTCTTTTGTATTTAAGAATTAAAATGGAGAAAGTCATTTTATGTTGTGTATTACTCACACAGAAAAAGTAGTTTCAAATGATGCAAAAACAACAAACAAGAACATAGAGTATTTCTCATCATCAAACCATGTAAGTCTTGCATTTGCCAGAGGTAGAATGGGATTGTTAGTTGAAAAATAGGGAAAAACAGTAAAAAAAGAGTGATATCTGTAGCAGAAATTGAAATTTGTTTTGAATTTAAGACTTGCTTTTAATATTGCATATGTGAAGATAAGCACAAAAGATAATCCCTTTGGGATTTGGTATATCTTCAAGACAAAAAGGAAGGGAGGGCTAATGCCTAAACAATTTTCAGATGTGCTGGAAAAAATTTTAGGTGCTAATATGGAGAAGTGAGAATTTCACAGGTCAGTCACTGCTCAGTTTCTTCCTCTCCATGACATCATTCGTGGACAGACACCATTTTATAAATGGTATATCTGTTTCTTTTCTCTGTCACATAACCCTAGGTTGTTTTTGATGTATTTATTTTGTTGATGAGTAATTAATTATATAAATGGTTAGTTAGGAGATTCTACTTTTCTTTCGAAGCAGTGTGGCGTTTCGGTTGTGCTTGTTGGCTTGGGGAAACTGAATTTCTGCTAGATGTTTATATAACAGGGGTCACCGAAGTAAGTAGGGAGAGCTCGTGGGAACTAGTAGAGGCACTCTTCTGGACTTTGCTCCCACCAAATTAAAGAAAACACAGTGCATGTGCGTTTGCCCTGCAACAGTTCTGAACTATGATAGACTGTTTTAAGGAGGAAAAAATAAGTAGAGGTCAGCTATTTACTTCTCTGTGTAAGAAATGTCTGCTGCTGAGTTCTTCCTTACTCTGCTGTACTGAGTTAATAACCCCATGGATTTCAAATCCTCAGGATACAATGGAGTTTGATCTTCTGCTGCAGTGCAGCCCTAATTTGTAATAGGGTGTCTTGTTCTAATAATTATTGCTATGTTGAAGTTTTCAGCTAAATTTAGTTAAATAAATTCAGATACTTAATGTGATAGGACCTCCAGCACTGATGTTGTAATTCTCAGTAATTGCGATATCTGATCTTTAAAGTTTTTCAAGATGTGAGCTGTAGTAAAGTGCTATTCCCCTATTTAGCATTCTGCTTGGAAAACAGGAAATCACTTTTTTTTTTTTTTGAGAGCAATACCTCTCTTCCTTTCTGAGCTGCCTTTTTTTTCCCCCCGGCCTCTGCCTTTCTTTTCTCACGCAGATCCCATAAAAATGGCAGGAAATGAAATCTGGTTTTAAAATCGTTAATCTGAAATAACTGTGGTTTAACACTCTATCACTAATGAGCTGCCCTTAAATACCAGAAATGTAGTTTTTCTAATAGTCAGTCTCCTCAATGTTTTCTTACGTTACTATTCTGTATTCTCATGATGTCAGTTCAATGCTGTGACTGTGGTGATTACACCTTAATTTTATTGTTTTAAATAGATGGGAGAGTATGATAGTCACAGATTTATTACCAAGTAAGAGAACTAATCTGCCGATAAGATGTACAACAATAGTCTAATAATTTCTTCTTAGCAGTCTTTTGTACGAGGCTAGTGACAAGAGCATATGAATTCTGAAAAGTCAAATAAATACTGTTTCTTACCTGTGTACAAAAGGACTGTGAAACAGTGTATTTATTAAATTGAGAACAGATGTGTACTTTAAAATGGTAAAAAACATGAAGATGAGAGAGCAGATCTAGAAGAGAATTACATAGGGTAATGTGGTTTTATACTACAAACTAGAGCTTGAAAAGTAGCAAACAGTCACACATACAATATTTGTTCTTTGTTACCCCTGTGAATAACTGAAAATTATGCTGTATTTAAATACACATAATGTGTATTTTTAAAGTACAAAACTACAGCACCTTCCTGTTAGTTGACAAATAGATTTACTGTTTTGCCTAACTTAGTACAGGTTAATCTCAGCCCTTTGTTATAAAACTGAATGTGAAAGCGTAAAACAAAGATTCACCTTTTCTTTTTCTTTGTTTCAGTTGTTACTCTGTACGCTACTCTAGGAGGCGCAGCAATAGTACATGGGCTCAATGAAACGGAGGTGACCACCATCATTACTAGTAAAGAATTGATGCAAACAAAATTGAAGGTCAGAAAACTTATTTATTTGTGTGCCTTTCTCCAGTGTATCTCATCATTGTTAAAAGGCCTGGTAGCTGTATGGAACAACGATTTATTGCCTTTCTGTAGTGCAGACAGTTCTTATAGAACAAGAATTTTGTATCTATCTTCATATACAGGAAAAAAAAAAGTTAACTTTGGGTTTTAAGCTCCCAAATGACTTCTGAGAACAAGATGAGCTATTTGCACTACTGAAGAGCTGTAATCCTGCCTGGAACAACACCTTTACGAGGAAATTCTGTGGTTTCTGGGTGGATTTAGTGCCTGTAAAATCAACAGTTTGAAGGAAATATGAAGAACAGAAAAATGTATGAACTACATATGAATAGCTAAAAGTGATCATACTCCTTGGACGTTTTCCCAGGAGAGAATGGCTCTTAAATGTAAAGACGAATGCTCGGAGAGTTAGAACTCTTCTCTAGTGCAGAGAAAGCTTAACAAACATTAGTATAGTCCAAAAAAAAAAATCCCCCCAAATGTATTTGTATTTAATTGAATATTTTCTGTTAAATAAATCCCAGCAATATGATAAGAGTAATTAAGGGTTTTAATTTCATGCCTTAACCAATTGTGATTCTGGGCAATTGGGAGACTGCAGAAACTTAGATGCCTTGCTTCAAACTCCAAAGTGCTGTAAATGATCAGTGAAGTTCCTTAACTGGTTTCATAAGAACTTATCAGACCCAGTTGCTCCTTTCTCCAGAGGTTTAGGTCTTTAAGAGTATGAGTGAGTTAGTGTCAGCTGCTGATTATTGTGTATTAGTTGTTCCATGGTTAACTGTCGAGGGCATCTACAGGCCTGCAGCACTTACAATTCTTACAATTTATGTAACTTACCCCTGCGTTGTCTCTGCCAGTCCAAGAGGTCTATGAAACAAGTGATGTGTAGTAACTTTGTGGTGGTCTGTTTATTTGGCGAAGCTCGGAGTGCAGGATACCCACTGTTTTCCAAGACCTTACTGACCCAGATAGAATACGGAGGTGGAAAAACAAACCTGCATGAGTCTGGTCATAGTGTGTTTTGGAGGAACTAGACCTTTCACGTAGAGTTGTTGTTTAATTAAAAGCTCTGCGATATTGCTGCATGTTGAGAGAGAATTTTCCAAGCCTTATGTTTTTCTCTCAAGTTATTAGACTATATGTACTGCAAGCTGAAATAAATGTGCATTGTAAGAGAATGAATTCCATCCGCTAGAGATGATAATTATATCTTCTTTCTCTGGAACTTTGATAACTGTCTTAAAACTTGGGTTTTGTTTGAAATACTTAACTATTGCTTAAGTAATCATTTTATGTATTTTTGCTTGCTGTTGGTTATTTTAAACAGCATAGTAGACAAGGAATAACCAAAGTATTGTCGTGATCTCGGTGTCGCCAGCTGCCCAGGACCTTTTCTTCTCAGTGTTCTATGAGAGTGTAAAGTCAGTTATCTCTTCTGATCTTCATAGTCTTATCTGTGGGCTTTTCTTGAAATAAGACCCAGATTAGTAAATGGATGGAAAATAATTTGGACTTCTAGGTGGAAAGTTCAATTAATCCTACATATCTAAGTGTGGAAAGTTTCAAGCTTTGCAGCTATTTGAGCTAGATAGGTTTATCCTCTGATATTGTAAATGTTCAAATATTTTGTCTTTTTTAATGTGTGTAATAGATAAATTTTTTGTTCTTGTTGGCACAAATTTCATGATTGATGTCTGAATTTCCACAGGAAATTGTTTCTCAAGTTCCACTGCTGCAACATATTATTACAGTGGACGGCAAACCAACAACATGGTCAGAGTTTCCCAAGGGTGTCATTGTTCACACTATGGCTTCCGTGCAAGCCATGGGTGCCAAGGCAGATGCTGGTAGGTTTCTTTTCTTTCCATTTGGATCATGTAAATTATTGTCCTACTTTGACCCTGTTGAGTAAATTTGGGAAAATTGCACGTCTCAGAAAACTATGCAGTGGATAAAATGCTTTTAATAAAAACGTCTTCTCCACAAGCGTCATGTATGTCAAAGAATAATTTTTAGCATATCTATTTAGACCAGGATAGAAATTTAGCATGCGTTCTTATGATCAGATGAATTAAAAACAGGTTATTTAGAACACACAGAGGAAATACTTCTGCATTTTTTAGCAAAAGGCATCAGTAATACACTACCGGTAAATTCACAAATAACAAAATGTAAAATAGCTATTTAAACCGGGTAGAACTTGGTCACGGTTATTGTAAGTCTGATAGTCTCAATCTACTATGAAATTTTCTTGAAATTTATTTCCAAACGATGTAACATTTTAGGGTTAGAAATAAAGAATTTCAGAAGGTGTTTTAACTATCTTGTCATAACAAATTTTTACTCTTAGCTCTGAAGGGCTGCTAAATCTAGTATCTTAAGGTTTCATATATTCAATAGTTGATTTTGTGCTTGTTCTTTGTGTTTTCAGTGTCTTCTAATCATTGAAGGCACATGAATGTTGCAATGAATTTTGTTTTAGGAGTGGGATGGGTGTTTAATCTGCCTGCTGTTGAAGTTTAGGGGAATGGCAGTTGTGCTGCCAACGTGATAACCTCTCAATTTTTAAAAAGATTGTTTTCCCTTTTTGATGTACCAATTTTGTTTACTCTTAAAATTGTTTAAGAAAACACCAACAGAATAAATTATAGCTACAACCCATTAGCTCCTTGAGGCTTTTTAATGCATTTGCTATGTAACAAGGTGTCTAATCCTTCTTCCTCCAGTCTTTCAAATATTGCATACAATAAAGGAATGTTACCTGTGTTGAGTTAACCACTCATAAATATGGAATACTACAAGAACATTTTTTATGGTCAAGCATGTTCTGCTTGTTACATTCAATCATGAGGTTCTGTTATGTTGTTTCTCTCTGTCGTCATTGCACAGGATGGACAGGGTTCAGTGAGTGGGAAATACGCTTTTACTGTTCTCATTCAGTGTGTGTTTTTGCCACAAGTATTGTACATTATGCAGTTTTTTCCTCTGAGTATACGCAATTGTTTTCATATTTTCTTGCTTTCAGTGCAAGTATTTAAAAATGCTTTAATCTAGTAAAGCTATTGAACTTGAATATTTATAGAAATTGGAGGTCATGGTGGCCCAGCAGAGCCTTGCTGTGAGCGCTCAGATGAGGCAGCGTGTTACTTCTCTGCTGCAAGTGCATGACAAAGGAGCTTTGCAAATGGGGATTTGCCTTGTGCCAGCTTGGAACCATTGCAGCATAGCTTCGTAAGCATATGGAGCTCAGTGGCGTTTTGGAGAAGTCAAAGATCTGCCCATTTTTCTGTCTTCGGCAGGAATACAGGAAACGTAACAGGAACCAAGCTGTCTCCTAGGCTAGGGCAATCACTGAAAGTATTGCTCAGCTCATACAAAGAAGTCCCTGCTCTTTATGAAGGCGCTTAAGCTTGCCCACAGTCTTTTCAAATGAAAGCAAAATGTAATGTCAATAGTCATGTTATATTAGAACAAATGCTATAATATGTTAGCATGTAAGATCTCCCAATCTGATAGGCTTTCCACATGTCATATATTCTCTTTTTTTAATGAAAATTACAGGGAACAAACAGCAGGCCAGGCCTGTACCCTCAGATATTGCAGTGATCATGTACACAAGTGGATCCACAGGAATTCCCAAAGGAGTTATGATCTCCCATTGCAACATAATAGCTGGTATAACTGGAATGGCTGAAGGATCCCAAATCTGGGGTATGTACCAACAATTACTTAACAAAATAAAGAAGTTGGGTAGTTGCATATAATTTTAGATGAATTATTGTGTAAAATATTAAGTTTATGTTGCTTTGTCTTTGATGCATCATACTGTGCACTGATGTCTGAGCATCTTCCAGTACTGCATTAAATGACATGATTACTCCATGTGCTGTCTCTCTCATCTTCTGTATGTGGGCAAGACCGGGGACACAAAAGCCTGTGAGGCGCCTTGCAGTAGAGTGGTTGAAAGCTGCCTTAGCAGTACTTCCTTTGGTTAGTGTTAAATTCTGTGGTTTCTTTCTGTTTGGTGCAGTTTTTAATCTTGTCCACAGAGCTGCCTTTGCAACCATAACACACGGTTAATTGTCTTGGGATGAGAAAACATCACACTTCCTTCATGCCATAAACCTACAGTATGTAATAAAAGAATTTTGAAACTAAGTCCATCATATTTGAAATACGTTCATAAGCTCAAATGCATTCTTCTACTTTTCTAGCTCTTCAGTAAGCTTTGTATAAATTTAGCTTAGTGACTCTAATGGTGTGGCATAAACCTATTTCTTAAAATTCTTTACAGGGAAAAAGACATCTATATTGGCTATTTGCCTCTTGCCCATGTTCTGGAACTGAGTGCTGAACTCGTGTGTCTGTCTCATGGATGCCGCATTGGTTACTCTTCACCGCAGACATTAGCTGACCAGGTACGTTGTTGATATAAGCCCATGTAGTAGAAAATTACTTGTGTCAGATCTTATTTGTGTGTGTTTGTGTATATATGTATATACGGTGTGTTTATTTGTTTGATATTGCATACATTTCCATTTCTACAATTCGTGAAACAGGATATTGGGAGTTATAACTGATACTCTGGGTTAGTGTTAATTGTTTAAAATAGGAATTCAAATAAAAATGATTGGAAGATGTGCTATGTTATGTTGTTTCTTATGTCAAAAGTCTTGAATATGTTTGCTAGTAAACTTGTTCTTCATTTTAGTCCTCTAAAATAAAGAAAGGAAGCAAAGGTGATGTTACTACACTTAAACCAACACTAATGGCAGCTGTTCCTGTAAGTAACTAAGAATAATATAACATGTTAAAATAAAACTCATCATTCAAATTTTATCAGTAAAATAAATGCAATGATCATTTAAAATATTTTTTAAGTTGGCTTAAAATAATGTATTTGGTATTTATTTATATGTTGAAGATAAACATACATCACATGAGTGTCAAACTTGGAAGAAGTTTAAATAGCAGTGGGGATTAGACTGCCACTTTAGTAATCTGTTCATCATAATAAGCAGTGTGTGTGGATATGTACATACATGCTGTGCATTTACATGTTTATGGTATGTACTCTCTTCCTGATGGCTGTTTTTATATCATATATATGTAAAAGATATAAACCTTATGGAATAATACATACATGATTTGAAAATAGCCACAATGTGATAAAAACAGTCCTTGACGCAGACTTCTCTTTACCTCATTAGACCTTATCTGGGAAGAGAAAATATGTTTCCACCTTGTAACATGTTAAAGATGGTGTTTGCCTGTTTAGCAAGCAATGTGCTGGTTTTCACACTAGTTTTTGAAGTGAGCCATTTTGAAGGTGGTAGTGAAGAGAAATGGACTCATACCCACGTAATACTTCATTGAACAAGGATAGTTAGCAGTAGGCAGCATGGGGTTGAATAGTGCTCCTGCTCAGATTTCTGCTTTCCTCCTTTATATGAGCATCTTGCTATTTTTCAGTAATGGAAGAGAATGCAACTGGAGGGGTCGTCTGAGCTACATTGGATTTTCTAGATTGTTTCCTTTTTATTGTACTGAATTTAAGATTTCTCTTGCTTTGAGTTGAAGTTTTTCTTTTTATAACCAGGAAATTATGGATCGGATCTACAAAATGTCCATGAATAAAGTGAATGAAATGACAAGTTTCCAGCGGAATCTATTTATATTGGCCTACAATTACAAAATGGAACAGATTTCCAAAGGTTACACTACCCCCTTTGCGATAGGTAATTTTAACTTTTTTTCTTAATGGTATCAGAAAATACTTACCAAAATCTTACTACATGACCAGTATCTGATTTTTATGCTTTTCTTTGTTTTAATGTTTATCCTTGGAATAAACATGAGCAGGCCTGTAATGAATTGTAAATTGAAACAACAAATCTGTAGTTTGTGAGATGGCTTTAAATATTCACTGATATAATTTAAATGACTTATGTAACTTGAAGCTGATTTACATTTGTTGCATTATGTTCATCAGGGCTTTAGTGATGAGCTTATACAGTTCTTGGGTAAGATAGGAAATCTATAGATATTTGCAGTCTTTACATTTTCACAAAGTCAGACTAAAGGGTAATTACAAAATTTATAGTTTATGTAAAAATTTTTTTGAAGAGAAAATCACAGCTTTACTTATCTTACTGAAACTGTACTTTCAAAATATTTAATCCATCTTCAAGTCAGAATGTAGAAATAAATTTTTGAAATGTTGTTTTTTATGGAAAATCTTTAAATGTGCTCCTGCAAGGTTTTCTGAAGTTTATATGAAGATGGATGAAACTTAAAACTTAAATACAAAATCAGATCTTTTGTTTTTAAGCAACAAATTCTTCATATTCTCATCTTTGTATTTTAGCCTTATTTTCCGGAAAGTACGATGCTGCTAGGTGGAAAAATTCGCATCCTGCTTTGTGGAGGAGCTCCACTCTCTGCAGCAACCCAGCGATTTATGAACATTTGTTTCTGTTGCCCTGTAGGACAGGGGTATGGACTAACTGAATCAGCTGGAGCCGGAACCATCACTGAAGGTTGGTGTAGCTGCATCCTTGCTGAGTGCTCTGTGGAGATAATCTTTGACAGTCCCTTCATTGGTTTTTGCCTTAAAACATAATTAGGAAATGCTGTTAGTCAAAAAATTTACGAAACAGTAGGAGTGCTAGGTTTGACTCATTGTGCTAAAGCTCATGGGGTACATATAAAATCAGTGTTCTCATTTGTAATAGAGAAACTTGTAAGAGCGTGAATGAGATCTTGGCAGTATTGTGCTTACTAGTTGAACTGAATAAAGTATTAATTTCGGTGAGCATATTGAGATGTTAGGGGAAAAAAAAGAATGAATACAAAAACCTGTGCCAAATTTTAGCTTTATATAACATGGAACTTCGTGGTTACAGTTGCTTTTTAATCCTAAAATTCCACTCGTATTCAGTGGTGGCAAAAACAGTTAGAGCTGCTGGTTTTTGTCAGTGGTGCGATCTAGCTAGGAGTCATATGAAAAGTATCTAATGTTCATTGCTGTTATGCTGGATTGTAGAACATGTATTGTTCCTTAGTGATCCACAGACTACTGGGATGTGGCTTTTATTCCAAGAGGTCTTTGGTAACGGCTTCTTTAGTAGTTTGGAGGAGGAAAAAAGATCACTCTAGTAATTTGGGAAGGTGCCAGGATGCAGAAGCATTGGGGATTGAAACCAGGGAAGTGAATCAAAATGCTGAATCTCTGAATTGTTATGAAATACTGTTGCTTATCATTCAAAGTCAAGCAAGCACTATTAAAAGTTGTGCTGCTTCTACAGTGTGATCCATGTGGACACGGAGTCAGAACTGTGTTGATCTGGCTGGAGCTATCTGTAAATACAGCCATCTACTCTATTGCAGGACGAGAAATTTATCTGTATTACCTTGATATATCCATTGGTATTTTTGGAAGTGCTGTTGCGTATGTTAACATTAAACTTCAGAAATAAATAGTTAAATTTCACTAAATGAAGTGCATGACAACAAAGATTTTTCTTGTCAGTTTTGGTATTTTTTCCTTAAAAATGCTTTTTTAAATTTTAGTTTGGGATTACACTACAGGAAGAGTGGGAGCACCTTTGGTCTGCTGTGAAATCAAATTAATGAACTGGGAAGAAGGTAAGAATTTATATGATTAAATTATAGTGCATTTGCAAGACAAGGTAGTTTTCTGTAGGATTTTGCTTAGTAGTACTAATTAGAAGACTGTTTCTTGCCTTTTATTTTTTTAAATCCTACTTTTACCTATATACATTTGAACCTGTATACATTTGATCTTGGAGGGGGAAAAAGTAAAATAAATTCCTCTGATTTTTAATTGTAAACATATCTAGACAGAAGCTATCAACACATCAATAGTGTTTTGATTAAGTTATATTATGGCTTTTTTTGCCAATACTTTTTTTGTTTATTTCAGTCACTTTAAATGCATATTGTTTAAGTGTATACAGCATTGCACCTTTTTCAAGTTTGGAGTAGTATTCTTGCAGGAGAGGGTGTAAGTCTTGTATGTTGCATCTTGGAGTTGGTTTCAGTAGGCTTTAACTGAAATCTATGCACAATACCTTCTGTTGTCATTAAGAAATTTTAAAATAGACTTCATAATATTATTAATAAAATAAGTAAGATAGTGGCATACGGAAAGGTAGCTTAATGGATGCTGTATAAAATACATTTAATGAAATTTGAAGTGTGTTTAGACTATTTCCTCTAAGGTAGGCTTTTATGTATTGCAGAGTAGAACTACATAATACTTGAGGGAGTTCTGGGGCTAATATAAAACCTTAGATTTTGGTAGTTTTTCTTCCTAAAATACAAGATGAAAATTATATATTTTTTTTCCATTTGAGCCTGTGTGAAGCTTATAAAGCATGTTAGTCCAGACCAAAAAAAAAAATGCATAGATGTGGCATCTGCCCTCCACATGCGTGTGAATTTCATTGTTTGTAAGCACGTATCTTAAACAGCTGCTTATATGCTGAAAAGAAATGGAACCAGCTCTTCTCTTACTTTATTATTCAGGCAGTGTTTTCAAGTGGTGACTAAGTGTTTTTTTGAAGTGATGGCTAAGGACCTATTAATTTTTTTTGTATTTAAATAGTAACAGTGATAGGAATTCTTGCTTTGGAATGTATTTTTAATTCCTGCTAACTTAAGAAAAACTATTTTCAGGTGGATATTACAACACTGATAAACCATATCCTAGAGGTGAGATTCTTATCGGGGGTCAAAATGTGACTGTGGGCTACTATAAAAATGAAGGACGAACCAAAAAAGATTTCACTATTGATGAGAATGGGCAGAGGTGGCTTCATACTGGAGACATTGGAGAGTTTCATCAAGATGGATGTCTAAAAATAATTGGTGAGTTCATAGATTCAGGTAAACACATATAAACAGATTATTTTCAGGGCTGCTAAATACTGTAGTTAACAAAAAAAAAAAATTTACATATCTTGGCATGCAGTCCAAAATCCTATGATTTATCCTAAGAAAATTCTGATATCTTAACATATAAACATCATCATGTGCTTTTAAAGCTATTTTTAAAACATTTGTTTCCTTTCAAAACAGTCTGAACGTTGACTCCAGTCTGCTAGTGAGTAGTAAGTAGTTAAATGTAGGCTACCTTGAGCTAGATAAGCTGTCTTAGATTTTATAACTTCGTAAGTGTGAAGTTTGGTAGAGTGAAAGGGCTCTTTTGTAATGTGTTCTCAGGAATTAATTTTTTTTTTAACCTTACCATTCTTTATAATAAGAGTATTCCTTTATCGTAAAGCAACTAAGGGAAGAATATTCTAAGGTAAATATGTTACTCATAAGACTGTGATAGTCTCCTAGTGCTTTGACATCTGTAGGCACAAAAATAGGTGCCTTATAGACTGCCAAGTGTCTCTTGAAGTCAGTGGATGATTCAGCATGCTCTTTAATTCTGAAAACTAAGCTTACTTGTTTTATTAAATGAGTAAGATCTTAGGTCCCATTGCAGCTACCTTTCCCTGGTCAAACAGGTAAAAGCCAAAAAACAACTTTGCCTGTTTGAACACTTGTACAGGCATATAGCAAAGGAGAGGTATTCCTGGCTGCCATCACAGCTGAGTGGGTACGGTGCTATAGTCACCTTGACTTTGTGTCTACGTACAATAAGCTCAAGTAATTTGGGCTGAATTTTCAGTTTAAATTGTTGTGTTTCAAGTAACAGATGGACAGTTGCACTTTAAATATGGATTTAGCCTAGGAATAAATAGCAAAATGTCACCAAATGCTGCATCTGCTGCCTCAGGCATCTGGACCAGACAGCACAAAATGTGTGCTTCTAGCCAAACACTGTTTTTTACGTAACCCTAGTTGTCTTCCATTCACTTGCTAGTGCTACAATATAGGAGACGTTGTTTAGAGGCAGGAAATGCATAGAATTGAAGTGTGGCTCATGTTTAAGCGAAGGACAGGTTGATGAGATTGAAGTCTGGAAGTCTGATATTAACTGTTTCTGGTACATTCACCAAACATGAGTCAGCTTTCCTTTTGACATTTATACATTTCAGAAAAGTATAAATTCAATGCCTAAACCTTTGTGTTGCATAATTAGCATTTCTTTTTTTCCTCAATAGATCGTAAAAAAGACCTTGTAAAACTTCAGGCAGGAGAATATGTCTCTCTTGGCAAAGTAGAAGCAGCTCTAAAGAATCTTCCACTGGTAGATAATATTTGTGCATATGCAAGCAGGTAAGAGGCAGCTGATGTTTTGATGTTGCTATATTCTTTGTCTATCCTAGTGAAGTCATATGCAAAATGTTTTTTCTTCAAAGCATGGATTTTTTTAACTTGTTGGAAAAGGATTTTATTTAAAGTACAATGGAATAGCTTTCTTTATCAAAACTAAACATCTGAGCTGTATGTTTTTATTTTTCTTTTCCCAATTTTTTCCACTGTTTCTTGGAAATGCCAAGAATGAATCTTTCACTCCCTTTTTCCCAACCTGAAAAGCAGCTGAGCTTTGAAGTTTAACTGCATTCATAACAGACATCACTCAAGCACTTTAGAGATACTACCTATAGAAGTCCTAGTAGACCTTGCTCCTTGCTGTATTCAGCTGTGAGCTGTTTGTCAGAGGAATGAGGGGAATGAAAACAAAACCCCCAACAGCCCAGAAGCTGCTTTGTGTCCATGCAGAACACCAGCAGAAGCCTTGAAGCTGGAGAGAAAACACTGTAAATCCTATGCAGAGCCACAATTGATAAAAAGTGATGAAACGTCCTTTCTATTTTCTTTCTAAGTGTACTACCAAGTTAGGAATATAAGGGCTCAAACATGTCTGAAGTTTCTATTTGTAGAATTTCCTATCTGTGCAGAATATAGACTTAAATGTACAAATATCCTTCAGATGCTTCTGGTTTCCTTTTGTCATTTTGAAATTTGGAAGGTCATTTTGGAGCATCTGAGTGATCAGAAATGTTCTATTCGGTATAATATACATTCAAAACAAGTCCCACTTAACTTTGAAGGAGGCCAGAACAAACACACCAGAGAATTGCTCAGTAGTAATAGTAAATTAACTTTTGGTTTGTTCACCTGGTTCTTTGTGTTTTTCTTAACTAACAGTATTCATCTCATAACTTTAGTTTTGACAGTTTCATAAAAATAGGCTAAGACATATTGGACATACTGCTGCTGAGAAGCTTTCATGGTATTAGGCTTTTATTATGGTTTCTTTTATTATGGTTTTCACCTAACGAACAAGTCTCATATTTGCTTACTTTGCCTGCCTGAGGTTACATGCATGTTCTGAACACTCCCTGTAATCGATGGAGAAAGAAGCTCCTACAGATGGTGATTGCTGCCGTGCTATGAGTAGAATTCATTCTAGAACTGTACTGTCAAATTTTTTGTTAATTTTGCCAGGTCAACGTAGCATTTACAGTGTACTAGAATACTTAAAAAGGACCTGTAAATTTCAGTAATTCTTCTACAATTAATACCTTTGTATACCATAATTCAAATACTTGATGTGCGTTGACTGATATTTTGCAAAGTGATAGCAATGAAATTTTAAAATTACTAGGATTGGAATTTCTGAAACAGACTTCTGTGGTCAGTCTGTAGCATTTCTTAAGTAGAAGAGCCATCCATTTTACTGGCCAATCTAGCAAAACATATATATTGCTTTTCCTAATAATAGCTTCTTAATTGATGCACTTTTTATTGTGTCATAAGATCATTGTTGCAAAAGTGTACTGTTATTTTTTGTATACTTTTGTTCAGCATAATTTGCAGAAAAAATTTGGCTCTTGAAGAGCTGTATAGGAGTGTAGATTGAGTAAACAAGAGAGTTCAGCTTTAACAGATCAGCTTTCTAGATATACTTGTTCTTTAATGGTGTTACATTTGCCTTTGACATTTATGAAAGCTTTGAGACTTTATTTTTTAAAATATTACAGTGTTTGTACAGTCAACTCCATATATTTGGAATATACACCTGACTGAGTTTGAAAAAATAAATTGTTAGCTACCTCTACTAGTTGCAAAGTTATTTGTGAATTACCAAGATAAGGAATTTGTGGCCAAATCTGGTTACATGTTGCTGCAAAAAAAAAAAAATTAAAAAAAGGTCTCACCAGTTTCCACTGTTTGGTATGCTGACTGTAAAGAAGTCGATTGGGACAGGAGAGCTGATCAACCTTCCATTAGAAATTAGGACAGATAGCTTGATCAATGGATCTCAAGCATCACATCAAGAAACAGAGTAGTTCAGTCACCTGAGGAACAGGCAAACATGGTGAAAAAATGAGTTCTCAGCAGGAAGCTCAAGGATACAAGGACCAGACTTTACAGAATTGGTGGTATGGACATGTAGTGCCACTGCAGATGTCTTTTTTGATAAGTCTGAGGGCTGTATTCAGATAGGATCTCAAGTACAGAAAGGTAGGAAGGATGTCTAGTGTAGGAGAGACTTTGGCAAAATCTGTTTTATAAAATGAAGAAAATAAAGTGAAGAGCTACAGAGAGGCTGTGAGCTCCAAGTGGCTTTTTCCAGAAAAAAAAGTGTAGTTGAATGAACTCATTTGTCCATAGGAATTTTCAGATGAACTGGAAGCTTGAGGCTTATCCAGCCAAGCGATTACTTCTATTTGCTGTTTTTCTCTGGAGATGCTGAAGTATTGCTGAACATGGCCTTAAGCATGTCAAAAGAGCATAGGAGCCAGGGGTGAGAGTGCCAGAGTCCTTTGTGTTCTGCATATAGGTTACTTGGGAACAGCCGTGCCGGAGGTAAATACATGGCTGCAGAGTTAGTGATGGAAAGACATCCTAGGCAGAAGTATACAAATACAAGAAGGGAGGAGGATCTGGATGCATTTGGATGTACAATATATACATGTTACAGAGTAGATGCCAAGTGAAGTCACAGAGGGTTTGGTGCAGCATATGGGAGAGAGGCAAAGACAGAAGGTGAGATGCAAGTAGTAAGTGATACTGAGGCTAATGTGAAGTCTTTCTGTAAATATATTCTTAGAAAACTAAGATGGGTTTGGAGTCGGCCAACAGACAAAGCTTGTCAGCAGATGATGCCAGAGAAGCCTATGTTTGTGATGGACTTTAATGCAGTCTTCACAACTGCTGTCAAATGTAATTCGTATCAGTGACAAAAGAAAAAAAAAACATCTTACATTGACCAAAAGGGTCTTTAGAATTAGTATTTTAAAATTATCTTACAGTCCTTAAAAGATAAACTAAAGTAATCTCCATACCAGGGTTATGGTTCAGTATTTTTTGCATGAACTATCTGTGTAGTGGAAGAGAGAGTTGAAATGATTTTTTAAGTCTGTAGATGGGTAAGGTAGGACAGGGCTGAGGTAAAGTGGAGGACAGAATTAGAATTCAGAGTGAGCTTGACTAGATGGAGATATTGTTTAAAAAAAAGTCAGTTTAAGGGAGAGCGTATGTAAATTATACACGTAAATGTACAGGATAAAGAACCACCAGATGGTAGCAGTTGAGTTGCAACTGATATGAGTCTGCAAGTGCTGTGCTGTTTTACGCAGGTAAATAGGATAATATGGCATAATCAGATGCACAACGATCTTTTTGCTCTAATAAACATTAAAGGGTGTCGGTTCCATACACAACACTTCAGAAAAGGTGGACCTCTTGAAAAGAGTCCAGGAGGAAACGGAAACATCTGGTCACAGCTCTGTGAGGCATGACTTACAAGGAAGGGGCATTACTTAAAATCCTAAAGAAAGTTAAGAAAGGCAGGAAGACTAGAAAGCTGAGAAGGGGGAAAAAATAGTAACAGTATGTGAAAGAATAACTAGCTTCTGTGGAAAGGAGAGGAACATCCGAGTGTTGGCTGTATAATACAACTGATGTAAACTGCAGAAAGGAAAAGTCAGGATAGCCATGAGAAACAGCTTTCCAATGGTGAGAGCAGTGATGTATTTGTAATGTTCAAGAATGGGTTAAGTGTCTTTTAGATGGAGCTGATCTTGCTTCAAAGCAGGTGAATGAATTAGATCTTCTACTTTACTCCATCTCAAAAACCTTGGTTATTTGTTTCAGGGCAGATTATGCTTCAGTGTATTCCAAATACTTTAAGGTCACAGCTTCATACGTTCCAGGTATATCAGAAGTAGACAAAGATTGCCAGCAGTAGAGTAAGCGTATGGACAACCACTTGAAAGAGAAAGAGAAGTCACTTCCCTTACAGACGCAGGCGTTCTTTGAGATGTGTTGTGCATATGCTTATTCCACAACCTGCTCTCCAACCCCTCTTCACTGCAGTCCTCTACTCCTCTACAGTAACTGGATTCTGCAGTTGAGAGGAAACTGAGGTAGGGAAGCCGCACTCCAGTCTTCATACCGGGATGCAAAACATGAGGAGAGGCAGGGCACATTGACATCGTGTGGGTACTGCTTCCCCAAAGCCTTGAGCATGAGGCACAGTGGAATATGCATATAGACAGCACACCTTGAAGCAGTCCAGTTGCTGTAAGGTAAGTAGCTTCTCTTTCTACTTATTTCGAAGCAGGCAAAGGTAATTTGTGTACTACTTCAGAAAGTTTATCAGGTGAACAAAAATCAGCTGTTAAGAGCAATAACTGTATGAACTGCACCCCCCCCCCCCCACTTGAAATGTTGTGTTTAAAGAGTTGTTAACGTTACAAAATTCATACTAAAATACATGTACTTCTCAGTTTCCATTCTTATGTCATTGGATTTGTTGTGCCAAATCAAAAGGAGCTTGTAGAACTAGCTCGAAAGAAAGGATTTAAAGGAACCTGGGAAGAGATCTGTAACAGTCCTGAGATGGAGAAGGAGGTACTGAAGGTGCTAGCTGAGGCTGCCATGGCAGGTGAGTAGCTGGGTGGTAAATATTAGCCTTGTGGACAGTGATGTCTGTGAAATGGATAAGCATATGCCCTAAAAATATGTCCTTGTGCATGTGTATTTTACTGTGTTGCATGAGAACATATATGAAGTGAAATTCTCATACAAAACCCAACAACAGCAACAACAAAAAGAACAAATGTGGGTAGGTCACAGAACCGGGTCAGTTCTTTTGGTTCGTTGTCGTCTTGTGTCGTGTAGTCTTGTAACTTCTCCCTTTTACTGTGGCCAATACCTGAGCAAAGAATGTAAGTACAGGACAAATACATCAAGCATAGCTCAGTTCCCTCTCTATGTGTGTCTGATGCTGTTCAGGATTTCCTGTAGTATGTTCTTGATACGTCTGTGGGGGGTATTGGGCAGTCTCACATGCTACATACCTCTGTGTAGGTGATTGGGGAAAAAAAGCCTGCAGTGAAGTGGGCTCGTCTAGCCTCTAGTGATTTCTGTCTGAGGGATTTCCTGAACAGAAAGCAGTGTCTTTGTAGCTAATGACTTTCAGTAGACTTCTCTTCATTAACTCTTCAGCCCTATTTTAAAGTTACATCAGTATCTGTGCTATCTTGTGGCAGAGTTGCACTGCTCAGCTATGTTAAAGGTGAAGAAATGCCTTTTGTGTATTTTAGCCCAGCCATCTGCTAGTTTAATTTGATTCTGCTGAGCTCCTGGGTTGGAAGAGCCAGGGAACAGTCACAAATGCAGTCAGAGCTTTTCTCTGTCTATTATACTTCCCCTCAGCTGTATCTTTTTCATGCTAATTGGCTGTAGTCTATTTAGCTATTCTGGTGCAGAATTATTCAGTGGCACTGTGATACTTTTTCTTCGTACGTAATAATTCTGCCTTGTTCTTTCGCACTTGACTATTACCAAGAACTGAGCTTTTTACAAATAGCTGTCAGTTACAATGACAGAATGGTTGTTAAAATGGTCAGTGTGGAGTTTAAATTTGTTTTTCGTCTGCATTCTCTTTTATATCTTTCTACAATGAGTGTTTTCTGCTGTTTTGTTTTGCAATCACTCTGTATCATGATGTCCTTCTGCAGCTCTTTGCAATTTGCCTTTATCTTTTCTATCCTGGATAATTTTATACTTCCAACAGTCTTTGTCCTGTTAATCTTCACCTCTCCTCCATATTGCTTGTGAATATTTTAAACCTCTGAGTAGTATATTTGCAGAGTTCTGTTACTGGAACATAATCTTACAAAGAATGCAGTCTCAATACTGCAACAGACATTTTTTTCTTGCCCCATGTCTCTAACAGATTTTCATTCAAGGCACAAAACATCTGGGCAAAATCTTTCTAAGAAGCTGCTGCGGTGGAGCTCATGTACAACATCCCCTTCTTTTTCTTTGTTGTGCAACACTAAGTATTTTAAAGGGAATTGTATTGTTGCAAATAGATTGTTACAATCAATGAAATGGAATATTTGATTTAATCCTGAGGCATTTCTACATATATTGTGTCGATTTATATTTGTGTCTTTCCCTTTAGTATCATAGGCTTTAAAGTAAGCACTGAGGCTTTTCTGAAGTTAGGCAGCAGCACAGATACTCAAACATCGGGGGTTTATTTCAATATTTCTGGGGAACTGGAGAATAATCAGTGGTAGATCCTGTAACTCTACTTGTGACCGCACTGGGGTTTATACAGCTTGACCATGGGGAATTTGTGAAGCATTTCTTCAGTCATATCACACGCTTTTGTGTGTGAGAATATGGTTCCTCTGTTTTTTGGTTAATTGTAGAAAAACAGTTATGTTTACATTTTGCATTAAAAATGGTTGTGTGATTTTTGTCTTTCGTTTTTGCAGCCAATCTGGAAAAGTTTGAAATACCAGTAAAAATCCGTTTGAGCCCTGATCCTTGGACACCTGAGACTGGCCTAGTGACAGACGCGTTCAAACTAAAACGCAAAGAGCTTACGGCATACTATCAACAGGACATTGATCGAATGTATGGAAAAAATGTAAAATAATTCTTTTTCCTGCACCACTTTGCTACGGTGAGCTTGGATCAAATAGGAAATACTTGAATTGCCTGTCTCAGCACTTGAGATCAACACACAAAACCACCATTCCTCATTTGCAGCATAAACTGTTATTTCTGATAACATCACCCTGATGACTGGCAAGTTTAGTAAAATGTTACGGCAGCAAACTTGTGTCTGTCTCCTTTTTTTCCCAGTTTTCTCTGCTACCTTGTCAGTCTGTGGATTTTCCTGACTCTTTTTGGAAAACCACGATTCTGAAGCCTCAAGTTTTTAAACATTTATAAATCCTGTATAATGTTTTATTTGTATCTTTAACATTTGGATGTATATAGAGAGAACTTGGCTATATAAGAAATGGTAATACTGGGGGCCTTTTTTTACCTAATTATTTAAAGATAAGGAGGTATTCATGTTGTGACATTATGTAAATTAAAGATGCTTATAATGAGATCACTGTTCAACAGGGGACCAGGTTCTTTGCTGCTGTGCTATTTTTCCGTGTAAATCTGAGGGAGAAAATGTTTGACACTATAGCTTGTGTAATACACCTTTAATACGTGCCTAATGGTTACTTTTATTTTTACCTGTAAATGAAAAGATGGTCATGGCACAGCTCTGTATAAAGGCGGGTACTCTTGCAGGTGTTAGTTAAATCTTTATTAATACAAAAGATGATATTAACACAGCAGAAATTACACCTAAGAATTTCTCAAATACAGAAACTTCTTTTTGAAATAGCGCATGACCATTCCATACAGTAGCTGAATTGCATAGAGCTAGTAGGAATTCAGAGTTAATTTCATTTAGCGCTTTGTAACTTTGACTTTTTAGCAGAGGGACTGTAACAAATTCTGTTCTGTTTTGTTATCTTGTTAGATTTGGGCAACACACTGGGTTTGCTCTTCTGTTGTTTGTGGAACTCTGATAAGAACCCTCTTCTGTGCTAGCTGCAACCCAATCTTACTGGGGGGGGATTTTTAAAGTCATAATGACAGTTACGTCCTCAGCTCACACAGTGCCTAGCTGCCCTTTGTGCCATTAAAAATCTCCCTTCTAATTTTGTGTTTTTATTTAGCGTTTTTGTTTTCCTTTTCAAAACAAGCATTTGAAGTATTTGTCAGCCAGAGTCATGTTTGTTACTTGTTTAATCATTACACCCAATTTCTTACTCTGGGAAGGTCACAATTCTGTTTTACTACAGATACGTGAATATTGTTTGAAGAGTTATAGGGGATCTTTCTGTCTTAAGTGAGAACATTTTAGATTTGTTTCAGATGTGAATTTTATTTTCAAAATGCTTCTAGAAAGAATATTTTAGTCAGGGTTACATGAGAATGTGATAAAGCATACATCTGTCAACTTTGTAATGGGGCAAATATTAAAACAGTTCAATAATAAGTTAATTCTCATGTTTATCATCTTTACTTAAAGGTCTTGATGCTTACTACCGCTGTATGGTAGCATACAGCAATTCTGAACAGCACAAGCTTTATCTGGCAGAGGGAATTCCTGCTGCTAGCACTTGTGAAGCTTTGATGCAGCAATTGTGGAAAATGTTTGATATGCAAATTCTTACCAAAAAGCATTCTGAAATACATTATTTAAAGTAACGCTTTCCATTGATTATAGAAAACAGTTTCATAGCAGTTAAATGTTACTAAGTAGTTACTCCAGTTCTGGTAAAATGATGAGGTTTGTGCTGTATTTTATGTTATGTTTTCATCACTCCTGCTATTCATGGATTTCCTCTGCTGCTGTCTATGAAAAATTGTTACATTTGGTAAATTCTGGTATAACAGATCAAATGGAAATACAGTTATAATTTATTTTTGCTTGTATTTAGAGCATTAATGCCTTCAGCTGGAAATGTTGGAAAACGAAGTATCGGAATGTGGAAATTGCCAAGTCTGTAGGGAAGTGTCACATCGTATATTAGATTCTAATATATATCTGTGCTCCATCAACAGGTTCTTGAATTGTTTGCACTCAGCGCAGGATGTATGTTGATCAAATGGTTTTTGTTTTAGTGAAAACTAATAAATTGCTGAAGTACTGTGTATGTCACTTGGTGCATTGTGCAGCAGATTTAAGAAAAAACAAATCTGCATTTGGCAAATAGAGAAGGAATTTGAAATTAGTATTTCATTCTGCTAAGGGTCTAAATGCACTTTTGAGTAAATTGTAAATGAAACTCAAATGGTTTGGAAATAGTTTTTTGTTGTTGTTTGCTTGTTTTTGTTTTTTCTAATCCAATCTCAAGATTGGGTTGCAGTCTAACAGTGCATTTGATCTTTCAGTCCATTTTATAT
Organism: Cygnus olor; assembly: GCF_009769625.2. NCBI lineage: Eukaryota > Metazoa > Chordata > Aves > Anseriformes > Anatidae > Cygnus > Cygnus olor. The sequence continues at coordinate 4,892,710 of NC_049177.1, read as the reverse complement.
TTAAAATTGATGTCAATATATGTAGTTCCTTAGACATCAGTTTTGTTGTGAAACTTTATTTCTTCTACAGAATGTGAAAATAAAGCGGTTCATTCATTTTAGCTTCAGCGCAGAAGATTAGAAAGACTTCTTAAAATACTTGCGTGGGCTTAATATCTTTGATGAGTGTGTTTTCCTTTCAAATTAGAACAAAACAGGGAATTTAATACTTCTATGTTCTGCATTCCTCCAGGTCCCATTGAGGCCACCTGTCCTGTGGGTGTCCGTGCTTCTCAGTGTTATCTGGCCAGGGCTATGGTGGGACTGGACTGTAAGTCACGGCTGATTTTCAGGTGCTTGGCTTCCTTGCTCCTGCAGTCTTAGTCCTGTAGCCTACCGTGGCAGCCAAAATCCCCAGCGGGCACCACATTCTTACCCTGTGCTCTTACATTGCTGAGCACAAAGGCAGCTTCAGGGGAATTTGAAATCCTGGTGGTACCAGCATAGACCCACTACTCACCAGCCAGCAATTTGCCTGGTTATCTTTCCTTTTTCTCATTGTTTTTGTCTTCCCATGCCCAGTGTAACAAGATCAACGTCAAAGTCACCTGATGGAACGTGTTGCACGTGTCCCCTTGCACATGTAGACAGCTGTAGAGTAAGTTCTGAGAAGTGCATGGTTAGAAGTAGCAGCCTCCATCACACGGGGGATTTTGTAGTGAGAAGAGCTGTAAACTTCTGAACAATCTTTTTGAGCTCAAAATAAGAACAAGGGTTATATACCTCATCTGAGGGGCCCCCAAAGGGGGAGGGGGGATTTCTACTAAAGCTTTTGTAAATATAAGACTTGCAGGATTCTGAATTGGGAATTGTAACTACTTTTCCTGTTGTGAAAATCTATGTAGTGTAAAAACACATTTCATTAGAACGACCAACCAAGAAATTCCAAGGATGCTGTCAATTCCAAGGATCTCCTTTGAATTCCTACACTTACTTAAAAAAATGTTTCAGGCCTTTAGACTAAATTTAATCTAGGTGTCATAAATGTTCTTTGCAGAGAATAGTATTTTTGGGGTAGGTTGGAAAATTAAAAAATTATGTATCAGAAAAAGACCTTGCAAGTTAACTGATGCTGCTATTACTGCAGATTACACACAGCTTCCCACTGAGGTGTGGTCCTTCTTGTAGCTTAGCAGTAAAATATTTTGCTGAAATGAAAGCAAAGAACAATGTGCAACTGAAGCTGAGAACATAATGCCTGTCCTCATGCTGCTGATTCTATAGACAGGATGTGGAAAAAGTTGTGGGATTGAAACCATACATAAAAACATCCTATAAAGCTTGCAAATTTATGCAGAGATTGCTATAGGACATCCGACTCCTTTGCAATAACCTTTTTCCTGCTAGAATTCACAAGCTTTTATTCTGTACTAAAGCTACGTCTAGGCCATGCAATGCAGCATTTTTCATTTCTTTAATGTGGTGTATTAACTACTTCGGGCTTTCTATCAGTGTGTGTACATCTGTTTCCTTACCGGTAAGAGGAACAATCGTCAACTTGCGTACACCTTGGGCCAGGCTGAGAAATGAATTGAATGACCAGTTGTATATTACTGTAATTGGTTATTTAACGTAAACTCATTTTTCAATGTGATCTTGGTTGTTACTATGACCTGCCTGAACATTGTATATCCTAATTGAGTTATATTGTATGAATTATTTATTTGTAATTGGATATCATGTTTCAAAAATAAAATTAATTTCACAAATTAGGCCCCATATGTCCATTTTTTTTAAGTGGTGTCTCATTTTTATCAGTCTGGGCCTAGATAACTTACAGCTGTAAATGAGTGAATTGACTAACAAATTAGTTGGGAATGTGGCTGTTTAAGAATGGGAATGGATCAAAATGTTGTGTTACAAAGGAGGTCTGTTGGGTGGTGGGTATGCCCATGTGTTTTGCTTCCTGCCTCCCAGTGCTGGTACTCATGTTTAATACCTCGACAGTTGTCTGTGTTAATAGCCATGCTCTTGTGCTTTGCAGGTGGTGAATATTCAGGTTGACTGCTTGGCTGTTAGCGCTGTACACACATTGTTGATTTATTTATCTGTATGTTGATGTTGTTGACAACCTTACGAATCTGCACAAGGTAACGGCACACCCTTTATGTGTAGGGCTCGCCAACTCAGATGTAAAGAAAATGACCTGCCATTTACGTTTTCCGCTTTTTGAGCACCAGCCGTGGTAATACCTTATGTAAAGCTGTAAGGTACTGGTGTCTTTTACTGTGCTAGTGTATTAGCGCTTACAGCTGGTGTTAGATTTTTAAGTTTGTGGGCTGAAGGGTCAGATCCCAAAGTGATGCTAATGCTTGCAATTGGACTTCTTGAGATCTTGAGCAGTTAGAAGATTGTGATCACAAGCTCACAAACTGTTGATGAGATCTTTTTTTGCTTCTTCTTCCTTTTTTTTTTCTTTTTTTTACTTAAAAGTTCCTTAGATGCATAGGGTCATAGTGCTGGCTGAACGTGAAGCCTTCCCTGCTGAATAGATGATCTTTATCCCTTACAACCATGAGAATCTCCAGTTTCCTTCTGTTTTTAAGCAATATTCAAAGTAGCTGTTTTCTTTCCTTCAAAGGACTGACATTTTTTATTTCAAATTCATTTAAGATAATGTGACTCGATTGATTTCCCCCTCCCCCCCCCCCCCCCACCTTCCCCCTGGGCACCTACAGCTGCTAAAATGATTTTAGGAGGCTCTTTAATAACATACACAGTTCTGAACTTTTATAGTAGGCAATTTATTATAGCAAATAATTTCAGCAAGGATAAATATGTAACCATGTTAGGAGTTTTACTTCTCAGGAAAAAAATAAATCTGTTAAGGAAACCATTGGAAGGTATAGATTCAAAATATTGAATACAATAAAATTATAGCTAAAGTATCCTGAAGTTCTGAGTTGCTATTGTTGTCCACACCAGAAAAGTCTCGGGGAGGTAGCAGGGAAAGGGAATACCAAAATGGTTGAAAAACTGAATCAACTGTCCTGATGTGTGAATGAACTAGAATCCTCTTTTAATACTTAGGAATAATATATACATAAGAATTTCTGTGTATATTCATTTTCTGTTTTGGGCATAGAAATTAACCCAAGAACACCACCTGGGCTCTGTGCATAACTGTGGCCGTGCTGGTGTAGCATGGCTTCTGAACGGCTGAGACATCACCTCGCTGCTTGCAGCTGGGCGTCTCGGCAGTGGTGGCCAGATGGATGGGGTCTTCCTGCTGTCCGAGTTACAGGTTCTCCTGTGGCCAAGAGCAGATAAAAGGCAAATGGTGTGGGAAGTTGCCACTGCGTTTTCCCTTATCTCACACACAAAGTGGATTTGTCTGCACTCTGCAAGCTAGGGGAACAGATGATGTGTGTGCCTTTTCTTTATGCTGAGGGATTAATTAATAGAAATATTTCTTGGCTAGGAGAAAAGGGCTGAGTAGTTTTCATCTGTGTTCTGGGGTACAAAGGAGAATTGGGAAAATGTCAAATGCTACCAGGAAAATACCTCTTGCCTTTGGATAGTTCAAACCACATCAGGCTGGGACAGCTCTGTGCACCCATGTGTCTGTGCCTGCAGCAGTGGTACCCCAGCACTGCGGTGCTTTGGGCACGTGTCCACAGGTGAGAAGTGGCTGGTAGAAAAGAAAGCACCGTTTCCCTACGAGTATATGTAGGCTGTGTTTTCTGTGACTGTACGTACCTTAAAGAGTGACACAGCCACCTATAATGAAATATTTCATGCAAGGAACATTAGAAACAAAACAAAAAACCCACACCCTTTATTTCAGACTTTGGGGTTATGCAGTGCTGCCAAGCACAAGAGCAGGAAAATAGCCATGTGCCATGTTTTAATCTCTAGCCCATGAGTATAATCTCCAAATATAAACTCAACTGAATGAATTAAGATAGCTCTACCCTTTAAAAAAAAAAGTGGAAAAACAAAACAAAATGCCACAAGATATGGACAACCATTTAGGGTGCAAAAAGACACAATGAATGGAAAGGAATAGGGATCAAAAACCTTTTTTTTTTTCCAAATGTTTCTGATACATTCTTTCTTTCTCACTGTATTTGAACAATATGCTTTAGTTTTTTTCTATAACGTTTTCTATTAGCAGTGGTGGTAAGGATTGGTAATTATTTCCAGGTAATTGAGATACAACTTTACGAATGTAAATGATTTTAATGGAGAAGTTTGTACAGCTTTCCATCAATACGTGATTGCAGTAACTGTTTTGCACAGGCCTGGTAGATACTGTCTTTAATACCTCTGGAACAGAAAAATCTTGATGCGGATCCTTACAGATATGTAGAGTTCCTGCTACTTAAGGCACCTAGAGAGGGTGGAGGAAAAAACGGCATCATCCTGAAGTATGAAAATACTAATAACAAAAAAGAGTGGCTATTGTGTCAAGCAACCATAAAATTCACTCTATCCCAATCTGGGAAAAAGTTCTGGATGGCTAACTAATTAACACAGACATTGTTTTAAGGATTTACCTTAGTGGCACTGATAGATACGGTTCAGTCTTTTCTAAATTAGATTTGTATCAGATTTTGCTGCCAAGACACTATTTCATTACCATTCCTAGTACCGAATGTATCTGTTGTAGGCTATAAAACTTAATTGCGTAATGCATTAGAGTTAAGAATGACTTGGAGAGAGTCATCCGGCATATTTTCCATTATTTGTTGTAGTCAGAAGGTATGTTGTGGATGCCTTACAAGCTTTAAGAAAGCTAATTGGTAAAGATTAAGAACTTTCTGTCTAATCAGTTTACTGCTCTGGAATCTCACCCACGTTTACTGGCAGTATTACTGCCAATATTCTTGGAAATGAAATGTTTTTGCTTGATTTGTTGCAAGCCATGACTTAGTCTGTTCGGGCTGAAGTTGTGTAACAAAGCTATCGGGAAGGCTGAGTGCCGATGAGAAGGCCAACGAGCGACCTGGCCTATTCAGCAGCTGCCTCCTCTTTCTTCCCCCACTGGCCAAAGTTGTGCAAGAGTCATACAACAATAGAAAAAGGTCAATTTTCATAAGTAATTTCCACATCAAAAGGAACTCATTGAATTTGCGATTTATCGTGACTCCACTAGGATATTCGCTTGTGCATGCACGCACACACCCAGAGACATCCAAGCTCATGCCGTGTAGGTGATACACAGCAGGTCTGGAAGGTGGGTCAGGTACTGACTGCATGTAGGGCCAGAAGACTTCTGTCTCTGCGTGGTGCAGACCAGCATGAGGCTTCTGGGGGACAGGACGTTGAGAGGCCGCCTTCGGCCTGCCTGTTCTACCTCTGCTCCACATCTCGCCGGGGATGTTGGGAGCAAAACGTACTAATGCCTCCTCGAGGCCTGTTTTTATTTGTCTGAGGCCCTGACAGGTGGGTTCCTGTGAGGTCTCCCATGTCTCCATGTCTATACTAACCATGGGATTACCTCTGCTTTCCAGAAGTGGCAGATGCCGGGTCTCGTTGTAGGCAGCGTGTTACTGATGGAGTGTTTCCCGGGGCTGGCTTCCTTCACATCCTCAATCCTAAGGACCTCTGTGGGTAGCCTAACTTGGGTTTGCTCAAATTTAATTATCCTTCCAATGACAATTATGGTGTTTCTACTGAGTATGCAGGCAAGTTCCTGTGCCTTTGCGTGCTGTCCAGTCCCCCAGATCTGCTTGTGGTGTATTTTCTTGGTTTTATCCATGGCCCATGGATAACGTTTGGCAATAATTTTCCTAATGTTTTCATAAATAGATGCGATTTAGGACTTTCTCTGGGATTTTTCCCAGTGTTGCATAGGGATACTTACTTTTAAATTTCTCAAAGCTGCTTTCTTTTGATGTATTTTTGCAAAATTTCTTTTGCAGAAATCAACAGCTTTCTGGTTGCAGGATCCGGGCAGGTGGCTGCTGCTGCAGCGAGTCTGTTGCAGTCGCCATTCCCTGCTCAAACTTTCCCACTGCATTTTGCTGTGGAATATGCAAGTACGGGTACAGCAAGTAGAGGGCAGTGTAACTTTATCACTTTGTCTGCTGAAGTCGGGCAATGAGCAGAAACACTGAGCGGCAGGCTGTGAAGGGACAGCACTGCTCCTGATGTGCAGAGGTGTTCCTGGCTCCCCAGAGCTTGCCTCCAGCCCTGCAGTTCCCGGATCATCCCTCTGGCACACCATACAGCTGGATTTAATTCTTCAGTTCAATTAAATTTCCCTCCTCTCCTTGCTCCTTGCTGCACACCTCTGCTCGTGCAAAAGCTACAGCAGGTCAGAGCCATGCAGGGAAATCAAATGTCAATGAGCACCCCATGTTTATCAGCCTGCCTTGTGCTCTCACAGCCTTCTACACAGGGTGTGTGTGATGAGCAGTGCTGGCATCAGGTGCGTCGCTCCCTTGAGCCCATGGGCACCCTCTGTGCCACACTCCTTCCTTGTCACCTTGCCATTGCACTTGTGATCGCCGGTGCAGAGGGTAGCGAGTCAGTCCTCCTCCATCGGGCACGTGCATGGAGAAGCAAGAATTGCTGATATATGCCCGATGAGCTGCTGCTACCACCTCTCCATAAAGATCTTCCTTCTTCCACTACCTGTACTAATGGTATATACAGAGAATATATATACCTTCCATGACTATGCTAATGGTATATACAGACAAATGCTGTGGTCCAAACTTCTGGTCCCGCGGTCATGACATGGAGTTGGTTTGAAAAGCTGTAGTGTGACAGGCTCTAGCACGAGAGTGACGTGGGCAAATTGGAGTATGTCAGGTACGCAAAAAACTTTATGTGATTAAATTGCAGCAAGTATTCAGTGTACAGGGGTGATTCAGCCCCTGACCGAGCTTTGCCAGGGCTCACAGGCTTTGTGCTGCTCAAAGCTGGTGTGGGGAGCTGTAGGGCTGGGGACCCGGCTGGCTTGGTGGGGCAAAGACCCGTGAGCAGAATCGCTGCAGTCGTTTGGTGTTGCTCACAAGCTGCTGCAGTCATCTGTCTGCTTTCCAAAGCTGATAGAAGTCTCGGGGCAGGGTTTTGCAGATGTATTTCTTTTATCATGAAACCAAAAACCAAAACCAAAAACAAACAAAAACAAGCAAACAAACAAAAAAACGCCCCAAAAGAACAACCTAATGCTGATGCCCATTGAGTTGGAACAGAAGAACCACCAAGCCCGGGGCCACCAGGCAGGTGTCCTGCTGTCCTGCTCTTGTCTAAGAGTCACTCACCAGCTGATGGCAGCCATGACTTTGTGGAGATGCCACACACTGTCAGTCCTGTCTCTGGTGGCTTTTGGAACTGGTGTCACCAGTAACAGCTGTAAGAGCGATGGGCGCCAGGGTGGTTTGTGTGGGAAACCTGGATTGTGGCGTTTCCTTGCACCTGGAAAGGAACAGAAGTTGCTGCTTGGCAACAAGAAGGAAACGTAAATGAAAAAGGTATGTATTTCTGATACTATTATTATTAGCTGATTGGTTAAATTACTGATATTTTTACTAAGAGCTCCCCATTCGGAACAGCTGGAGGAAGTGCAGGTGGGATAACTTGGTGGTCCTGCCCCAGGCAGCTGTTAGGAGCTCTCGCAGCACTGGTGCAGCTGCCTGCCCCCGCCTCGTGTCCATGCTACAGCTCCCTCTCCCCAGGGCGTGCTGGGGCTGGGTGCCCGCCATCGCCACCCGGACCCGTGTCACCTGCTTGTCCCCAGCCACACGCACATCCCAGCCACGGTGCTCTTACCAAAAACACGTTGGTGCAGGGGATGGGTCCTGCTGCTGTGGAGCAGGGGCACAGCTGGTGCCCCTGTGGCTCTGGGGACCCACACCTGCCTGTGCCAGCTGTGATTTTCCTCCCCTTTTGTAGCTTTGGCTGTTTGGATCAGCTTTTAAAGCCCAAGCCAATCCGGGGTAATTGAAAACTGCACTCCTACGATTTCAATCATTCATATTCTAATTATTTCCATCTGTCTTGATTTGTTTATTTACTTTTTCTGGAAAGCTCCAGTAGTGCTTAGAACAGCTTTATTGTGCTGGAAGCTTCTAGCCCCCTGCGATTTGTGGATTGCTGTGCGGATGAGGCGCAGCAAAAGCTCAGCAAGCCTCTGGAGAGCCCCGGCTGACACCGCTGAACGTTTCCTTTCCCAGCTCCGGCTGAGGCTGCGGCGCGCTCCTGGGCTTTGAATTTTTGTGTAATTAAGACTTATCTTTAAGTGTTTGGCTGCTTCTCTCCCATGCTCTTATTTTTGTTTTTGCGTCTGGCCACATCTCCAGGTTCCACGTAGTATTCCCCGTGCACTTCAGGTCTGACCCGAGGTTTTGATGACAACCCCACTGAGACGCCAGCGCTGAGCGAACTCTTCAGATGATCTCATTTTAGGAAATCTGGCCACACACTTCAGCTTCTCCGTCACTGACGAGACCGGCCGCACGCGGTGACGCTGGGCTGGGAGCACGGGGCTGCCGCGTGCTTTCCCATAAGAAGTGCCACAGTGCTCATCACCACATGCAGCCAGCTGCTGAGCAAGGACTTGAGCCAGAGCCCATTAAAGCAAAGGGGACTTTATCTCCTGACATCAGGAGACTTTGGATGGAGCTCTTTAAGGGCCCATTATGCTTAAACAATGACTTTATTCAGTGAAGGACACTGTTTTGGCTTGTAATCCTTAGAAGAGGCTTCAGAAAATTATACCCAGCTTCCCCTGTTAAATGTTCCCACTTTGATTTTCATCGCAGTTTCATTTAAGAAACCCGTAATTATTATTGTTACTATCTTGTTTGCCCTATTTTTTTAATGTGATTTTTTTTTTGCTTTTGTTGCCAAGACCTTTGCCATAGTTTTCAGAGGGAAAAAAAAAAATCTCTGGAGAGCTCAAACACTTGTAGAATCTGTATCTCTGATTAATTACTCACAATTTATGTCTTTTGAAATTAGGAAGCATATGTGGAATGAAGTGCAACTGACCTGTACTAACCGAGGAGACAGAACTCTTCAATGTTTTCCACAAATTTAGCAAGTGCTGGCCTACAGTGGTGCTGCTCAGCACCCTGCTTCTCCTCATCTCCCTCTGGATGTGGGCTCCATATGGTCCCTGTGGATCCTTTCCAACTCAGGATATTCTGTGACTCCATGAAAAGGTAGAAAAAAGGTAGAAGATGCTCCAAATTCAGTGGACATCACAGCACTTCCTCTTGGCAGTGCCAGAGCCTCCATATCCCTCCCTTGCTTTATTCAAGCTCTTCCTTCATATTGTCCTTTCTCCTCCTGCCCTTCAATATGATATTATGGGTTCTCTCTGCCCTGGCTCCCATCGGCCTGGCATGGAGCTGCTCGGCCACGTTCCTGTGCGAGTGTCCATGGGTCCCTGCAGGGAGAGCTGTCTGCTGCAGCGTGCAATTACCGCACAGCTTCCTCTCCTAAGGACACATGTTGAGCCACCAGGTATAATTAAACAATGATAGGCTTTCTGTTATTTACTAAATAAAAGTGTTTTTCTGCATTCACATGAAAGAAGCATAACTACGCCACATTCCTCAAGTTGCTGAGGATATGGGGAACAGATGGGATGAGAAACTGCAGAGGAAAACATCTAGGAGTAATTACAGCAGGTCCTTTGAGGAATCTAACTTGTACAAGGCCTCTTTCCACTCAACTCTTCTGGATGATTTCTCTCCTCCCCCCTTCATTTGTGGGCCCATTTTTTTCCAGCGCTGGCCCCCAGAGCCTACTTGGGGAGCTGTGCAGTGAGGTCCGGCATTGCTCCTGGCGGCAGTCCCGCACACCCTGCCCTGCAATTGCCACCTGCCTCCACCGACGGGGTTCCTGGTACGTGTGCAGTGCTCACTGGGTTAGGGAATGCATTTCGTGCGGCCCGCGCAGCTCCTCTGGGAGCTGGTCAATGCTTCAGCAGTGCAGGGGATCAGCAGTGCAGGGAATCAATAACGCAGTCCATCCGAGGGTAGGATAATTAACTTGTGTTTTTTTTATTTCCTAGGTTAATAAACTGAAGTGTTGGTAATTTCAAAGTATGCCATCTCTGCCGATTTCTCCTGCTGGTCCATGTGACGATCTTTTTTAAGTTGTATGGATATCCATTAAGTTGTATGGATATCCAAAGGCACGATCTGGGCATGTTCATACTCTGAAACCAAAGTTTAAGAAAATATGGATGATGGTAAGTATGATGGATAGCAACAAGCTTTTAAACAATTTAAATACTGTCTAAGCGATAATTAACATGTCACTCAGGGATAATTTTCATGCAACTTTCCTCACAGCTAGGCCTGTTCCAGCTTCAGCTGTGCGAGCAGAGGTGTGTGCATGGGGAGCGTGATCCTGCGGTGTCCCTGTGCGGGGCTGACACAGGTTGGCAGCCCTGGGGAGCTGCTGGCGGTGATGCACAGGCTTAGTTCAGTCCGCTCCCATGCACCACTTAGTGTTTATCTTCTGGTTGGCTTGTTCTGTCTGTGTGTGTGGTTTTTATTTTAAATATATGTTTAGGGTTCCTCGTGTGTGTGCAGCCAGCCATCACAGAGCAGCAGTGTTGCTCCCCCCCCTCGACATGCGCCTCTTCTTCCAGCTGAATAACCTATTGTAACAGCTTCAGAGTTCCCGTTACTGTGGGTGCTGCAGTCTGACATATTTATCCTTAGTTCGTCTTGGATATTAGTGAAGCTGGGCTGCAGCCACTTGCAGACAGAGCCGAGGCACAGGATGCACTTTCCAGCCCTACTGTTGAGCACATAGATTTCTACCCTTGTTGTTGACACACTCAACCAGTATTTGCATTTCTTCTTCTGAGGATCTGTTTGCTAATGTCACTTTGGGGTAGGATTTTTGCAAATTATCTGTTCATTTACTAATACATAAGCACACACTGCTTAGGATCCTGAACAACTATTCTGTGTCTTGAGGCTGAGGAGGGCTCATGCATACGTGAATGGTCTTTGTATTCCACAGCAGTGTAAAACTTCTGTAGCTTTAATGCTCCAATACCTGCAAGTTGCTCACGAGGCAGAGCCTTCAGGGCTTGGCCATTGTCTGGGAAAAGCTGGGCTAATTTCTTCTGATAAGATGTTTGTAAGAAATTCCCTTCCAGATAATCATCTGTGGTTTGCTTTTTCAAGGTTTCTTCTATCTCAGCCACCTGATATTTTACTCCTTCTTTGGACTACAGGAGTTTTTCAGCCAGTAAAGGGGAAAAACAAATTTATGGGGCTAACAAGTTGTGACGAGTGTTTGTAATTTGCCTGTGAATCAGGTGTAATTGCAGTCGTGTGCAACAGGTGACTCGGTGAACAGCAACGAAGTTCATTTTCCCCATTAATTTGAGAAGCTTGAAGGTCAAAGAGCAGTGGTTCTGACATGATTCCCTCTTGCTTTGGATGTAGGGGGACTTCATACCTCTTCCATTTTGTGTGTGATACTGCTTTCATAGATATAAGGGTTTTTTAAAAAACATAACAGAACACTACTTTGAAGGCTGTATCAGGTTAAGCTGAGATACGAGCCAAAAGCTTTACCTCAGGGTGAGGATGGTCTTGTTGCTCTAGCAGAGGCCAGGCGGTTGGGCCTCCATTCTCTGACCCCGCATCCTGCTGGCCTCGGTGCACGTCTCCCCGCCAGGCTGCCTGCCCTGCCAGATGGCAAACCGAGGGCGAGCTCTGTGCCCAGCCTGCAGTCACACCGGGCCTGTAGTCTGAGCGGCGCTGGGCCTGGACAGGCTGCACTACACGGATGAGGGTGAGGCTGGCCAGGACGTTTCTGTTCCTCTTCCCTTCTCCACACCAAGCTGTGTAAGGAGCCCGGCTGCCCTGAGCTCGGCCCAGGGTGAGCCATTTCTGTGCCCCACGTGAGCCTTGGTCAAACCACCCCTGCTCAGAGCAGCAGGGAAAAGCGGCTGAGAAACGCAGGGCTCTGCTGTGGGCCTTTGGGGACCCAGGCGCGGGTGTGAGCGCAGGGACAGACCTGCTGGTCCTCGAGGGAGAGCAGGGTGGAAACAGGGGATCTTGTCATGTCCGGATTGCTCACGCAAACTCCAAGCACTCACAACTCAGATCCCCAGACGATTAGGTTTAAGGAAGTAAGGGATTTGGTGTTGCATTTTTGGTTATCCGGGGCTCCCAAAGCCATAGGCTAACCTCTGAGCACAGAGCAAGCCGCTTCTCTCCTCCGCCTTGTTCTCTTAGCAGCCTGACTCCTTCTGGAGCCCTCTGGAAAGCAGCCAGCAGACGATCATTAGCTGCGGCTGACGGGGAAGTGGGAATGGTGCCCTGACAACGTCTGAGCAGCGCAAGGAGTAGGAGTATCGCCACAATGCCCTGCTCCTCGTGAAATGGCTGCAGCCGGGAGCACAGCTCCTGCTTGGCGGTGCTGGTGCAGCTTGCGGGCTGGGCCTGGCATGCCCCCAGCCATGGACGGGTCCCTGGGGATTTGGATGGCACTTTGCTTCTTGCTTGGTGTCCTGTGCACCACAACTGCCCCCTGAGAAGCCCTTCATCTCTAGAAAGGCAGTGATATGTAGTTAATATGGATGCAAGAAATTTTCATTTGGTTTTCACTTGTAATTAGTGCATATGATTTGTTTTCATTTTACTGTTATAAAAATGCAAATCTACTCTAGTTGTCCTTACTTTGATTTGTTAACAAGATCTTTCGTTTTGCTGTTCATTTTTAAAGACAGATGAAACCCCACCAGTTTAACAATGCTAGCGGACGCTACCAAAGCGGCACGTCGCCTGCCTGTGAGAGACCACGGTACGTTCCCTTATTAATTAAAATGCTGTCCAGCATTTGGAGCGCGTTACCTGCCCAGCACAGCATCCTGCTTGCCTCGGTGCCATGGCAATCTCATTTCTGCAGCAGCCTTTGCTGCCGAGCCTCGCTCGTAGCCACAGCAACATTTAGGGATAGGTGACACCACGCCGGGATGGGTGACACCGTGCCGGGCAGCCCAGGGACGGGGCGGCTGCTCCCACAGCAGCTGCTGCTTTTTGGGTTCCGTTGCGGTCCAGCACATGGCTCTTTCCATGTGCTACCGAACCTACTTGCTTTAAAATTGACCAGTTCTGAAATGAAGGGTTGAGTCAGATAACGGAAATGAAATGAAAGCCCTAATAAATTAGGGGGCAAAGCCTCGGTTCACTGTACTAACAAGACTTCTGGAAATTTAATTTAGTTAATTTGGCTCAGGAAAGCAGATTATTATTGAGAGGAGCTGGGCAATTTATTTGATGTATCTGAGAGCTGGATAACTGAGTCAATGCCTCTATCTTTTTTATTTTATTTTCTCTTTTTGGGATTCATCATACCTGAAACCATTCATTAGAAAATAAATAAATAAATAAATAAAAGGACAACTCGGTATTTTGGCAGTGACCTAGGCTTCCCCCACAGGGCTTTTCATCTGTGAGGATGCTCTACTACCTGTAGGAGGTATTGCAGACAGAAGATGGGCTGTGCGTGAGATGGAGAGAATGACAGGGCTATACCAGAAACTGGGAAACAGTATACTCTGAGACCTGGAGGTGCTACAGCAATGTCTGCAGTAGGACAGATGACAGATTTGTAGTCAGACAGACGTGTTGTTTTGGAGTGCTATGTAGAGCTGATCGATCGTCATGGCTATTGACATCAATGGGTTATGATTTTATTAGGCTGGCAACTTGCAGAGCTAGTAGAGTTAGTAGGAATTTTATCTATGAAGGGATTTAGGTTTTAAGCCTAAAGGGCAGAATATGATTCACCTTATAAAAAAAACAAACAAACCCAGCAAGTTCAGTGGAAATGACCCCTGGGAGGATTTGCCGTATCTAACGGAAATGAGAAGTTCACAGGCTAAGCCCGTGCTTCTTGACTGCCTGTAATATAGCAGACATTTTCTGTCCTTAGAAATGGAGCACAGTGGGAGCTGGTGAGAGAGCACTCCTGGGGCTGTGGGCTTCCTACAGGGGCTCAGCATCCCATGATATGCAGTCTGCTGAGTGCCACAGGGACGGGGCCCCTGGTTTTGAATGATTTTGCAGTTGCCTTTTATCCATCTCATAGTTGAAAGATGTGACTTTTGTTTTATTCTGGTCTGGTTCTTTGCTACCATGTCCCACAGGAGATGAGAATAAGGGTTTTCTCCCCTCGCTGCCTCCAGTCTGCATCCCAGCACGGCCCATCATCCAGTGCTGCAGTGACCGTGTGCTGTCTGCTCTTTTGTTCTCTTCTGCATGCTCTTCCCAGAGAGCTAGCTTGGTATTTAAAAGAAGACTTCATGATAGACCAAAACATTGATGGGAATTTGGGTTTATCTTGTTAATTCTTGGGTTTAGGAAAAATAATGAAGGGCCATTTTTATTTGAGATGCATTGGTTGGTTCAGCAGAAAATCAAAAAGCTTAATCATCAAGGCTCCTTAATCCCAGAAAGCTGATGTTTTTCTTGTTTTCTTCTTTCCTCACTTATGCTGGTTGCTGGTCCTAATGCCAAGATATGTCCACAGCAATTAAATCTGCACACATTTTTTTCATTTGAAGCTGTTGCTTACAAACAATTGATTTAGGTTGCATGTTCTCTATGTCTGAGCTCCAGTCCCAGTAAGATGTACCAGGCAGCAAGGACTAGAACCTTCCAGATAGATATACCCATTCTGCGCAAGAATGAGCAACCATTTAAAGAAAGTTTAAAAAAAAAAAAAAAGGCCTGGCAAAAACATGTCCCAGCCTTTGGGAGAAGCAGGGGAGAGCAAGACGTGGGCGCTCCAGCTGGAAGCATTCCTGGAATGTGCCTTGCGCCAGCGCTGCTGCTGGCAGGGGCAAGGAGTGGGGCTGGCCCCCCAGGGACATGCGGCAACGAAAGTTTGTCTTTTGGGAGCAGGAGGGAGCCTATTCTGGCAGCTTTCTCATAGAGGGCGATATTCAGAGAGCGCTCAGAGCTTTCCTGAGCTGCCCCAGCTGAATGCGCTTGGCACAACGGCTGTTCCAGGGCTTGGAGGACACGAGGTGTCTCGCTCATAGCAGAGCCAGCCCCGTCCCGCAGCAACACCCCTGTGATCCGATGTGGCACAGTAAGTATGCTGATGAGCAGAAATGCCACAGAAAAGCTACAGGGGACATGGGCAAACAATATGAATGTGTGGTGCTGAGGAATGTATATGCATGTGGCTAGGTATTTATTGTCTTGTGGCGTTATTTAGACTGTCTTTAAAATCTTTCCCATATCCCTTCCCCCTTACAACTACAGGCAAGCAGGTGGTTTTTAGAGGGCTTTGAAGAAGCAACTTTGGCAGGCTGGTTTGTGAAGGGCATCGATGTTGAAAATGGGATAACGTGGGAGAAATCAAAGGAGAGGGACCAGAGGTGCAGATGCAGAAGGTGGCGAGAAGCAGGAGTAGCTTTCACCCCACCACGTACGTACAGACTGCATGAGTGCTGGTTTTCAAAGTAGCAGCATCTAGTTTGCAACTTCAGTTGATGGTTGAAGCACTTGGGATGAGGATAGGCTGTGTCCCCTTGCCTGTACAATGCACGGAGCCTGAGGGTGAGCCCGTGGGGCAGAGGGAGCCTGCAAAGTAGATGGCTTGTGTGCATCCCCGACCGTGAGGGAGGCTGGCAGGGAACGTGGGGGCTGAGCGAGCACATGATGGGAAAGACAACCAACATGGCCTTTCCCAGCTCTGTATTCATTTGGAAATGGGTAGCAGCATGTCAAAAAGTCGTCGTCATTCAGGATCCTTGCTGTAAACATATTCCTTGTCTGCAGTGCAGCAGCAAAGGGGACAAAGAGCCCGCTGTGCTGCGCCCTTTCTTCTGCTGCACACTGCTGCTGCTCCCCAGGCTGAGCAACCACTGCATACCATGAACTGGGTTTACTACACACAATACACAGTTATGGTGCCTTCAGGAACTCTTCTAACGTTTCAGTTTCAGGATTGATTAGCACTCCACTGACGCGTGAATATTCAAGTGTGTGTTTGTGAAAGTCAGGAAATTCTGTGAATATGGCCGCATCAGGATTCTTTAGTTATGTAACTCAAAGGAGTATTAATTAATTCTATGTGTCCAGAGATGTTTTTCTTGTATTTCCCATCTGGAATAGCAGTATTTTTTTTTCCAAAACACGTTGCTTTTCTAGAGCTTGCAAGGAAAATGCAGGATCATCAGTATCTGTGCAGAATTCTCGACTTCCTGTCACTTCCTAGATTTGAGTGAGATACCAGCTTAATATGAAGAGCAAAAAGACCACACAAGACCACACATTGTTTACTTTGGGCTGATTATTCACATGTTACAAGCAGCCAAGAAAGGAGACTGTTTTCCCCTAGCTCTAAAAGCATAATTCCATCAAACTAATGGCTGTCTTTGCTTTAACAAATAGAATCAGGATGGGACAATATCTCCCCACTGAGATATAAATGCCTGCACATGCAAAATATATCTCCTCTGGTTTCTCCTGTCACTGCAAGTAAGCTGCCCCTGGTAACAGTAGGCAGCTATACGTTATTAAGTTTCTTTTCTTTGGTGTCACTCTTTAAAAATAAATTTGGGGACTTCATTTTTATTCCTTTAATCAATCTTTTTGTTGCACTGTCAAAGTGTGCTCTCGCTCTTCTTTTTCTGTTCAACGCATGGGGACAGCTTTCCATGGATGGTATGGCTGTGCCTCATGGGGAACACAACAGTTTCTCATTTTCTGTCCAGTTTTGATGTCTACATTTTGTCCACCTAATCTGCATGGTATGAACTCACTGTGCTGATGATGGAGATATCAGGAGGACTTCTGACGGGCTTTTCCTTGGGCTTTCCTTGTCTCTTGGAGCTCTTTTGAAACTTCTTTCATGCAGGAGGCAAAGCAAGGTGGTGGTGTTGGTAGTGCTGGGCTTGGGGGTTTGCATCAGTCAGGGTCTAGTGGAAGATTACATCACTGGAGCTCCATCAGTTGTCCCCATGAAGCTGGATTACCTGTGCTGGTGTTAACAGAAAGAAATGAGTCTTTTCTATCAGTGAGGGACGAAGAAATCCCATTCTGTTAGAGCTGGCACGACCCTGCACTGCATACAGTTTTTTGCATTATGCGTTTAGAGACGAGTTGTCTGCACACTCACATCTGTGGCCCCAGTGACTAATGCTGTGAAACCACACTGACTCCAAGGCTTCATGGGGCTTTGCAAGGCCACCCTTCAGAACAGACCTCAGCCTGCTTTCAGCAATCATCTTTCGTTACTGTCTTTTATCTGGACACTAAAGGGGAAATCCAACCCTTACAGGAGCCAAAGGCAGGCTCCAGATGGGTTCGCCATTAGAGGCTGAGAGTTCAGCGGTGGGTTTCAGAACTTGCAGTTTCATGCTTTCCCTCCCTTGCCATGAAGAATTCCTCCCATTTGAGAAGATACATGTGTTATTGCTGCCTCCTTTGTTTGCTTTCTTTCCTCTTTGCTATACACCTGAGTTTCATCCAACTGCTGCTATTTACACCCCAGATTGCTATTTGGTGCCTTTTGTTGTGGTTTCCAAAGCAGACTTTTGGAATAAGAATGCAAATAACTGTTCTGAATACTTTATGCTCTAAAAGTAAGTACAGTCAACAGATGCCAAGATATAATAAATCAAACTGAAGTGCTGTCTTAGTTGCTTCAGCTTGAAAGGGGCTGCTGCAGAAAACGGCAGTGATGAAATCTGAACTACATTTGCAGTCCCATGAATATTCAGGTCAACAGGGTGGAGAACAAAAATTAATGGGGTGTGACGTTTGCCTCAACAGCTACAGCAAATGCGGAGGTTTCACAACAAAAACTGGAAGGCAGCATTACAAACGCTGCTGATGGTCGGTGCCTGATGTTGTACAAAAGCCTGGGGGCCTTGAACATGAGAGGGAGAGTGCTCAACATCTGGTATCCATGTGAAAGTGAAAAATCCGGTGCGTGCTGAAGGTCGCGGTGACCTGGGATGCTACGCTGACATGGCTGTGAAATCTTACTTTGTGAACAAATTTTCCAGGATTGGAAAAAATAATACTGAATAGAAATGTGCCTTGTTCCTCTAAGACCTTACAAGCACTTTCACATCAGCTGGACCGGGTGCATGCTACTAAGTCACTATCCATCCCTTTCATTTCTGCTCTATGCTTATTTATGGGAGGAGAGAGTGAACTTACCTCTGCGGGCTTTTTTCCTCTTCAGGAGAGATGGAAGATCACTGTGACGCTTGTGCTTTATTCTATATTGTATGTGGTTGTGAGTTCCTAAAGGTGCAGAATTGCTTTTGTGGTAAATGTCGTGATGCTCTCCTTCACTTTTTTCAACCTTTTTTTGAATACACGGCATTCAAACCTGCCATCAAGAGCAGTATTAATAGACATTAATATGAAATCTCTCGTATATACTGGCAGGTACTTTAATCTCTAGGTAGAAAACTAGACAGAGTCTGTGTAGGAGGCCAGAGTGCTACCTTGCACTCTATTAGCAATTGCTCATCATACTCACCAAATGCCGGTGGATTCAGTGGGAGTTCTGGATACTTATCTTAGGCAGGGCTCATTTATCTAAATGCTGGGGTCTTTACTATTTCTTGACATACGAAAATTAAAAATGAAATGTCGTGTTTTAGTAAGACTAAGGAGCAACTGGTCTTTTTGATTTCAGAGTCAGTGATTTCCCCAGTGGTTATTTTTTTGTCTGTCGTTTTCTTCTCAATTCCTTCCATGTGGGGTGGATGTTGAGAGCTGTTACACATTACAGTTACACATTACATCTCCGTGCTAGTGCACGTGAAAGTCACTGGTATGTGAACCTTGGCCTGCTCATTTCATGAGAGGGCCTTCCACTCCCCTTTCTTCTTGGTTTCTGCCTATGCTTGTCAAAAAAGCCCAAAGCAAAGTGTCGGAGCTGCGCTGGGCTCCTGTGTAGCCAGCAGAACTGGGAAAGAGCAAGAGCAGGAGTGGCTGGATGAGGCATGAGCCAGGGAGAACGGCAGTAGGTAGCGGGTGGCTGCTACCCGGGAAGAAGGTAGCGAACTCCCTGCTGAAGTGAATGCTACTTAAAACTGTTCCCGGCATGAGGGAATGCATGCTTTCCTACTTGAACTTCAGTGATGTACAGTTAGGTAGCTAGATGTTTGTCAGTGTCTCTAAAAATATTCCCTGTTCATCATCTCAGCTTTTCCCAAATTCCTTTCTTTAATTTCTGTGGTCAGGTGACAGCTCAAGGCAAGCACCTGAATATTTCCAGTGTTTCTCTCGCCTTTATTTTTTATGCTTCTCAATTAATGACATATGCTGAATTTTTCAGATCATGAAGAAACTTAAAATGAACAACAACAAAAAATTATAGAATTGAGGAGAGATTTTCAAGTGCAGAGAACTTAAATATTTAATTTTTTTTTTTGTTCTTACCCCTTCATCTACTTTTTTTTTTTTTAGAAGCCTTTAATGTCAATGAAGGCACTAACTCTGAACCGCCTACAGTCAGAAGCGATTCAGAGAGAGGGTGAATGGTCCTTCATGAAGCACCTTTCCACAGTTGGAAGAGTAAGCACTGCCTATTCATGGATGAAACAGAAATGTGTTTGGATTTGTCAAGTGAATTTCTTCTAAATACTGCTAATCAAATGTAGATGAGCTTGAATTATTTTTAATGGCATCCAAAATTTGGAATGCTGCTAACTGCTTTAAATCTCAAATAGAAGCAAATGCATCCAATGCATTTAATCATATACAGCGCAACTCAATCTAGCATTTGAGATCCCAAGCAAAGAAAGCTTCTCATTTATTTCGTTCTTCATTGCAGTGCATCCAAACAATAATGGTGTTTAAAAATAAAAAGGAGAAAGAAAAGAGAAAGCATTTTCAAGTCAAATGTACCTACTTCTTCTGTGTCACATCAAAGGAAAAATGTAAGGTAACATGAAGCGTACGTTTCATTTTATTGTATAGAGATATATACTCGATAAAATAACCTTGTAAAATATGTCAGCTACAGGAAAGAAAATTGAAGTTGTGATGGCTTTGGACTCAGATTCTCGTATCAAGACGCTGAAAAGTCTGTATTTTTTTTTAGTGTAACTTTTTGTTATTGCTATCATGAGAGTTACCTGTCTCCACTCTGTCTGTTTCCAGTCACTCACAGCTTTCTAAATTCAGTTTATGGGTTGAAAAGAAATGTCTGTCCCCAAACACTGCAGCTCCCATAACTGATCCCTTATAGTCAACGTTAAACTTAGTGTATGCTGTTATTCCAGACATCACTGCGATTTTCTGTTGCTTGTCATCTCTCAGGATCAGAAGCCAATTTTGCCTTAGAGATCTCTGTTGTGTGCTTGGAAGGCAATTGCAATACTCCAGGCACGACTTTGTGGGTAATCTCTTGCCTCTGGTAGGGTTGTGAGCACTAGGGCAAATGGCCACCTTGGCTGCGGGGTGTGTCTAAAGACATATTTGCTGTTATTGATTAAAAACTGAGAGCTTCTGCTGCTCTGGGTACAGGGAATGCCTGAGAAACTTAACTTTTATGATATGGGGTTTGCTCTGAAATGTGGATAAAACCTGAATTAAAGCAAAATAAACAGTGAAGTTTGCAAGAAGGGTGATTCATGCATTTTTTTGACTTATACCTGCATGTTGCCATCAGTGAAGACTGTACAGTACCAAGGCAGAGCTGTAGCATTTTACTAAGTTTTATACAGTTAGTAACTGGGTAGTGTTGCTTCCATTCGGTATCCAGGTGGTAACACAGTGTATCGTGGATGATACTAAGAAAATTGCCACCTTCCTCCAGAAATTGCTTGCATGAAGTATATCAAAGTGTCATCTATTTCTGCAGCATGAAATACAGGGAAGAGTCATGGAAAATGACAATGAACCTAGAGCTGCGTGAGAATTGCTCAGATGCCAAGCCAGCCATGCGGTAATGCTGTTGCACTTACGCACACAATGGTTATTACCTTTTCAGGTAGTGATCTGCAAATGCATCACAATGCTGTACCCTCACAGCACATGTAATTTGTAGGTATCATTAGGTCCATTTTACAAGTGGGTGAACAGAGGCATAGGAGTGTTAAGAGCATATAACAAAGCTCATAAACTTCATACTGTAAGTGGGCTTGTTAGAGAGGACACACATGGCTTGTGTCAGGCTACTGTGTCCTACGCTGGGAATAAGTCCATGACTTACTCGCTGGTTTTGAACAAATTCTTTTATTCCAACACACTCATGAGGTTCACAGAAAATTGAGTTGCACAGAATTTGAAAGAAGCAGGTTCCATTCCTGATTCAATGTTTGCCTTTGGTGGGGTATTACTGTTAACTTTAACGGGCTTTGACTTCAAGAAGCTTTGGATCAGATCTTGAGTGAGGCATGTGTTTTGCAGGAGGACCAGAAGTCAGCACACACTTCACAGCACGGCAGGTCTTTAAATGCAAAACAAAATCAAGGGCACAAACATCCCTTCTTGTTGTGTCTTCCTTTATTGTGTCAAGCCCAGCTCTTGATCTCTAATTCTACTTTAACTGAAATCATATATAAGAGTGGAAAACATTGATCATCTTTCCTGTCTTCCCCCCCCCCCCCCCCCCCCCCCCAGTGCCTGGAAGCTCCAAACTATAACTTGGCCAATATTTGCAGGACAAAGCTCTCCCCCCTTTTTCTCCCTAGTGGTAAATTCCCAACCATTACTTCCATTAAAGGTCCACATTCAGGAAGAAAAACCCAATCCCTCTGACTTTCCCATGTATAATTTCTTTCCATTCTATTGAACTTTGAATGACTATTTCCAAGAATGCCCATGCTCAAAAACTCTGAAGAGTCACACTGTTGGCATATACTTACCAAATGGGCTCAGCTTCCCGTAGGAACGAGCCCTTTAATGGTTGTATCTTGTATCTTTAGTCTTATTAACTCAGTAAGTGGAAAAAGAAAGATAAATGCAGCATCAGACTGCGGATTTTGACCGTAATGAAGGGTTAGGCTCGTATTTTCCATGGTAGCCTGCAGAGAGTTATCCGAATCTCTAAGGACACTTCATCTTGTCTTGATAATGGATTCTGTCTTTGTTCCATTTTCTGTCCATCCTCAAATTTTTATCTGGAGAAAGGATTCACATTATGTTGTCCCTTAAGCCATGTTGTGAAGAATTCCTGCCCCATGGGATGCCTTGAGCTTCAACTTCTGCGTCCTTTGGTGACGGAGGTTGCTGCCACAAAAGGCTCTCTAGGAGACAGGGACTTTGAGAAAAAAACATTCGCTTCAGCAACAATATTGCGACCTTTTCATCGTTGGAGTGCCCGTCTGTTCCTCATCTTTATTAGTCTGATTGATTTTCAAAGGTATCTGGGAAAGTGGGAGCAAAAGCATGAGGCTTATTCTCAAAAGTTAGAGCCTAGGTTAGGGGTGACTCAAAGATGGTGAACAGGAACACGTGAGAGGCAATTACTGAAAGTGTAAGAGACCTGAAAATGAAATTTCAGGAGAAGTTGTGTGAGGTTTGGTTGAAAAAAAATTAATCTGAAAGGAAGAAGGGAAACCTTCAACAAGAAATAGATAGTAAATTTAACTCCAAAAACAAGATTACTTCAAATCAAGCAAGGTTTTGTGTTTTTTTCTCCCTTGACTAACAGTTTTATGTTGTGCAAAATATAACTTGTAACAAAAGTAATTTTGAAATGCAGAGTTGAAAGGCAACAATTTTCATCTTTCTAGGTCTTTTGTTGCTGTTGTTTTAGATTAAAAATGTAGTTTCTGCAGGGTACAGATGGAGAAAGCTGACATGTCGCCAGAACACAAGTGGCATATGTTTTTCAGATGGTTATTCCCCAATGTCTTCCTATCCCTCCTCTTAATCTCTGTAAGAAGGCCCAGGGATTCCTTCCAGATCTTTTTAAAATTAAACTATTTTTCAGCATCGTGGCCTAACAGATGGAGAAGAGTTGTTGTCATCAGCTAGTCAAAGTAAATATAGTTGCAAAGAGTTTTCAGCAACAGCTATGCATAATTATGCAATTCGGTCTTCTTTCCATTGGACTTCAGGGGATTGCATAAATGTATGGATGTACCTGACAAGTCTTCCTGTGCCCTTGTCGGGTGCTGCAGTTCACCTTGGTGTCTTTGTACAGAGCTTCAGCTACATGCCTTGGAGCAAATAAGAGACCCTGTTTGCACCTGCAGAAGAGATGGTCCACCTGCTGCTCTGCTGGCTCACCTGTGGGAGCTCAGGGGTGTTGGTGCATCTGGATGTCTGAGGTTGCTGCTCACATTCAGGTGGGTGATGGCCTGTATTCTCTGTATAATACTGGTAGCAGGACTAGCTTTAGTTCTTCTTGTTCTCAGGAACACACAGCTTCAGAGATGTTTTACTGGGATGTTATAGGCAGAGAGAAGGAATTTGTGCTGAGTGAAGTTTCACTGACCCAGCAATCTCGGGTATTTCCTCACCATTTTCTGAATGTCCTGCATAAAAGGGTGTTGGTAAAAACCTGATGCATTGCCTTAAATTTCTCAAATTCCAAATTTCTGGAGCCAAATAGGGGAGTATATGGCAACAAATACACTGTTTGGGAAAGTATCTGTTGCATGAAGCTGAGAAAGATGTGAAATAAAACTTCTGAAAGTTAGCCAGAAAATCCAGAGGCTTGCTCTGGGTTGTGCTTCAGCCTACCAGTTCATATGTTCTTGCTGCCTGCTCAGTAATTTGTCAGAAACTGGGAAGAAGTATCCAGACTTGGCAAGCTGGTGCTGCAGACAGATTTTGTCAGATGAAATCCCAATAGACACTAGTCCAACATCAACAGCTCCTGAGCTATCACATGGGAATGTGCAGGGAGATAAAACCAACATCCTAAAGGGTAGATCCTCTATTTTAGGGAGCAGAGAAGGGAATCTGGCTAATGTATTTTTTTTTTTTCTTTTGGAGTTTCTTTTCCTTTTTCTCTTCTCTATGGAGTTTTTCAGAGAAAGAATGGAAAATACTGGTTCCAACAGATAGAATTCTGTCTTTTCTTGAATTCTTAACTTCATTTAAAGTGGCTTAACTGCTCTCTCTTGCTTTTTCCTACATGTTAAGAGAGGTTAAGCCTATCTGCCTTTACCTCAGAGGGATTGTGAGGGCAGAGTTTGGAAAAGAATTTGCCATCTATGCAAAGAATTCACAAGTGACTATGGGGGTGGGGGAAACTCAAAAAAAAAACAAAAAAAAAACAAACAAAAAAAAAAAAAACACAAACCAACAAACCAGACCTACCATTGGGAAACTCCAGCACCAGTCAGCTGTTTTCTGGAAGTGGAGTGTCCCGTTACATAAACATCCTTGAAGCTTTGCAGAAGGGGTGACATTCACATTACATATGTGGGGCCTGACTAATTGGGTTTTGTGTGTGAAGATTGGGGATGGAGAGGGATAAGGAAGTGAAATCCCCAAGGTGCAAGCAGGGCCTCCTTCTTCCCATGGCCTATACTGTTGCTTACGTGTTGAAAAGGGTCTCAGCGCCTCCTGTACCACGGGGCCGATGTGGGAACGCTGCACACCCAGTCCGCATCCGAGCTCTGCCCTCCGCAGCAGTCTGGGGAGCTCAGGGTGTCCTGCTCAGCCCCGCAGCCAGCTGCAGTGGGTGCAGCAGTGACTCACGGAGCAGAAGTGACTCACCTCTGCCCAGAAGTGGTTAACGTCCCATCACACTAAAATCCACGTTAACTCCGTGGTCCTGTCTGATTTATGCATAAAGAGCAGGCAGGCTGTGAAAACGCTGCCTTCTACAAACGGAGGGAGGAGGGAGCTGCTACCTCGAGGAGCTCGCAGTTGCCCTCTGGAGGAGGCTGCATCTTCCCACTGATCATGTGAAGAACCAAAATGCCATCACTGCTGCTTTGATGCCTCAAGTGGGAGGGCACCAGCACCCCTCCATCCAGACCTCATTGCAGACCCAGCGACCTGTTCTTCGCAGCCCTGTACATCACTCAAAGTGGATCTGCAGCATGAGTTCGAAGTCACCACTTTGTTCTGTGCACATTTGGTGAAGCTTTTTCACCAGTCCCAGGCAAAGAAAATAACCTGTTTCCTCCCTTGTCTCCTCAGGGAAAACTGTGTGTATAGCAGGCATGTAAGTAACGTGACAGAAGCTACTATAAAACACAAATGCATATTTTCTATATTTTATGACAGACACAGGATAATGGCTTGCTGTTTTTTCCTGCTGCACAGCAGCTCCTGGGGCAGCAGGTCACACTTAGCAGTTGGGATGGCAGTGAAAGGAACAGATTCAGAAGGTAAAAGAGCTGGTGCTGAGCTGGTTAGGAAAGAGTAAAATCTGAATTCCCAACTCTTTTTCTTTTCACAGCTGTTAAGAGTTCAGTGGGTTGAACTGCAATCCTTCAAGTTCATCTGTTGACTCCAACACAAAACTATTATAAACTGTGCCTCTAAAACACGTGATGAAACATTTCTTGAGAGCTATTTATTCCAGCTGCAGCAGAGGAAAGTTTTCAGAGCACCCGGCATTTGGGAGAGGAAAGGTCTCTTGAGCTTTGCAAAGGGAGGAAGTATTTGCATACCGACGTAAGTTGCTTTTTGATTTTTTCCTGCACCATTCAGTAAAATAACACTTATAAGCTTTCTCCCCCTATGGAAACATGGTCAAATAGTACAAAACTATGTTTAAGTGCCTGGAAGACTCTTTCTATTTAGTTTTCTTTCTTCTTTATTTGTGTGGATTGGGGGATTTATACTTCAGAATATTACTTGCTATGGTTTAATATTAAATATCTTCTTTCCCTCTAATGTTCTCTTCGTCTGGGTAACAGTTCATTCAGTCACAATATTACTGCAGAGGTATGACAGACAGCAAGCTTCAATCAGGTGTGTCCTGCAAGCCTACAGTAACAAGTAATAAAGAATAGCTTG
This sequence comes from Cygnus olor, assembly GCF_009769625.2. Classification (NCBI taxonomy): domain Eukaryota; kingdom Metazoa; phylum Chordata; class Aves; order Anseriformes; family Anatidae; genus Cygnus; species Cygnus olor. The sequence goes on along the minus strand of NC_049177.1, from coordinate 4,866,821 downwards.
GGGGTATATTTCTTTAGATGTTTCCTTAAATCTTTGATCTGAAGTTTGATCTTTATATCCACACCAATTCTCCCTCAGGCTTTAGCTGTGGTAATACAGTTTCCATGCTGAAGATGGACCATGCAAACATGACCTCAGCCATGCTTAATGCCGAATCCCGCAACACAGAGAAGAACAACAGCAACGAGTATTTCTACATTCTGATCGTCATGTCTTTCTATGGGATCTTCCTGATAGGGATAATGCTGGGCTACATGAAATCCAAAAGAAAAGAGAAGAAGTCTAATTTGCTTCTGCTCTACAAAGATGAGGAGAGAGAATGGGGGGAAGTTGTGAAGCCTCTACCAACCATATCAGGGCTGAAGTCTGTCCAGATCCCCATGATGCTGAACATGCTGCAGGAGAGCATGGTGCCATCCCTGTCCTGTGCCATCTGCTCGATGGAAGGCAGCAGCGTGAGCTCCGAGTCCTCGTCCCCAGACGTGCACTTCACCATCCAGGAGGAAGTGCTGGATGCTGAGCTGGGGGAAGTGTCAGAAACACTCCTCAACGAGAGCAGCGAGGGCTCTGCAGAAAACATCCACAAGAACTCCTAGCACCTGCCGGGCTCCCTTGGTCAGCAGCCGAAGCATGAGTGGAGCTCCCACTAAGAACTTGTGGTTCAACTTTCCTGCTCTCCAGTAACTCTACCAGTATCTGTGCCCTGGGGCCCGAGGCTTTCCTGAAAGCTAGCAGGACAAGGAAGCAGTGGTACCAAGCTCCAAAATGTAACTTGCACATAATTGGGATGCTTAATGTTATTTTTTCCATTATTATTTCCTACCATAAGAGCTAAGAACAAGGAGGATATATATACATAGATATATATTTTCCAATGAGGTAACTATTCCTGGCATATCTCTGCATATTTCAGAATTCTGAAAATATCTGGGAAACGTTTAGAGAAGTTACCCTAGCACAAGAGCCTGACTGTAAAAGATGATGGTGATGCTCATTCACACAAAACTGTGATAGACTAGAATTAATTTTACTGTGTTTTTTTCCTATAACAAACTACACCCAACAGCAGATTTGTTCGATGGCCTCAAAGGCTGCAACTTTGTTGATGCTGGTGTTGAAGGAAGATTGATGCATGGCTGGAGGCTGACTTTAGGCACAGAAAGAATGAAAGAGGGGAACAAAAAAGCAAAGGAGACCCTGTATTTCCAGGAGGTTTGTAAAGCCTAGGTTCAGATCCATGCCACTACATCTGTCTTTGCTTAAGTTGTACCTGTGCTGGCTGGTTCATGTATGCCAACTTCTGCTGCAATCTACCTATTGACTCAGCTAATAGTAGGATATTTTTTTCTTTTGTATTTTTTAAAGACATGTACATTTGATCACCAAAGGCAAAGATCTGTAAGTTAAAAAAAAACAATCAAAAGATCTTTGTTACAAGGTGCAAGATCTAGAAAGGCTTGAACAAATGCTGCTCTTTTACATCCCTTGAAAAATGGGTGGAATTCAGAATAGAATTTAACCCAACAGGGGTGAAATTCTGGCCCCACTGAAGTCACCAGCAAAATCCTACTGCCTTCAGGGGACAGGCACAAGATTTTGTGTTTCTCTGTTGTAGTCATATTCTCCATCTGAGGTCAGTAAAACTGTACCCATTTACATCACTAAATAATCTGGCCTTTCTGCTCTATTTAAGCCAGTGTAGATAAACATTGCATTATATCTCTCTTTTTTTTTTTTTTCCATCTCGCATGTGACATATGCGTTTCTCTAAAGTCATTAGTAACTAGTTTTTAAAACTACCACAAACTTCCCCCCCTAATTTAATGGTACTGTGGTTTTGCAAATGCTCATGAACTTAGTTACTAAATTATTGCACTGTTAAAAGAAGTAATGTTAATATTGTAGCAATGTATGGTTATTTCAATCATACCTTATATTTTATAGTAACTTATTACTATGTTTGGATTAGTTCTGAAGCATGAGGGCTAAAGAGCCTGAATCTACAGTGTTGCATAGCAAAAATGCTTGCAAAATGTCTCCAGATATTTCCTCTGTTAAAATAGCTCTGTGATTTATCCACTGGCATTAGAGCTTGAGAGACAGCTTGAAAAATGAGTGCTGAAGAGCAGGAACAAGCTGAGGCGAGAGTCTGCTGTCTGCCTCCCGTTTCGTTTCAGAGGGAGAAAGGTGTTTGGCTGGAAGGGCTGATGCGATGTGATGCTGCCTGCAGAGGTGCCCCCAGGCAGCAGAACAAAGGCTCCATTGTGCTCAGAAGGGGCCTGATCCAGTTCAGCCTGAAGGCAGCCGGAGTTTTTCCATTGACTTCAGTGAACTTTGGATCAGACCATATAAAGCTTTTTGGTAGATTTACTCCAAAAGGGGCTGTTTTAAGTTTTGAAAGAAGCCAAATTCAGTTTGGCACTTTGCCTGGAATCACTTGAATCCTGAAACTTTCCAAACGAGACTGACATGTGTGAGTTGTCACATTTTCCATTGCTTTCTCCTTCATCCTCCTACTTTGGTATAGATGTATTTGTATCTGTAAAAACCTGATGTATATAATTCCTAACATTGAGTTGTATATAATTGTCTCACGTATTTAAAGTTTATTGTTTCTACTGGCACTAATTTTTATTTAAATAAAGAAACACATTTCCTGGAAAAGTGTCCGTGTTTGTTCACTATTTCAAATAGATTTCAAGAAACGCGACTGAGCAAAATCGCTACCGAGTCTTTTTCTTAGCCTCTTTTGAAAGGACTCCTTGTGTTTGGCAGCATTACAGCATTGCAGGATGGTCACAGGCTGAGCTGGGCACTCCTGTGCTACCCAGGCTCTGTGCTGGGCAAATTCCTTGCTCCCAGCTCCTGCTCATGTGCAGGCAGGGCTGCAGTGATGCTGAGTCCTCTTGGAGAGACCTGAGACCTGGGGCTACTGCCTAGCCACTGAAGAGGCTGGCAAAACTGACATTTTATTTATTTTTTGTACTGTAGCAAATTGTGTGGGATAGGGTCGAGGTTACTGCAAGTATCTGACATGGGTTGTTGTTCCCACTGACTTCCAGTACTTGGCCATGGTACGTAGCTGGCTTTGTCACAAGCTGTGACCATGGGTCTCACTGCTGCTCTGTCATTTCCAGCAGCAGGGACAGGGGAGGTTTCAGGATTCTGGCTCCCAACGAAGGGCAGAAGTGTTTAGAGGCAACTTTGCGCTTCCCTATCATCTCCTTCAAGCTGTGACAGTATGTGTGGGGTCACAGGCACTGGCTGAGACCTACTTGCATGGGGGGAATTTTAGATTGCTTCAAAAATCAGGTTGTTATAAGGTTATATCTGCTCACTTTCCCACAAAACCTGTTCCCTTGTGCTCTGCTCTCTTCACTCACTCCCTATAAAATCATTCTGGAGCCTGTTCAAAAGCTTCTGTGGATGTAAAGCTACCCATCAGCTATGTAAGCAGCAGTGTAATCTCCTGGGACATCCACGATGTCCTGGAAAAGCAGGTCAGTAATGTTGCATCTTCCACATGTACCCACGCGGCTCAGTGTTTCCATTGCCACAATAATGAATCAAACGATGTCTGACAGCACTGGAGATAAGAAGGAAAACCAAGAAAATGTAAATTACAGCTCCACTTTGTGGATCAAAAAGCTATGTTATTCTAGCAGCTTCTTGTGTTAAATTGAGCTGCTACAAAGGGAAACACTGTTTGCTTTGGGGTCTATTTATACCGAAGTGAGCTGGTAAGCATGAAATTGTGACCACCATGTCGTGGACTGCTATGGAGCTATCCTTGGCCTGTGGGGCTCAGAGAGTATACGTGATAGTTGGGCATGTATCCATTTACTAGGGCATTTCTCTTTGTCCAAATAAGTATTCTGACGGCACCAGGGGAAAGAAAAAAAAAAAAGAAAAAGCTTTAAAAGTTAATTTGCATGTGCAACTGAGTGTAATGATGTCTTGAAGACAGCCTGGTGTCCCAAGGCTATCAGGTCGTTAGTGCTCTGAAATAGAAGAATTGTTGCTAGCCTTGAAAAGCTATGGACAGAAAGACGAAAATTGCTCCCATTAAGCTTGTCTCAAAATCCGCTTGACTACTAAGGAGAAAAAGGTGGTAATAACCTTTTTTTTTTTTTTCCCTTTCTCAAAAATAATAGACATTTGCAGTGTGCTTCAGTAAGTTAAACCAGATTCACAGCTAATAGATCTTCTCTTGAAGGCAATGATAATTGATTGTAATTGAACTGAACTGGGATGGTTTTACTTTTACAAATGCACTTTCTTGAGAGAACACAGCAATTAGGCTCCCACTTCCTGGCAGTGCTGTGCCCCATACACTTGCTGGAATAGTTAACACACTTCTCCTTTGATAGACCAGGAAATGTTGGCCACATGTGGCACGCTCACATGGTTTAGTTCCAGGACCTACTGTAAATAAAAACGCTAGCTCTCAAGATCATCACTTTGGAATCTGTGACGGTAGCTGGCTGATTTACAGTCCCAAAACCCACCAGTGGATGCCATACAGCTGTGCCAGTGAGGTCATTCATTCAACAGCTCAAACCTGCTGAATAATTGAAGTGGAAATGCAGAACCTCTCCCTTCCCCGTGCACAAGGCCAGGGAAAGAGTTAAGCAGGGAGGGAAGGTTAACAAAGTGGAGAAGGCTTCACTTTCCCAGGGCTGGAGTGCAGGCCAGGAGCCTCATGTGTTTCAACTCAACTCCAAACCTCTCTCCCCAGCTTGGCCCTCTCACAGTGGGCTCCCCTGGATCTGTCTCTTTCTCAGACATGCACCCATACCTACCCAAATAATCAAATCAATTCTCACAGGGTTGGAAAGGAAGGAAGCAGATAAACTATTACTGTCATCTTCAAGTCCTGAGTGATTGAGGTTGGACAAGAGTAGGTGTATTGCTCAAGGAGACGGAGCACATAAGTCCCCAGATGTGAGTGAGTGTCAGTCACTTTTAACGCATCCATTTAATCTTGGAGAAGATTAAACCACCCACCTTTAATTTTCATCTCAGGATTTCCAAACCTCACAAAGGATGAAGATGGGCATTCTCACAGATGGCCAAAGTGGGTGCAGAGCAGTACACTCAATTGTGCCAGGTACCATTGTGCTAAAGCTGGACCAAGCTCTCCCATGGCTGTTGACTTGCTCTTGTGTTATAATCTTTTTGGACCTTGTTGTTCTAGTGGGAAGAGTATTTCTCCCTGAGTTCATGGTTGCATTTTAGATTTAGAATACATTTTTGGATCTGAGAAGAAAAAAAAATAACATTGTTTAAGCTATTGTTTTTTAAAACACTTATCATATTTGTCTCTGTGTATTTGGTTGATTTGATTTTGTAGTCTTTCCATTTTCACATGCCTCTGCAGTTCCTACTGCACACAGCCAAAATAGCTGCAAGATAAGCTTTTTTTCTGAGTATATTGACACTTCTGTATCCACCTCAACAAAAGCAAGAAAATGAAAAATAATACAAATAATACAAAATCAATGAGAACCACGAGCACCAGAGTTTTCCAGATGTTTTTGTTCGCTTGCTTGTTTGTTTTGGTTTGGTTTGTTGGGCTTTGGTAGGGTTTTAGTTTATATTAGGCCAGGTTAGACCGAGGCTTTTCGCTGTCCCAACAAGTGACTAAGAGAAGGAGGCTATGTGGTATATATTACAAGCTGCTTTCCCATCTCTCTTCCTGCGTAACCTGTTTAATTATCCTGTGATTCACCTGTTTATCAGATAATGCTACTTAAATTCCTGGCTGTGAGAATATGATGTGTTCGTGATAGACATGAAATGCCTGCGATTCTCAGATGAAAGAAATGATATAAATAAATAAATCTCACCACCTAGGAACAATTAACTTTTTTGCCCTCCTTAATACCATTAGATGCTAAAGTAACCACTGGCAACAAATGATGCTTGCTAGCATCTCTGACTGTCTGGAAGTGTGCAGCTCATCCCACTGGGCCTGCTTAGGTCAGCAGGAGCCATGGAGCAGGGCTTTTTCGCTTCACTGACATGACAGAAGAGGTGCCAGTGCACAGGACAGCAGCCTGAGATGTGAGAGACCAATTTCAGATCCCTCCCCTCCTCCAGGTTCACTGTGGTACTCTGAAAAATTGCTTGCTTTGGCTAATATTCTCCTTTATAAACTTTAAAGAAGAGCACCTCTTTGCTGCCTAAGGCTGATGTAAAATAACTGCATTGAGAATCTCAGGGTGCTGAGCTCTGACAGAAAGGGAGACAAGACAGATGACTTATTACTCTTTTCACTCAGAGAAGGAACCACAAAATACAAAGAACTTCCTCTGGCATGACCGCCAGCTGTTCAGCTGGGGCCAGCACTTGATGTCTCCATCCCCTCCAGCTTACCTCCAAATGCAAGCCTGCTCTAGTGCTGGTCCCCAGCCTAGCCCTCCCTGGGACAGCTGTGTCTCATCTCAGCAATGAAAATGTTAGCTGCACAGAGCAGGCAAGAGGATGTGAGACACGCAAGGTTCACAAGGGATTTTGAATTCCATCCTAGAGAATATACGAAAGACCAGTCTTTCCTTCTCTTCAGGAAGAAATGTAAACTGTGTGCCTCTAAGGATGGATATTCCCCTTCTCTCTCTCTCTCCTCAGAACACGATAACCTGATCAAGGTCTCCTGTAAAATGGAAGAGAGGGGAACAGTGAAAAAAACTGCTGCTTATTTTTTAATACGAGGTATGGAGCTACAGAGTAGCAGATAGATTATCTTTGAATTTTAGACAAGCCCCAGTGTTGTATCTTTCAAGACTTTAGTGGAGCATAATCTCATCCTTTTCCTTCCAGATATATAATACTACAAAACGAACCACTGCTATTGCCAATCCTGCTAGCAACAGCAGGCTAATGAGTGTCATTAACTGCTTTCCAGCCTGTTGGCATTGTGCTCCTGCTGTACAGGGAAGCAGGGAACACTCAACACTTATGGCAGCAGGGAGCGGTGCTGGCACTGCAAAAAGCCCAACGCGACCTGGATGCTTCTCCAGAAGTGACTTTCCACATGCAGACCCGCAAGAGAGAGCTGTGGGAAGTCTTGGGTTGTACACACGTGCTGTGCGTATGTGTTAATTTTTATCAGCTGCATAGCATTTTACACTAGAGGATGCTGATGATGACCTTTATATTTCTGTTGACTTTGGTTAAATGGGTGAGTGTTATCTAAGAAATGACAGTGAGGCTCATGGGTGATGTGATGGTAGCACCTACCCATATTTACTGAGGAAGTGCTCATCCTGCTTTCGCCAAAGGAACAACAGCAACAGCTCTGTCAAGTTCTCTCACTTGGGGTCAAGCTGATGAGTGTTAAACATAATTAACTTCAGTCACATCTAATTAACTACTCTATGGCCAGGACGTGTACCTCGAATTTCCACTGTGTTTTTTTTGTCTGATATTCATTAAGCTGTTATAAATCAATGTGAATGAAAGATTGGATGAAAAGGATTGAGCAACCTGTCTCTGTGGAAAGTCATTGCTGGTGAGATGAAAATGGCTGCTGACACAACTCAGCATCAGCAATGGTCATTGTGCTGCAGTGGCAAACAAAAACATTGCTTTTGAGCTGGCTGCTCAAGGTTTTTACTGCTTCAGGTGGGCTAAAGGTGCTATATTTTGTGTTTGGGTGAATATTTACAGTTATGCATTACTACTGTATTAAGGCTCATGGAGGGCATTCAAAATATCATATCTTGTTAGTGAAAAGACTATTTTTTTCAAAGTTTCTCTTCCATGACCTTTTGTTTGTCTCATGAAGCACTATTATCAGTAAAAAACAAGAACATAATGTTCATGTAGAATAGGCAGATTAAAAGTGCAAGATTAAAAGCATCCTGTATAGGAATATTTGTGAGATATATGCGTGCCAGGGAAGGATCACAGACATAGGAATTTGGAGGAAAACTACCAGACTCCTTTTGTCCTTGTATTTATGTCTAGACAGAAAGTGATTTTTCCCTCATTCTCTGTTGAGAATTGTGCCAGTTTGAACTGGGAAAGTCCAATAAAAGGAATTCTGTCTGTATGCTCCTGATGTACCTGTTGTTTTCCTCTCACTACCATTTTTCTGTAAGGTTGTAGCCCAGGGAATTATTTTTTTTTTTCCAGCCCTATCCCTATCTTCTTTTTCTTTTTTGTATAGAAGACAGCTTAAGGCAGTCAAGTCAGGTTGAACATGACTTTTTCTATTCCTTGGCACTTCTAATGCTGACTGCTACCACCTCTTTTGAGTGGCGCGGTACGTGCTTTCCTAACATCTACATGCAATTCACACGCTGACATATGGTTAACATCAATTTTATAGGGCCCTGGAAGCACAAGTGATTGTGTTAACTTTTCCCGTTATAAAGTGGGGCCCAGAATTTGTTACTTCTACTGTGGGTCACCAGTTCAAATGCAAACCCAGGACAAGACTAGCCAAGCTTGATGTGGGGATTTATTGGTTTTTGCAACACTGTCTCTGTGAGATCGGTACCCTCAGCACACCGAAAGGAAGCAGTTTGAAGATAAAGAGGAGGCATTTTATGCTTCAGTCTGCAAAAGCAGCAGCAAGCATGTGAATTGGGCAATGTGAGTTAGGTAGTGAAATCACTGACCTCCATGCCAGGTCTGGTGGACTGGCAGAGTTGTGATGAGCACTGACTGTCCTCAGCTGGTATCTGCTCACCAAGGCACAGTCCCAGCTACTACTGCTCACAAAAGGCTCCCCGGCTCCTGAGCTCTGAATGTTGCCCCTGTGCCATCAGGGTGGCAACTTCATGCAGCAAATGACCAGTCCCTTCTTTTCACTGACTCTGATTTTGGAGAGGTGGACTTTGTTCTCATGAATGTTACCTGCAAAGTGGCATTACAGTTCAGGGAGGTCAGGGGCAGGCTCCGGGTAGTATTTAGGGAAGATAGCCCTGCATGCCCCTCAAACCCAAGCCAGGAAGTTGTCTTTTAAAAACAATGCCACTCCCTTTCACTTTTTTTGTTGTTCCCTCTGAGCTCTGGAAACATGCACTTTATTGCTACACAGCAACTTCCCTGAACTCTATCTGGGAGATTAATGGTTTATTGAAGAACAGGCAGGATTTAGATTGTCATCAAGAGACTCATAAAAGTAAGCATGTAAAAAGTGTTATGGAAACTGAGCGTGGCCCCTTGGAGTTTTCAAGGATGGAAGCTGGACTGTACGCATGCCCTGCATCCAGCTCCTGCACCCCTTTGCTGGGGCACACGTGGAACAGCAGTGGGAGTCATTATTTGTCCTGGAAATTAATGGGTCCCTTGTGATGTCATTTGCTTTAAATGCACCTTTGCACACAGGCTGATTTTTTTTCCAGGCTAGCTGCTGATTTGTGTGTGTGCGTCATACGTCACTGGGAGCACATTAATGGCAGTCAGGAACATTTCTTTTGGAATCCTCACAGATATCCCTAGTGATCCAATTTGAAGCACTGCCTGGAAAATGATTAACTCCTCTCTTTGGTCTATAAGGGATAGGATTACACAAATCTGCTCCGCTGCTTCGGGCCACAGCCAACTCATTCCTGTAGACATCCTCATGTTCTCTTCCAGAGACCCGTGCTTTTAAGGAGTCTTGCACGTAAGCTATTGTTGCATCTGAAGGCCAAACTGTTCCATTTAAACCCTAGTCTATAAAAGTCACTGTGCTACAAAGCCCTAGGGAAAGACTGGGTTGCAAGCAGCCAGCAAGACAGTGAAAACAGCACCATGCTCTAACGTCAGCTACCCACATTAGCCTTGTTTCCCTCTTCTCCTGATCTTTCCACGTTATTGGTGACATTATTTGTGTGTGTGTGTGTAAATAATAACTTCACATATACCCGAAGTGTTGTGAGATTAAGCATGCAGGAACTGGCTTATTTTGCAAGTGCACAGTTGCTGTTGCTGCTCCCCTAATTTTGAAGATTGCCTGAAATTCACTATTTCCCCATGCAGTCGCTGGACGTGCGTGTTAAAGCACAATGGGATGAGTTGGAGAACGCATGCTGAGTTGTAAAGTCACGGCTAACATGTTTAGGAAGCAGTTTCTTTGGTTAAAGGTTTAAAATAGAAGCTTTGAAGACTTGTTAGGACAGCTCATCCTTGCACACGTAACCGCTTGCCCCAATTCCTTCCGTCTAGCGTCTTCCAGCCCTGTACTCTGGTTTCCATGGAGTCCCCTGTCCTCCCCAGAACTACCTGCGTTTCATAGGTCTCTTCTTGTATAGAATAGTAGAAATAAAATTAAAGTAGTAAAACAAATCCTAATTTGTTAGCTTTGTATACTTGTCAACTTGATAAATGTGGGGTTTGTTCTTGGCTTGTCTTGCTGGAGGGTATCTCCTACGAACTGCTGAGTGTTTTGCCAGCTGTTAGGGTGCTCTGCAACATGGCGTGATCCTTAGTCACTCATGTTTCCTCTCTCACACATGCTTTTCCCTGCCTGCAGTCACAGACTTCCCCAAAGGGTGGTTAATGCCATAACTTGTTTTAGTGTGCCTTTCACAGACACTTTTTTTTCCCCTTCAATTTTCTTCCTGCTTTGCCCTGGTTCAGTGGTGCCACACCAACACCGTGGCCCTTCCCCGTGCAGGGCAGGCAGGGGGCTCTTGGGGCACCCCAGCACCCCTTCTGACCCCAACAGGGGTTAACCTGTTGGGAATTAAAACTTAGCTATTGCAGAAATAGGGCAGACATGTCCTGGCCTTCTGGTTGTCCTCACATGGTGTTTCCATGTGGCCTTCCAGCCATTTTCCTTATAGGCATGGAGCAACTGGAAGTTATTGGAAAGCGTTCTCTTAATTATGCCACTGAACTTCCAGAAGAAACTATAAGGTGATTAAAAACAAACAAACAAACAAAAAAACATGAAATGAGAATTACTGCGTGTGGGCAAGGTGCAGCTTGGTGCAGGGCTGCGAGTGCTGCACAGGCCTCACAGTGCTAATGGGGCCTACGAGGGAGGTTTCCACTGGGGGGCTGTTCCAGTGGGATTTTGGGCCCAGGACATCCCAATGCCTCCACCTAAGGTCTTTTGCACTGAGGGGGCCTATGTATGGTGGCAGGCTGGTTGTGGCAGTGGCTGCCTCCGCGGGCGGCTGAGGGGAAGGTCCTGCTGGGCCGGGCCAGCATGGCCTGGTGGGTGCCAGGCAGGCCCTTAACTATCAGGCTCACAAGAGCAATACGCTTGTGATTTTCTTCATAATTGCACCTCTTGGGTGGCACTGCTCTCAGCTTTACGCTTTTTAATGCCCCCTGAGGCATGTTATTACTCCCCAGCAACCGTGGCATGGTACACTTTATTGCTTAATTACGTATCCCCTGTCTGAGTAAAGTCTCCAGTTGCTAGGCTTGTCAAGCCCTATTTAACTGATAATATTTGCCTTCCAGCTCTGAAAAGCCTGGTGAAAGATGCACTGAGTGCATCCAATGGATGTTTTATCATTGCTGTGTCTTTAATGCAAATAGCTCTGATGTCTACTTGTACTTTACAAAGCTTATTTTTGTAGGATAAAAAACAATATGGGGATGCTTAGCCAACACTTCTCCCTCTTCTCCATGTTGTACTGCCTGTTGGCCATGTCCATGGAGGTGGAGAAGAGACATGGATGGTTTGTGGTAGAGATCATAGCTATGACCTCAAGCACGTGGCAATTGAAAGCCGTTCTTTCCCACAGGCTGAAGTCTCCTTCAACTTTGCCTTGTTGATATTTGTGAACCTCTAATTAGGTGCCCTTTCATTTTGCTTTGTGTCTGAGGATGATACCATGTCATCCTCTATTCTCAGGAGTTTTAATATTTCCAGTGACTTATGAAAAGGGCAATTCTGTCAGGCATTTTGTGACCTTTAATTTGGGAGAATGTTGTTCTTGAGGATGACTGTGGTCATTCTGTCTGCTGTGTTACTTGCAGTGGTAAGTTTGCAATGATGGTCACTCTAGAAAACCAAATGACAGCTTTATAAGTGTGGACTAATGAATCCCAAAGTGAGTTCCTTTCTATCTAAGCTGTATAAAAATAAAACTTTATCTTCTTATGTGTGCTGATGATTAAATGCATACAGAGAGGTACTCCATATCAGCCAAATGGCCTGCAAAGCAAGGAAAAAAAACTGGCGAATAAGAAGTTTGGGAAAATGGTATTTAGGTCATCCTGGAACTATTTATGAATTCAGGTCAAATTCTCTAACCAGTTACTCCTGGGATTTATTTTTGTCTTAACAGTCATTGTTCCCTTTTACTTAGCTCAGGGGATAATGCATTTGGCCAGAAACTGGGAATCCCTGAGTCAATTCCAATCTGTGGTTGGGTGGAGCTGGATAATCCAATTCCACTGAATTAACAGTGCTTTTGAGTTTCTTAGGAGGAAAGGGCAGTACACTCGCAATTTCTCCCATTGGACCTATGTCCTTACAGTATAGACTATGTTTTTCCTGAGCCAGAGAACAAAATATGACAAATACTCTCTAGCCCAGTGGTTAGCAAATACATATAGGCAACAATATATTGGATTTTAATTCCTGCTCCAATGACTGTAACTTGTATAAAGTTGCACACTAGCATCAAGACGCTCATCTTTTTTTTTTATCTTATCTGATATGAGATGTAGATACCTTCAGGACTTGATAGAAATCAGCCTGCATCTATTGCTTCTTGGGTGTAATCAGGAAGTCACATATCCTATCCTTTCTTTTCTTTCGCTGTTTACGAGAAGCAAATGTTTTACTGAAGCAGCTGTGTTTCAAGTCAAAGCCATTTTGGTTTTGCTTACTTTTGAGGAAACGCCAACTTATTTAAACTTTGTAAATCATCTTTTTAACTAAAAGCAGTTACTGTCATGAATCTGTCAAGGTGAGGCTTCATTTTCTAGCTCCTAAAGGAAGGGATAAAAAAAGCTGCTCTCATCTTACAGAACTTGCAGTCTAGGAGAGGAGATGTGGTAAACAGAGAGATTGGGACAGCATGATCTGGTTATGTGGTTTGGGTGACAAGGGTCACGTTGGCCATGGACTGTAGGTAGGTCTTAATCATGTGGCAACTCTGTCAATATTTAAAAACAATTTGAAGACAATAATTGGATCTCACTCATTGCTTTAATGTGCTTGTTAAAGGTGCTGCTAGCTACAAGATTTTCTAGTGCAAGCATAAGGGAAATATTCATCTCATTGACAGAAAGAGCCATGTGACCTCTCCTGCTCCTCTTGGTCTGTCCTGTGTATAGAAGAAAAGGTGGAGCTAGGCTGACATTTATTTTTCCAAGAAGAAACCAGCCTCTCTTTAAATCGTTCTTTGGGTTTTTCCATCCAATTTATAAATGACATGTTATTTTACTGCACCCTTAACTGGAAACAGACCTAAGAGTTTTGATGAGAACACATTTTGTCTTTTTCTTAGTAGCTGCTAGCACTGAGTAAGGTGCAGTGGACAGAATGTCAGAGAAAAATCCTATGAAACATCAACTATTAAACTTAGGCTTTTGGGCCAGTTTGGGAAAGAGAGATTGGCCTCAGCAATTTTGCTCAATTCTCTTACAGGTCTACTTTTAGTGGGAAAAATAAAAATTCTTTCAGGAAAGTCAGGAAGGATGAAAATACAGGACATAACGTATAAGAAGGCTTGAATTTCAGAAGCGGGGAGAAATGTGAGAGAAATAGTTAGGAAAGCTCTCATTTTATAACATGCTGCTTTGTTTTGAGGTCTCCTACACAAGTGCTGACCCCTTCTAGCTTGTGGAATCTGAAGTGATCAGGACAGGGGCCTTCTTGGTTTGGACATCTTGGGGTGAGACTTAGAAATATCTCAGTCTTTCATCAAGTCAAGTATGATCACTAGAGAAACTGGGAAGCTGAATCAGAGCCAACAGACAGCCTCCAGTTTAAACAAACAGCCTCCTGCTCTCTCCTTCACAGTTAAGAACAGAAAGTTGTCTGTATGTGTCAGGAGTAATATCGTTTTATCCCCACTGCATACAGTGTGACACATCTGTACCAGACATAAAAGAAAAGTGAAACAGTTCATTAAGCTACTAAGATGGCCCAGAGCTCATCGGTTTGGGTATTTTGCATATGAACATCTTAAAGGGAACTATTACACAGTTTTTACCTTAGTGGAAGTAGCAGGTGCCTAGCCATTCTGTATGCACATGGTTGTCTGCCTGAATTTCACCTAGCAATTGATGTTTACTATTTGCTACCTCAGATCTGTTTCAAGTTGATGCCCAGCCATTGAACTATCCCTGTGTATGTTAGGAGGTGTTGATATTTGAAGGGAAACATGTAATGTACTGGCTTTGCATCTGTAAATGAATGTGTGACTTGCTTTAGTTGCTAGTTGACAGAGGTTGTGGGAGCCAGGATAATCAGCAGTTCCTGGATTTCTCTGTAAACAAACATAGGCAAGAGAAAAACAGCAGCTTGCATGGGAGACATTTTCTTAAATTTAGTGAGCAAAACCACAGGATTTGTTGCATGAGCTGCCCGGCCACTGACAGGCCCTGATCCTGTGGCACTACAGAAGTGTGGAAGTTCACTAAATGCATTTACCTGCTGCACAGCCGATGTTCCTGCCTGCCTAAAAGTACACACAAGTCATTGACATCTGCATCGCTAGTCAAAGGACAATTTTAAGGAGAATCTGTCTCAACAGAAGCACTGAGACGTACAGCTCAGAGACAGTACTAGCAAATGAGATCTTTTTACTTCCCAGAGGCCACAAGTGCTTTTCTCCCTTCAGGGCCTCCAGGGCAATAATCACTTTTAATCTCCCCAGCCTGCCTCTCCTGGGGCCTCCTCCACCCCTGCCCATGGCTCAGGGGCTACCTCCTGCCCAGGTTGGGGCCACCAGTCCCTGTGCAGCTGCAGGCTGAGCTCCCTGTGCTCTGTTCTGGGCTTTGCACAGCCAGAACCAGCTGTGAGGACCATGTCCCTGTGGTGTGCTCAGGGACTGATGGCCCCAACCCAGGCTGCGATGAAGCTCCTGGGCCTTGGACACGGGTGTGGGTGAGGCCCCAGGTGTGCCTGGTCAGGGCCAGTTAGGGCCAGTTAAGGCCCTGAGGCCTTCTCCCATAATTTTCCTCCTTGTTCTCAGAAGACGGAAGGGAGGGAGGGAGGGAGGCATTTTCAGTGTGGCTTCTATAGCTGGAAGGTATGTTTTTGGTTCTTTCTCATGTCTTTTGTTTGCAAAGTTTTCTGCCTCTTTGTGGAGTGGAATATCCCATTGCGCTAAGAAAGCAGTCAGGCTCTTCCGCTCAAGGAATTTGTTAGTGTTGTGAGGTGTATTACAGTATCTTAGAAGGTAAAAATGCACCTCTGTTTAACAAGAACTTTGCAGATCCCCAGGACTGCTGAGCTTTAGGGATAATTGTCTGTAGATGTTTGTGATGCATCAGGAAAATGTGCCTTCCATCTTGTGAGCTGCTTAGAGAGGATCAAGTCAGGGAGCCCAAAGAGATTGCGGAACTCGAATTTTGCTGCTGACTTCTCTGGGGTGGCTGAGAAGTTTCTAGTGTTTTGCATAGCAAGGCAATTTGTGCTGCAGAAAAGCTGTGCTATGAGTCACCATGTTCAAACACTGTATTCAGCCGTTCATCCCACATTTTTGCTGGGTGACCTATGGATCCGTGTGTGGGCGTGTTATGTGGTGTGTATCCCCAGCTGTGCCCGGTTCACAGAGGATGTGTGCATATGGGATGCATTTGCTTGAGAGCCTGGTGTTTTAGCAAGAAGAACTCATACTTTTGTGCTTTGGAGGTCAGTGTTTCAGTCGTTGGTTGAGCCAAAATGTCCCATGATGGTGGACTTAGAGCTCTGAGGTTTGCTTCAGATGAGTAGTGAAGTGCAGGGCAAGGGGGAGCAGGAGGCAGACTTGTAGATGCCACAACGGGCTCAATAAACCCTGCTGCCACAACTGGCTCTACGCTGAGTCCAGTTTCAAGAAATCTAGGATAAACTTTTTTCTTCTTTCTTTTTTTTTTTTTTTTTTCTTTTCTGGAAAGCTAGAAAGATGTGCAAACTTACTGATTGTAAGTCTCTTTAGCTAATAACCCCTGCTATCATCACTTAACCTAGAGAGAGGCTTTGCATATAAGTATTTCAATAATCTAAATGTACATTACAAGTTCTAAGAAGAAAATGTAGCGAAAGATTTTAAAATCTTTCACGTTCTTCAGTAAACTTGGCTTATGCGTGTTTGTACACCCTTCTACGTCTATGTATGGTCATACAGTTCAGGAACAAAACCTCTGTTTTTAGCAGGAAAGATTGTGCCAAAAACCTGGAGGGTGATTTGAGAACAAAGGGGGTTAAGTGAGGTGTACTGCTTTGTTCTGATATTTCATGTGGAACATAAATGTCTCTGTGAGAATGGTAGAATGTGGCAGAGTACAACTTTTTGGGGTCTCTGGTATATATTGCCTTTGGAGGTGTTGAAAGTAAGTCTTCTGTAATACAGACAGCTGAGACACCAAGACATAGCAAACTGAAGGTGGAAAGAATGCATAGGTTTATTTTCAATGACCCATTCTTTGAAAGCCACGGTATATTAATGGGCCCTTTCCATTGCTTTGCTTCCCAGGCTTTCGTGTTGCTTGCTATCTCAGCAGCAGACTAGAGGGAGAAATTGCAGCCATCATCAGTGGATTGGCCTTTGGGCACTGGTTTTCTAATATTGCTGGAGATGTATGAAGAGTTCCCTGAAAACTGCTGCCAGAGCATAATTAATACCTGGGGATCTGCCTGTGAAAAGCAATGTGTAGGCAGAGACCAAGTCTTAGGATCTATTGAATTACTGGCAAAAGATGCTCAAGGAAATGTGAAAACGCACTAAAAATTTCCCATATCTATTTTTCATTTAAGTCATGACGATGGCAATTATGTTCAAAGTTCACATTGTCTTGCTTTCTATTTGTTGTTTGTGTTGCCATAACACTGGAGCAGTATGTGGAGGTAAATGGAAAAGGATATATTGCTATTGCTGATGGGAGCACGCACGGTGCCACCGCGTTCCCTCCAGTTCTTGCATGCAGGAGAGCCATGGCTTTGTGTAGGTGTAAGCTGGCATCAAGGTGTGCCAGAGACAATTTGGTGGCACTGGCTGGCACTGTTGCAGTCTCTCCTTTCCTTGCCTCTTTTGTTGTGCAACAGCACAACAGCCCTGGTGGTATTTTGTCCCTGTCTGAAGCAGGCGCTGTCACCAGCACGTTGCAGTCTGGTTAACTGTGCTCCTACTGGCTTGTATTTGCAACTTTTCCCCTTGTTTTCAGGCACTGCATGTTTTTGGGGAACAATAATCACAAATGAAAGCCCACTTTGCTAGGGGCATGTTCCCTGTTTTTATTCTTGTAATCAGATTTTTGTTAAGGTTTGAAGTTGTTAAACTGACCTCTGATCACATGCGGTCTCTGGCTGAGAAAGACGCTGAACAAGAAATGTCAGGATGCTGAGGGACTACTCTGGGCAGGCGTTACTCTGTGCTTCCCCTGCTTTTATTCTATTCCTTGCGCATCCATTGTAGGGTATTCTTGGAGATACTGTGCTACACAGCTTTTTTGGTCAAATCAAATAATAACCGTTCTTATCATCTTAAGCTCTGCAGACATAGCTTATCTGTGGGGAAAAAACTACTTACACAGAGAAAGCTTATTTAAAATACTTAAAATAGTGGATCAAAATATTGTATTACTGATGTTGTAAGCGGCTAAAATTTCTTGGATAATCACATTATGGTATTAGACTTGCATTTTAACGGAATTACTCTCTGCCGGTGCAGTCTGCATCCTTCTATTCAGCAAAAGTGGAAGGGAACATTTATCTTCCTGCTATACCTCTAAGCTGAGCAGAACTTGGTGGCTGAAATTTTTGAGTTGATATGCTAGCTGCTTGGTGTGTCCCAGCACCACTGCAAGCTGTGGAACACTGGGGTCCTCTCAGAAAGCTCTCAGGTGAGCAGAGGGGTTGAATTCAGAGAGCTGTGGTTGGGCCCCCCCAGCAGTTTATTGTTCTGTGGATATAAAAGGTGCAATGCAGACAGGACAGCTGACTGCCCTGTGTAACCACAAAGAAGGATCTGGGAAGGGCTGCTCGAAGTGGTATTCACTAATGGTAGCCTCAGGTTTATGCCATAGGTCCCTGGTGTACAGGTTTAGTACTCCTAAATTGTCCTAATGCCAGTGCTTATGAAATTGCTCCGCTCATGTGCAGCAATCCTGAAGAATCCAATTTGCTGGGCCTGTTGAGAGCAGTGCTGGTTGTTACGTGGGTCTGACAAAGACCACATTTCCCTCTTCTTGTGGGATGGGATCACTGCACACAAGTAGCAAAGCAGGCTTTTTAGATGTTTGGTGCTTGTGGAGAGCAATCGGGCTGGCTGTGCACAGTGAAAGGAACCTTTCTGACCCATTGGGTACATGACTATGGATGCAAGGACCCCACATGCTTTTATAATGTCTCTCATATTCTCTATCAGTAAGTGGGACTGAGTCCAGATCCTTGAGATACAAGGATGATGTTGAGAGTGATTTTCTTTCAGTTTCCCAGCTATTCACCTTCTCCAGTGTTAGGGAGCACTAACATCTGCTTTCTTCAGCTACTGAGTATTGAACATAGCTTAGACCTACCAGGTCTTAAAGATGTAGTTCTGAAATTAAAATTCTGTTTCAATCCCAAAGCATCCTAAGTCTGAATTCCAGTCTGTTCAAGCTCCTTACACTTCTATCATTTCTACACTCTTCGGGAAATCCTTTGGTTTATTTAATTCTTGATAATGACCCACATGGCCTGATTATGCAGTCACATCATAGACAACATTTCCATGGATGTATAGAATTTGTCCCACTAACCTGCATTGCGTGATTTGTGTATCCTGAGACAAAGCTGCACTTCTGTTGTATTTCATTGCTATATTTTAAAAGGTTCTTGTAACTTAACGTCTACCTGACTTTTTCTTGATTGAGCAGAAAGTCTGAGCAAAAACAATAACAAAAAAACAACCAGTAGCTTTATCTTTCAGTGTGGACAAGGAGAGTGTGTTAATAGGCAGCAGCGTCTCTGCATCTTCTTTCCTTGGTATGGATGCTGCTTTTAGGATTCCTAGTTCCTGCTGCCTCTTTAAAATTGTCTCTGCTGGTTGTTGTGTTTTTTTTTTCTTTGATTATATGATGACTTAGGGACTTGATTAAATGTCCAAAGAGAAACTAAAGACCATTCAAGTCGGTCAAGACTGGATTTGTAGGTGTTTATATGCCTTAGTTCAACAGGAATTAAGCACACTAACAATTTGAAGGTCTGAATGTTAGTGCTAGTGAAAGGAGCCGGCTGATGCTTTTTATATCTCCAGGTTGGAATAGAAAGGCATTCTGCATTTTCCCTGGCTCACTCTGTTCCTGGCCTGACTGCCGATTTCCCGTGGGAGCAGTAGAGAAATGCGCTGTGCAAGCAAGGGGAGCTCACGGTGCTGAGAGAGCAAGCAGCTCACCAGTTCACGGCAAAGCAGTCCCAGAAGAGCTGCGGGGTGGCAGCAGTTCAGGTTGTTGGAGTGCCTGGAGCTTTGAACGTGAGCCGTCTGCTCTCGAGGCCTGGCGTGCAAGTGCAACAAGGAGTACAGTCTGGTTGGCGTGTGGCTCTCTGTTCTCTGGTTGTTGTCTTTTACAGCTCTTCTGGTAGAGGAGATGGGATGTCTCTTTGGGGTGGGATGCCAGTGTTGAGCCACTGTAGATGTAGCTCTGGGTTTTGTGAATCCTTGTATGAAGCAACTATTTTGGGACTTCAGGGTTTTAGAAACCCACCACGGCGGAAGATGATGTGTGTATGAACTTGTGGAGGAGATAAGGTGCTCTATAAGCAGCAGAGACGATTTAAGGTATTTACCATGATGCAGCTGCTTCTAAGCATATGTACATGCCTGGTAGGGTGGGAAATACTAGCCTCCAACTCAGTGATATTTACATTTAAAAAATTTTTTTCCTGTAATGAACTGCCTGGCTGCCTTTCCCCTGGAGCTCTCTGTGTTCAGTGTCTGAATTGGTGATGTGGGTAAGATCAAATTCAACCTGACAAAATAAGTCAGAGGATGTGAAATCCTCCCTTTCTCTAGCTTTCTCTGTGGGAAAACAAATGTCACTTCAACTTTGTGGAAAGTTATTTTGCTATGGATTGAGACTTTAGATTTAGCAAAATTGCACAAAAATTTTCTACATCTGGAGATGAGTTTTTGGATTTATTTTTTTTTTCTTGCATGGATCTGCTTGGGATCCTTACAATGTGATTTATTAAGAGGGGGTTATCTGGCGCTGTGAACTAATTCTCTCCTGCCCTTCCTGGCAGTCACCTTCCGAGAAGACTTGGCATCCCTGGCCACAGCACTGGGCAGAGCAGAGGTGCTTGAAAGTGGTTTTGCTTTGTGCAAGGGTACTAAGACATTCAGAGAACAAATGTGTAGCTTAAGGTAAAAACCCAATCTCTTTGCTTTTAGATGCTTAACTATTATGTTAGATGGGTTGTCCTCGTTAGCTTTGTTTTCTTTCTTTCGTGTAAAGACAGAGCTAAGGGCCATGTCTGTCCAGGAGGCAGGTGATGGCCATCAGAGTAAGGGATACAACTAGAACATCAGCTAAATGTCAGAAACAACAATAAAACATGATGTTAAACTGGAGAATGAGTTTCTTTGGTTACTGGTTGGGAAAACGGGGGCTATAATAGGAGCTGTTCCCTTTAATTAAAATTCTGCAACAAAGCGCAGCTGTTGCTTTGGTTGTGCTAGCTCTTTCTATCCAAAATGCATCTACTAAGCAAAGAAGCAATCTTGAGATGTGATTGTAAGAAGAAAGAATTTAAGTGAAAAAGAGATGGAGGTGGAAAGAACGTGGCATCAGGAAAAGAAAGATTCCTGTGGGAACAGCTCAATGTTGTTTTTTGTCTGAAATAACCCTCGTTATAAAACCTTAAAAAACCTTGCTTTCATATTGTAACATTTCTATTGCAACATAAACTTATTTAGACAGGAAAATGTGTGGTCTTTGGCTTTGCTGTGTTGTTTTAGGTAACATACCACTTAAGCTTAGCAGCCTTTTAAAAACAAACAAAAAACCCCAAGGACAAAGCAGTTCGTAGCTTGTTTTCCTTTGGAAAGGTGTTCGGTAGAATCCTGAGGTTTTGTGCTGCTTTGATCTTCTCCCTAGTCACAAGTAATGTGACAGTACCAGATCTTGCTTATAGTTAAATGCAATGTTTAGTCTTCAAACTTTTACAGCACGTAGGACCAGCAAAAAGTTTTTTTAGCCGGCTTGGAAACTTCTGGTGAGTTATAAACGGTGTCAGCATTAATATTCGTGCGTGACAGGAAAGATCTTGACTCCTTCCAAATTTGGCTTTTACACTTGTAAGGTTAACGCAGCCCTTTAATTACGTGATACCTCAGGATGGCTCCAAGCCCTCTCCGTGAATCCTTTTCTGCGGGACACTCTGTGATTTCTCGGGTGTGTGCAGGGTGCTGGTCTGGCCTGAGCTATTTCTCACACAGGTTTTGCAACACTCAAATGGAGATGGCAACAGAAGCTTTTGGAACAAATTGATAAAACTTTTTTTTTTGGTCAAGGCCAAATAGTATAATGCTGGTGTTCTGAAGGAATTCAAATATGCACTAGCTCAGTATTTTCATAATATGACTCTAATCAGCCTTGGTGCCAAAGGAATAGCAGGTAGGAAATGGATGCTGGTTCTTAAATGGATCTGGGAAGCTCTAGACGGATAAGGATGACTTTTTACGGGGAGAACTGGTAGCAGTTTTGATTAAAAAAATATAATTAGTAGTCATATGGATTCACTGAGAAGTTCATACAGCACAACACAAAGAAACTATGCCTCCCATCTATCACGTTTTTGTAAGATACTAGTAATTAAGTGGGTAAGTCTGTCTGTCTTAGATTGGAGTACTGCAATTTCTATAACAAAGCAAACCAAAAACAACCAACCTTCTCTCCCTCCCCCCCTAATAATTCCTCACTGAGGTGGAGATGAGAGTAAAACTCTAATTTTTCACTGTGACAGTAATCATTAAAAAAAAAAAGGGGGGGGCAAAAAAAACTTAGGAACAACACTAGTAGGATAAAAGTGAAAGCATCATCATGCCAATAGCTTCGTGGCTTGTTGATGTCTTGCTTGGTCCATGTGGTTTTGGTTCACTCATTCTATATATAGTGCTCAGAAGCTTACATAAAGTTGTAGGAAGTGATGCCATGCAATTCTTAAACTCAGAAAAGATGTGATATGAATTAGAGGGTGGGAAAGGCAGATCGTAGCAGTTCATAAAACCAGAGGAGGTATGAAAAAGGTGACTAGTGAAGGCATATTCAATATTTCTCATGACATGAGAACTATAAGTACATAAAATAATCAGTTGGCAAGGTTAAAACAAACAAAAAACTTACTTTTTCCATAGAAACATAATTAAATAGTGGCATGCCTTGCC
This sequence comes from Cygnus olor, assembly GCF_009769625.2. Lineage (NCBI taxonomy): Eukaryota > Metazoa > Chordata > Aves > Anseriformes > Anatidae > Cygnus > Cygnus olor. The sequence goes on along the minus strand of NC_049177.1, from coordinate 4,844,343 downwards.
ACAGGATGTTTTGAAAACCGAACGATTCAAACCATGATTAAACAAATCAATGGAGGAGAAAGCCACGAAGGACTCCTGAGTGCAAATTTGTAGATACAGTCTCTGGCTGAGGAAGTTCAGAGCTGGGAGGATACACTAGGGAAATATCTTTGTGTACTCGTGCTGCTTGTATACTTTCTCTAGGCATCCCAGCTGCTGGGAGGGGAATCAGTAGATTAGATGGGTCTTTGACCTGGCCCTGGATGTGCACGTCGCTGGGGAAGCTCCCTGGTATATTCCAGGGAAGCCTCCGTCCTCCTCCAGATGTTAGCCCTGTGAAAGTCTGACTCATGTGGATATATGTAGAGATGGGTGAGTAAAGCCATTTGTGCTCGCTCTTACAAGACTGTCCTCTACCCAGTCTCTTGGTGCATCAGGACAAAAAAAGAAAAAAAAAAAAAAAGAGCAGCACATCTCGCCTCTTGTTTCCTTATTGTAATGTGATAAAATAGAAAAAGACTGGTGGAATTTCCTTTAGCCCAGTACCTGCACAGCTAGCCTGTTTGCATCTCAGTTTGCTCCTGCAGTAACTTACCTTGCCAAGTGAGAGTGCAGCCAGCTGATTTTCAGTTTGTTTATCCCCAAACTACGGACTCTCTGAGATGTATCATCCAGGAGTTAGGCTCACCTTGCCAAAAAGACTTGCACACCAAATGTGCCAAAAACTTATGTCTTCATAATAAACTACTAACCGAAGGCTAAGCAAGATATTTCAGTTATTTATGGCGCTGCTGTCATATCCAGTATAATTTGAGAGGGGTATTTTGGTGGGCGGTTAGGCTTTTGTTTTAATAGGGGAAGTTAATTCCCATGTGTTTCAGAAACAGATGAAGAGAGCTTTCTCAGACTTTCCAGAAAAAGTTCTGCTCCAGTAACCAAAAATAGAAAATTCCAGCAAAAAGCATTGTTTGAGCAAAGTTAAGCATGGGTGCACGCAGGGATTCTGCAATCTTCATGTAATGAGTTTTTTATGTACGATAGCACTGTGTAGCAAAGTGGGGACTTCTGAGAGTCTGTGACTTCTAATACTTCCATGCACACTATTGGTAACTAGTTATGCAGCTTAATTTAGGCAGGTGACTAATTAGACTGACAGCTTTTTGTCCCTGACTTGAGGAATGGCACATGAGTAAAAGTTAATTTCCTGAAAAGCCCTAATAATATTAAAATATTCCAGCTTCAAAGTAAATGAATCCAAGTTGCACAGTTGGATGCTGTATGGAAAACGTTTAAGTTGGTAGCTTAAAACTCATCCGTGCTCTGGTCAGAAACTCAATGAACAGCTGTGAAAATCAAAAACAGATGAGTAATTGGATTTGTTATCTTTGGGAATAGAATGCAATAGGAATAGAATAGGGAATAGAATGCAAAAATTTAATTTTCTGTACATTTGAACACTCAGCATGATGCTGATAGGAATGCAATGAGCAGGGGTTTTAATGGGGTTTTAAATCTCCTCGTGGCTAGGAGATGCTGGGGACTTCAGGCAGGTGTTAACCAAGAAGACTGACAGTACCATCCACCGCAGAAATCAGCAGGTTTAGCAATGAAAGGCTCTGCTTTACCAGCTTCCGAGTGAAATTATATTTTGGGACTTACAGGGAAATGAATTGAGCAGGCTCTTCTTTCTGAAGCAAGCTAAGCTTTGAAAGTTTTTACTTTCTATAGTTCTTGTTTATACAGCACTTCTCACTGATTATTTGGCAGGGTTTTATAAAGGATGATGCCTATTTTAGAGGATATCTAAATTGCAGGTTGCTTTTTCTCTGGGAGGGTGAATTTAAGGTGTGAAACTTCTGCTGTATCCTGAAACACTGTCTGCATCCAGGTGTGCCTTGGGAGAAAATGGGCAGCCCTGTCTTCCTAGCTGCATGCTGGAGGGTAAAGGAAAGATTTGGTCTCCTTTGCTTTTGTCCAGTTGTATGTCTGTCCTAAAATCAAGAGCTGCAGCCCTTGATTTATTGCTGCTGTGCTTTGTGGCTCTTCCTCTTGTATCTGACTGCATGAAAGGATGAGCAAGCGCCTCTCCAAAGGCTGGAAACGGTGACTGACTTGTAATTATGCTTCACCTGCAGGTAAACACAGGGCTACAAGAGAGCTGTCAAAAGGCCATTTTCAGTCCTCTGACCTAGGGACTGCATGAAAGGTGAACAAGTTTCCCAGCAAAAAGCCTCTCATTGCGTATTCCTTGATCCCCAGCCATTGCACATACTGTCTTATCAGGCTCTTGTTGAGATGCCTCAACCCAAGTTCGTGTTTCAAATATTTTCTGACTTAATCTCGACCATCCATGACTTTTAGGTGTATTTTAGTAAGAGTTATGTTTGCCAACTCTTGCTCTGTGTTTTTTTTTTTGTTTGTTTTTTTTTTCTGACAAGGGTAGGGAGCTAAGTTGTGCACTGTATCTCTGCTATAGTATTCATAGTTCAAATCAAAATGTAGTCTCCTTACCGTGTATTTCTGGCAATACAACTCACTTGAGAAAATCCTGTGTATTATGACTCTATTTGTGACATGGAAAAGTGGTGCTTTAGGGAACTTCACCTGAATAGGGGCAGTCACTCGGAGAGGCACTGCACCCACTCTGCAGCTCGGGCCCAGCTGGGCTGCGGGTTTTCTGAGACGTTTGGGAGAACAAAGGAGTTGGCCCCAAACGCTTGGGACTTTGCTCAACTTTCTGAGTGCTTCTGGCTCTAGTGTGAGAAAGCTCACAGGGTGGGAACGAAGCTGTAATTGTCCTTGAAGGCCATAATAATCCTAATTATTTTTATTTTTTTTTCTCCAGTGAGGCCTGGTGGTCAAGCAGCTGTCTTGGGGCTTGGAAGAGATGTGTGGATTGGCACTTCTCAGGTGGGATTTGGTGGGGCTGTGATGGGATGTGGCTCAGGGCTAGCTGCTTGTGGACAGCTAGAAAGCCTGCTGCCAAGTTATCTGAGGAAAGCACAGGCTATCTGCTGTACTGCAGTGTTTTTTTCAAAATTAGGGTTGTGTTCTCTTTCTCCTAGTTAAGATTTCATTCTTTGTTCGTTGACCAAAGATGCTCATGAATTAGAAGTGCTGAGCTAGTTCAGGGATCTAGAGCTTTTGTGGACCGCACTTGTGTGATTTCCAAGATTTTTTGGCTGGTATCTTGTACTGCTCTGTTTGTTTACACCAAAACACTCCAGAACTTTGTTTGTTTGGACTCCACCAAAGAGATGGCAAAAACAGCTTCTGGCTCCGTGCCGTATGAGTTACTGTTTGTGTATACAAGACGGTAACCTTTGAAATATGCTGGTTTTGCTACTGCTGAGGACCTCTCGGAAAAGGTTTGTATCTATATAAAGGCATGCATACACACCTACCCCTCCTGCAAAAAAATCTGTGAGCCCAGTGAAAGCAAGAGCGCAGCCATCACAGAGATGGGAAGAGGCGTTCTCACCAGGCTGTGGGGGACTGGCTGGCTGCCCTGGTCATAAGCAGTGCTTTTGAATGCTGAAAAGAGAACCTGTGCAAACTTAATTTCTGCTTAGAGAATTCATCTCCTGCTTTTTTTATTTTTATTTTTTGATAGAATCTGTGAATTCATATTTAATTCTCCAAAGAGAAACAGGTACCTACTTAAACGCAGTGCAAGTGGAATCTATTAATCTCATAGAAGGTGAGGCATATTTATTTTCTTGCAAGTACGTTAAATCAGAGAAAGGCACTATACCAAAACTCGTATCTCACTTTGCCCATTCACCCTTAACATAAGAATTTGATAAATACCAAGCATGTATGAATAAAAGGAGGAAGGCCTTTCTGGATTTTTTAGGCATCGCTTTGGGTTGGGAAAACTTGTTGACTCTTCCTCATTAAATGATATTTGTCCAAGTATCTATTGATTCTGTTATTTATTGTATATCTTACTGGCCTTTAACTGAATGCTTTTACAAAGATTTGTGATCTATTTGCTGCCCGCACTCCTCTGCAAGCGCAGGAGATTTACGTGACGAGTTCCTCACCATGGTAGCTCAGCAAAACCTCACGTTAGAGTTTCCTTGGGTGGATACTTCGGTCTTGGCAATTTATTGATGTTCCCTTTCCAGTGATGGGAGAAGGCTGCCTCTTTAACACCTCGGTTTGAGACAGTGGCTCAGACTCGCTGCTGGGGAAGGCTGGCTTAGAGAGCGAACCTGCCTGACCCCTCCGTACTGAGCACTAATGGAAAGAATTCGTTAGCTTTTCTGAAACGACTTATCTTCTGAACTGTTTATATCTTTGTGATTTGTTGGACTCAGAAACTCTGGCAGGCTCCTGGCTTTGAGTATGTTTGAAAAAGTTTTTATTAGTCCTCTTTATACCTATAGCAAGTTGTACTTTATGCCAACGAGGAAAAGATCTTAATGTGTTTTTACCTTTAACTTGGCAGAACTCATTCCTTTTTCTGTTTTCTCCATCTGGCTATGTCTTCCACATCTTGGAATATCATTTTTTTTTAAACTTCTAATAGCAGTCCTTACTCAGATGTTTAACCATGCTGTCTGTCATCTTATTGTTACTTTTGGAGTCTTTTTTTTGTCATGTGGCTGTGAGCTGAGAGCCTTTATGTGGTATTTTTGAATAACCTCTGCTGCATACCATCACCATACTCTTAGAGCTGTTCTTTTGAATTTTAACTATTTCTGTTATTCTGTAGCTTCCTTTATAAACTTTAACATTCCCGTGGTGTAATTCTGAGGTGCTCTGTCTCATAATGAGAGCTTAGAATTGATTATATTCTTGTCATCAAATATCAGTTTTTCTGTGATTAAGCTTGTGCTGATTTATGAATCACTTTTAATGAGTTTTCTGAGGTTATTTAAGAGGTAGTTTCTACATTTATTTAAAGCCTGTTTCAGGGGGGAAAAAATATCTGAGTCATGCCACTAGTGAGTTTTATCCAGCCAATATAGGGGTAGCTAAAGTTTCCCATCCTTGCCAGTCTTTGCAGCCTCTCTAATCCTCATTACCATTCTGTAGTCACTTTTGCCATCCTGACTGGGTTCGATCTACACTTCAGTTGGATGCTGTAGGCAAAGTCTATGTAGAAATAGATTTTTCTAACTAGAAATACCCTGTGGCATGGATGGAAGCATCATTTTTTTTTTATTTCTGTAACTGTTTAAAATCTATTGCAACCTCCTTCCCTAGGAAGATTTGTTGTTATCCTTAGAAAATGTGTGACTTAGTATTATCCCCCAAAATGCTTCTGGAATATAATGCCCTGCTTTAAATACAATTGATATTGCAGATCATCTTTGAAGTATTGGAGCTGACTTTTATATCTGCAAAGGCAAAAAATAATAATTAAAAATCTCGTATTGGAAAATGCCTGAACTTTCTCAAAGCTCAGATCAATAGGTTGAAGCTAACCCCATCTCTATCGGGACAGCTCTGCTAGTATTTATCAGTTAAAGCAGAAATGGAATATCTTCCATGCAGGAAATGAAAGGCACTTTAGAAAGCCACAATTAGCTGCTTGTCTGTGATCTCTGGCAAATGGCTCCTACTGGAGAGGCTGCTGCAAACAAAGGCCAATTTGCTCACTGACGTTCTAGTGTAGAATAACTAATTTACATCATTCAGCAGAGCTGAAAGCAGCTGATGTTATTAGGAAGAAGAAGTAAACAACTGGTGTGAAATGAATTGACCAGTGTCCTTTGCCAGGGATAACTAGACTGAACTTTGACACTTCTCAGGCAGAATTACAGCGATAGTAATGCGAGTTGCAAAATGAACTGACATACTGTGCAAAAGATGAAAAACGCCTGGCTTTTATGGTAGAGAGTGTGTAGCTGAACAGTTCCTTATTCTTCAATCTTCTGCAAACTTGGAAGGGTACATAATTTTGTATTATGTATACTCTCTGAAGTAGGCTCCAGGAATAACATCTTCAGATACTGCTTTCATGATTTTCTGATTGGGACTTGCATATAGGTCTGTAAAATAGTTTGATAATATACTGTGGTGATTGTGTACCCGATGGCCATCATATATCCAACAGTTAAATGAGAGGAGTATAGTTTTTGAAACAGTGTCTAATGGCAATAAACAACAGATTAAGAACACAGCAGGTGAAGAGATCCCAGCCTACCAGAAGCAGGAATATAGGGACCCTTATTTAAATCCAGAGACCCACCCAACCCTTATCCTGTCAGTGACAGTGACTGAAAATGGATGAATGTGTAGTGAAGAGTGAGAGCAAACAAACACGTACAGTTTCCCTGCAAGTACTCCCCAAGGCTCCCACCATTTGCAGCTCAGAGACTTGCTGGCCAAGAGAGAGCTTCTGTGTTTTTAGTAACTTTCAATAAATCTCTTTCATGAACTTGTGCAGTTTTTCCTTAAACACTTGTAAACTTCTAACATCCACAACATCCCATAATGGAGTTTCTCTGCTTAACTATTCTTCACGTGAAGAATAGTTTCCTTTTGTTTAATCTGTGGAGGAAAACCCTGAGATTTATTTCCAGAACTGTGACCCCCACAGCAATATGGCTAGATCCAAGCCAGAGTCCTGAAATTCCAGAGCAGAGGGGTGCTGTGGAGACTGCATACCTATGCTTAAGGTGATGCTGGAACGGGGAACAAGATCAGCACCTTCTATGTGTTGAGAAAGCATCACGTAGCCTTTGTTCATGGAATGGCTGAGGTTGGAAGGGGCCTGTGGAGTTCACCTGGTCCAACCCCCCGCCCAGGCAGGGACACCTACAGCTGGCTGCTTGCACCTTGTCCAGATGGCTTTTGAAGATCTATAAGAAAGGAGACTGCATGTCATCTCTGGGCAACCTCTGCCAGTGCTCGGTCACCCACGCAGTGAAGAAGTGCTTCCTGATGCTCAGACAACCTCTTGTGTTCCAGTTTGTGCTGACTTCCTCTTGTCCTGGTGCTGGGCACCACTGGGTTACCACAAGACTGACACTTTGTCATCCAGAAGAGCAGAAAGTAGTCAGTGCCTTTGCAGCTATTGCTCTGAAACTCTGCTGGGCGCTCCATGAAGGTCAGCCTGCCTATGAGATTGGGACCTGGCCTGTGGGACGGCTCCGCAGGTCTGCAACACAGCCCAGTGAGGTTGTGGACGTGAGTTAAGCACCTTATGTACACCCAGAAATGGGAGGAAGACAAGAAGGAATATTTTGATATTGTTGTGAATTAGAGTGGTCATCAAAATTCTGAATGGTGGTAAATCAATATAGTCTGTAGACTTGGAAACTAGTTTTGTGTGCCTTCTCTTCTATTTTCTGACTTGTGATTGCCTCCTTTGTTGATGTTTGTGGAGTAGGCTTACTCTTTCTAGTCTGTGGTAGCTAACCAATCTGGAGCCATAGTCTATGACTGGCCTCTTAATTAGTAATAAAACTTCCTTTAAAAAAAAATGGCCCCACAATGAAAGCATTTGCTTAATCTCTTTGGTTTGTAATCTTAATGAAAAGGTATATCTACATTGCACAGGGGAAAAGTCTTTGATAAACAAGCAGAGGAGAAAAGATTTCTTGATTTCTTTTTTTTTTTTTTAATTCACTTTAGGGTATTGCACTAGAGAAACTAAAGTATTCTCTCTTTAATATTTAATTTGACTTAGTTGGCTTACTGTATACTCAGGAGCTAACTAGGACGATAGCGCAAGTCTGGACACATTTTTCTCTATCAACTAGACACAGGATACTTACAAATTAAGGAGAAGGTAGAAGAACTTCACTGCTCAACCAGTTGCAGAAAACTTGCTTTTATTGAGAAATGACTCCAGTCGATTTCTGAATGTTTTCTTTGGCAACAGAGTGAATGCTTTGAGTGTGTGAAAAAAATTAACTAAGGGGAATTATTGCATGGGGTAGTGCTATGGAGAGGGTAATTGTTGTTTATTCACATTACCCGTGATTTCATGCTTAGGGAAAAATAGTATTAAAATACAGTTTGGGCAAGAACACCAACATATTAGCATCTAGCTCTGGATCAGTAACAAGTTTGACTTCCTGTTCCTGGACTGAATGTATGCACATTTTCAGATTTATTTTTAAGGCAGAAGAGAGTAAAGATTTACACTTAAGATCTAGTGGTATATGGCTGGCAGCAAACATTTCAGATCCATGTCTACATATAGCTAAGAAAGAATTGTTTGTCTGAACTAAAGCAACAGAACTAAATAGAAGGCAGGGAAAACAAATCAATAAAAATACTAAATTTAAATTATGCAAAAAAAAAAAAAAGTTGGGCTATCCTCAAAATTCTATTTATATCTTATTTATCTTAGGCTGCACTTTTTATTCAGCATACTAATATATTTTAGGTAGAATTAAATTAGCGGCTAGTGTCTTTGTTTTCAGTGAAAATACGAAAAGTGGACTAAACTGTCAGCATGATGTGACATTTGATTTCCTGGCTGTTTTTTTTTCTCTTCTCTGATCGTAAGATCTTGTCTGGTCCTTGCCTCAAATATTTTCAATAAGCAAGAGAAATTGTGACATTTTTCAATGTCAAAATAATGAAATCTTTCCCTTGGTTCAGGAAGATGTTTACACTGTAGTTAGTTAATGCAATTTCTTAACAACAGGTTATTGCTTTGTCGTAAGTTTCTCTTTCTTTTCTCAGCCAGGAAAAAGATTTCTCCAGTAAAAGAGTACCTCACCTGTATGGAAGTTGATGGAGTTACATATGGCAAGCAGGCTGAAGCACTGCAGTATCCAGGAGAGTCATGTCAAAAGCTGAGGGTTTTGAAATTTTGGGGAGAAAAAGAATCTTGGCTCTCATTTTACTCCCACACCAAATTTGTTTTCACCTCCAAATCTTTTTTTTTTTTTTTTTTTTGGGGGGGGGGGTGGTGGGGGTAAAATTCACCAAGTCATAACTCCTCAGTTTCAAGTTGCATTGGATGTTGCTTCTAGATTTGACATTTCTCAACCTTTGTCACCTAAACTCAGTTCAAATTATTAGTGCTGAGGGAGGATCAGACTTCTAAATAAGTTTAACTCCATTTACTGTTATGAATTTACACAGATTTGCAACAGCCCAGAATGTTCATATCCTGCTATTAGAGGATAGAAGTATTAGCCACACAGGTCAAGGAAAGAGATCAGGGGAAAAATTTTGCTTTTGCACAAGGCTGAGGGAAAGCCTAATTTACATGTGTTGAACAACTGCTGCAGTCTAAGAAAAAATGTCCGTTTGACTTATCTGGACTACTCCAGTAGCAGCACAGCCTCACATGGGTAAAGGATGTTTTGTATCCCTTTTGATTTCAGTGGGAGCAGGGTGCAGATGGCACAAAGTTTGGGTGAGCAATCACTGAAGTTTGACAACTGGAAAAAAAATCTTATACAGATCAAATTAGATTTGTAGTATCATGGCTTTATATGCAGAAGTAATTTTTTCATGTTGAATCAAAGATCTCAAAGACGTTTCTGAAATTAGGACTAAATTTAGATAATTGTCTTCCCATGATGGGTGTAGAAATCCTAAAAGGATCTGCTATTCCCCTTTTTGTCCAACCCACTCACTAGCTCCTCTGAAGGTACTAATTTCAAATAGTACATCACAGTTCTTTGACCACCAAGAGCGAGTGTTATGCTCTTTGATTATTTTTTAAAAGTATTTTCCAGAAAACAATATAGTTCCTACAGGAATGGCTGAAGGAAGTGTAGAATATTCTGTAATGTCTTTTCCTTTTTGGAAGTTCAGCTGGCTGAGGGCGTCCGAAAAAGTTAGACTTGGGTCCCTTGTAAGCTGACAGAATGGTCTAGCTAATTCTCAAACTTCCAGCCATCGCCAGTGTGAGGAAAGCAAGTTTATTACTACACCTCCAAATATTTTTCCTGTCAAAACTGTTCAGCAAATAAGAAACCTGCACCTAAAGCAGCGTCTTCTACCTGATAGAATAGGTTCTATAGCACCTGCGGTACCTTGCTACTGCAGCTGATAGCTTGGAAAAAGTCTCTGCTTTTTAAGTTTATTTTTTTAATCAGCAATTGGGATGCTCTGTTTCTAGATCATCACCTTATATGTATGCAGTAAAGACAGCAAGTTAATTTTCCAGGTTGGTGGTCTGCATTTAAAAATAAAAATCGGCAACAAAGAAAAGTATGCTTATCCAGAACTTTTAGTAGTGGTTATAAAATAAAAATATAATTCCATGGGAATAAAAAATATGCATATTGCAATTTTAATGAGTCATTTAATCTCCTTCCCTCTAAACTGGTTTCCTCTAAGTAGATCAAGTAGCATTGACTGTACAGTAAACACATCTCTTCCGTTGGTAAACAATTCGTATGAATTACTTTAAATGCACGTTTGGCTTTAGAAATGCTCCTACCATCCACATGTCACTCATCCTTGATCAGAGATGGTCAAGTTGTTGACTTATTATCTATGTGGGATTTAAACCTGCAGATTATTTTAACTGTGATTTTGATTAAAAAAAAAAATTTTCTAGTTGGCAAAATAAAAAGTAAAAAATAACTGTCCCAAAGAATTAGGAAATAAGCTGTGGTTTTATAGTTTGCATCCATTGGGTGGATGATCACGAATCAGGAAATCAGTGAACAGATCTGTTGTCATCAAACAAACCGTGTACCTGTCTGCGTGATGGTTTTATCAGTGGAAGGGAGCATGTGGGACTGCACCAGATCCAGGGAGGAAACGAATGAAAGGTCTTGCAGGAATTAAGTGTCTGTCTCTTTCATTTCATATGGCATTCACGCTTCCTTTCATGGCTTATCCTACTGCATGTAGGATTACCTGAGTGTCTTCCAGTAGTATGTTAATAACGTGACTACCAGTTGCTGCATGATGGTGTCTATTATCCTCTTCCCAAAGGGAGAGATCAGTGATGTGAAGTGTCTTGGTTGTGTTTGTCCTCGTTAAATACAAACATAATATGTATCTACATATTTATGTTAGAAAAGAAGTAATGGGAAAAGTGGTCGAAACAGGAGGGAGTGAGTCTTGTGATGGAGGAACAAAACAACACACAACCCCTACAATCCAGTTGTAATGCTGAGTAACACCCATAGCGTTTGAATTATTGGTTTGTGTACTATTGGACCTTTTTTGGTTGTTGTTCACTAGTATCGCTACTGTGCTACAGCTTCTGTTTAAAACCAGGCTCCTAAAAATTCTGCAGTCAAGTTGTGATCACCTTTGAGGTGTGAACTAGCAAGTTTGGAGGTGCTAGCTAGTGCTTGGTGCTACTCCAGAGTTAATTCTCAAACACAAAATACCCTGTTGAGATCTTTCCAAGCCCACACCTTTAAAAGTGGATTTCTAGGCCCAATTTTGTGCCTTGAATGAACTGGCTTTTTTGTAATGTGAAAGGTGATTGATAGGAGGGAGCCTGAACAGGAGACTAGCTACAGCTAAAGCTGGATAACTTGGAGTGCTCTCCTCCACATTGTTTGCAGACAATAAGCTGGTCTTTGGCTCAGAGGTTTGTTGTTTCTTGTTCTGAAATCCTTAATAGTATACAAGACCTATTTTTGAGGTAGCCGAAGTGAGAAAAGTCACTTAGCAGCTTCCTTGGTGCTGCTGGACATCTAAAGAGAGAGTGCAGGATCTGAGCTTTCATGGCCCATGCTTGAACTCTGAGGCAACACTTTCCTGTATGATGCAATAGGATAACTTTTCTTACACTGGGCAAGTTATGCAGCATTTTTCCCCTTTCAGCCTACTGTACTTCTTACTCTTCGTGTTTGTATCGAGTTACTCAATCATTCTTGTCTGTAAATAAAAATGAGTATCTGTACCATGTGAGAATTTGTATGTAGTCCTTTGATGTGAACAAAGGCTGCTTTCCCATGCCTAGTCATCCATCTCCTATGTAAATAATTCTGATTGCCAAAATGTTACTGTTGAATTTTATAAGCCATTTGTGAGCAGAGGGGGAATGCATGCTTATTGTGGAATGTTTTCCCATCGTATTCATTTGATACAATGTTTAAAGAAAATATTAAAAATATGCTTTAAAGAACTTAAAATAACATACAAATAATAAAAATGCAATTAAAAATATTAGACACTTTTTTTTTTAGGTGGCACTATGTTACATGTGAAACTGAGGGGAAAACGTTGCTGTAGCTAAGACTTTCCCTTCCTTGGCTTAGTGGATATTTGGTAAATTTTGGTTGGATCTTGGTGCAGCTCTCAATTCACCTAGCCTAACATGCTCTGAATGATTTGATATGTTTTTCAAACCATGTGCAGGGTTCTTAAGTAAAATTTCCTTGGAGGATGTCTGGGCTCCTGCACAATTTCCAAGCTGAACACCTGCCTACCAGCCATCACAGCTTTACTGCAATGTTCTCGTTACCAGGCAGGCACGTGGTACTCTGCTGAGGAGCCTGTAATCAGGAGAAAGTAAACGGGGCTAGAATATAGAGCAAATGAAATTTCAGGGGCTAAAATGTCCATCTATGATGAGCTGTCTGTATACTTCGATGTGTTCAGGGTGCATCCTCCTATAAAGTAGGGACCTGAACCAAATTCGTCTGCTTGATTCAACTTCTTGAATTTGCAGCTGGAGTGATGGCCTCACAGGTTTCTCCTGTCAGCAGTTTTCCAGTCCAAAATCCTTGAAGCTCTCAAAAAACTGAGGCATGGATCCAGTTTGAAGTTTCAGTACGCGGCTGGTTTGTGTGTGTTTTCGTTTGTTTGTTTCGAAATCATAGTTACCTAGCTCACTCTACACTCTGAGAGGTCACTTTTCTTTCATGATCTGCTAACTTCAGAGCTGAAATAGATTAGTGGATTCCAGGAAACCCTGAGCATGATAAAAACAGACCTTTTGATAATCTGATTCCAACTATAGCAAGAAAATCTTGAGCATTCAAACTGGCAGTGGTGTAAAACAACACCAGTGCACTTAGCTGTGGAGTGGCTTTGGAGCTGTGAAGGCATTTGACCTGGTAGGACTCTTCTGCCCGTTCCACAGACTGTCAGTGGAGCAGCACATCTGCTTGCTGTGATGCCTGGTTCTCTCTCATGAATGGATACTGCAAACCGTTGATGAAATGACTCCAAATGTGCACTCCCAAATCAGCATCCAAAGCCAATCTGGTTGCTCAGATATCTTTTTAATGAATGGGTGGTATAATGGCAATAAGACTGAGACATTTTCCTTTCTCTCTATCCAGGCACTGTTAGCAGCGTAGTGTTTCTTGTACAATTTATATATATTTCTTTAACACTAAAAAGGATGCTGATCTTAGTGCTTTGTTTTAATTGTTAAGAAACTGGACTTTTTTTGGATCCACTTCTATGATATTCCCTTCCATAATAAATTATCAAAAAGAATTCTGCACAGATAAGGTCTGGCTGCAGCACCAGGAAATTTTAGCCATGTTCTGCTTTCTGTCTGGTTTTATATCTAAACTGACTAAGAGATGCAGAGATCAGATTAAGTGACTTCCTTTAAGCCATGCAGTGAGCAGCTCATTTCAGCTAGGATCCCAAGAGGATACTTGTGGTTCCCAGCCCTCTTCTGTAACCTCCAGACCACATTGTCTCCCTAATGCACAGTGCAATGAATTTGGTCTGAACATTAAATTACAGCTTTAGCAATGTAGTAAGAGTTCCCTGGGCTCCCATATTTGCTGTAACTTGAACTTTTCAGAAGAGTTTCTCACTGTGCTTTCCCCAGCCTTTGCTATTGACCGTGCCCATCACAGTGGGGCACGGTATACCTAGAGTGAGTTTTGGGGGCCACTGCAACTCAGTTGTCCGTTTTGACTTTATCTACCCAACAAAGTAAAATGTGTTTCTTTGGTACTAAATGAGGGTGAGAAGTCATTGTAGTGATTTACTTCATATATCCTGCCTATGTCAGTGAAAGTCATTTAACATAAGCAATTTATGGTGGACTGGAGCCCTCAGAACAAAGCTTTATGTGAACACCTGAGGGGGGGAGCTCTGTAACCTTGCTGCAGAGAAGGTGATGGTGAGGGAGAAACTTAAGACCAGAGGAAGTCTTCTGTTGAGGGAGACTTTGCATGTAAATAGGAAATATAAATAGGAAATATCTTTGGATATCTCTGTGGCCCTGCAATCCTTCTCGTTAATTGTAATAGACATTAGATGGGAAGGTGCCTCTGTGGGTCGCCTGGAGTGACCATACCTCTGTGGGCATACCAGGGAAGGCTTCCTTTGATACATCGTGTTCCCTCTTGTGAACTGGCCAGGACTGGCAGGTCCAGCCCCTTGTGGGCTCTCCATGCTGCTTTTTGTTTGTTTGTTGTTGTTTTTAAAAACTGACTTTCAGAAGCAGAAGAGAGACACTGCAGTTTGGATTTTCAAAAGTTCTGAAATTCTGTAGCTTGCAAACTGAAGAGGATCTTCTTGCTTGTATGTGGTAAGAATAATGTTCAAAAGTTTGTCTACGTGTAGGCAGGGAAGATTCAGACTTGAGCTGCCCTGTTACAAAATGGAATGAGGTACTGATGCATTGCTGATGTGAAATTCTTTAGCACTGTTTGTTGCTCCTGGAATAAAATGAGTACAGAGCTAGTAAGCAGAGTAGCAAAAATAGGGCAGCTACTTAAATCAATGTTATTTTGACTATATGTACCTGAAACCTCCTGAAACAAAGATTCCTGGACAGTCTGCTTGCTGGGGCAGTGGTGCGACTGTTAGGCATGTGCTGCAGTGACTGATCTGGTGGCTCGTGAGCTGGTCTGTGGCTGTGGGCCAGAGCCCAAAGGGCACCTCTGGCAAGTTACGTAGCTCCTACAGGCCTTGCTGTGAGGCTGAGCTCCCTGCCTCTGGGGCACCACGACTGTATAGCACTTTGGTCTTGTAGCAGCGGGAGGCAAGGGTTCAGAATTACCTTAGCTGATGATATCACACGTGGGACAATTTCAAATGTCATAGAATCAGAGTAAGTAAGACTGGGAGGAATTTCTGGAGGCCATCTCGTTAACTGGTCCAGTCTCAAAGCTAGAGCCTTAATTTTTTTTATTTTTTATTTTTTCCAGTCAAAGGTGGTGATATGTCCCCTCCCTTTGTTTTCTCTCTGAAGCATTTTGGGTTCTTACGTGGTTGTGATGTGAGGAGCAGCAAAGCCATATTGCTCAGAGGCCTCCTAGGCTCCTCCTGCCTGCTGTGCCCCGCTGTTGGCAGAGGAGCCAGGCACTGGTCGCTAGTGGGGACGTGGTCAGCTCCTGAACTGCAGGGCTGTGGGCTGGCTGCCCAGTGCTCAGCACCTCAGAGGCTTGCACCATACTTGGAAAATGATTCGATACCTTTCCTTCCCAACATGCGATTGCTTTGCCATTAAAAGACTGATGTCTTCATCTCGTTGTCCTATTAAAGTGTGTGAAATGTCAGCAGGGAACCAACTCAAACAGTGGACATGCTTTTACTGTTTATAAGCAGTTTTATAGCCCTGGTCGTGTCTAATAAGAATCATCAGGATTGTGGGTGATGACCTTTGCAACTTGCAATTTAAATAAAAAAGAGATCTGCATTTAGATACGGTCTCCTGGAATCAATTGGCGCGTGCTCTCAAATAAGCTGAGATAAGCCACGATTCTGTACCAAAAAAGTCTCAGCTAGTCAGTTATAACTCCTACAGAAATACCTCCAGTTAAAGTTTAGATGAGAGATTGACACTGGGGCCAGATTCTGCTCCTCATTGCATTGGAGAAAACCTGTTGCAGTCTCACTGATTTCTTGCAAAGTTTTCTTAAAGAAATTAGTAGAGTAAATAGAAGTGGCCTGCTGTGCAAGGTGGTGTGGTTGCAGAATCTTCCCCTTTCCTCAGTAAAGTCGTGGAAGCTCTCACCAGTTTATCCTGGAAGGAAAATAGGTCTGACTTCGTGTTACTTTACTTGATGGCTTATTCATCTTAAATGCCGAAGCTTAAATTTATAATTGGATTTCCTTTTCTAACTTTTTCATGACCAAATAACAGAATTGTCTTTCTTCTGCTGAGCCTAAAAGCCATCTCAGTCTTCCCTAATATAGTCGCCAAAAATAGTTTGGCTTTTTTTATGCAGAGCTGGGAGGAAAATTAGCTTCAAGCTAAATGGGAATAACTTATTCCATCAGATGAAGATAAGTCATTTTCCCTGCCATGGCACCCTTTTGTGCTCTTAGTTGTACATCTCTTTAGTTCCTTGTTCTTGCTCTTTCCTTTCATGTTATCTGTCTGATTGTAATTAAACAAGCCCCCCTCAAAACAAACAAAATAATTTTTTTTAAAAAAGCAACCCCTCTGCCCCTCCCCCACCAAAAAAAATGCAGCTAATTATATCCCTAAATGCTCCTGATGAGTAAACTCAGAGCCAGAATTACTCCTTCGTGTGAGTTCATCTTTCATGCAAAGATGGAAAGTTCCCACACTGAGTGTTAAGTGTCATTTCTGTGTCTCTGATGTTGCACTGCAAACATCTATTTTGTGTAGTCTGTATTATGAACACATTTCCTTTATTCACCATTTTTTTCCCATCCATTAGCTCAGGATTGGCAGTGAGGCAGAGCAGAGTTTACCAACTCATTTGACTCCTGTGGTCTCGTGTTTGCCAACAGCTGACCTACTTGGCTTATGCATAGGTTGCCCAGGGATTTAGAGGTCTGCCAGCCAAATATTATTAAATTCCTAAAACTGGAAAAGGTTTAAAGAATCCTGCCTAGTGTGGGTGAGCCCTTCCATAGCTTGACATCCACAAATACACTTTTTTGGTTTATCTTCCTTAATCTTGGTCTCTCTTAAACCATAACATACATTGTAATAATGTGGCTGTGTAGTGTGCTATAAATCATATTAAAAAAAAAAAAAAATCTGAAAATGAAAACCTCAGTAGCTGGAAAAATGTATAAAATCTCAGGCATCTTTACTTCATCTCCTGTACTCACAGGTTTTCCTTTAACTTATCAACACTTGGATAGTAGAAGATATCTCTTCCCACACTGTCCCTTGCACAGATCCTTGCTTGGACTTTGAGAGTATCAGCAATTTTAGTACTGCAGCTATCTGGTTGTCCTTATCATAGTCTTCAGTATATTACTGCATACCTCTATATAATGTTGTACTTCATTGGAACTACTCTGTTCATCAAAATCAACTTTTCACCAAGAGCAAGGCATTTTGGTGTAAACATCATAGTTTCTTGAACACTCTCTTCTGATCCACTGGAGACTATTGGTGTTTATACCAAGGAGACAGAAGCTGTACCATTTAGTCCACAGTAAGTATAAGATGAGCTTGTCTGTTAGCCAGTTCCTAGAATGGGGAGGACTTGCCTCTGTTTTCCTCCTCCTTGTCCACTTTAATAATTTAGCTTGTTTGGAATGCTGGAAGGCAGGAACAGAATCAATATTTATTGGTTCTTAAACAATTAGACAGTGAAATAATGGACCAGAGACATTTCTGTCTCCGCAGTTCCAGCCCTTCCCTACAGACAAGCAAAAAGACAGGTAAGTTTTATTATAAAGACGTTCTTGTTTTCAAGGCTGAGCAGGCTCAACAATGGCACAGAAACGGATTCAGACAAGCTGGCAGCAGATCGTTTTGGAGGTGGAAGAAAAGCCTTGTAGTATCCTGGCGATACTTTGTGTACAAACAAATAATCGTGCTCTTCAGAGAATACATGCATCTGTCTGCTGTTTTAGCTCAGGCCCCTCTCCAGATTGAGATCCCAAGTGGAGCATTATTGTAACTTGAATCACTGTTTGCTCGCGGGTGCACGTTTCACACACTGTCCTGCTGTGGCCGGGAATGCGCGAGGCTTGCGTAACCGCCCAGATCGCGCTGTTACATAAGTGATATCCGAAGGAAAGGCTGTGGCAACAACACCCCCATCTCAGGGAAGATGTCTGTGAAAGACTGACTGTGACCTAGAAAAGATGCTGATAGGAGGAGCTGTTTATGGCGTGTCTTCCTCGATTTAGGAATCTGAATATGGGTAAAGTTCTGCAAGAGTACAAAGCTTACAGGAGTACAGCAAAGGTGATGGGTCTTGTGTATCCACAGGTCAGCAGCACCTGGTCCTAATAATTCTGAAGAAAAACAAACAAATCTACAGCTTCTAAGCCAAGGCGAGGCTTGATCTCTGAGTTCTTACAAAATCAGTAAACCAGAGCTTTGCCCGTGAGATAGATACGTTGATATTTCGCATTCAGAGTAAAATATTGTAGCAGTTTGCAACTCAGTGACAAAATTGGTCTGAGGAAGAGGGGGAGAAAAAAAAAATACATGCACAGCTTATCAAATCCTTCTGCTGAATTTATAAGTTTTCCCCTAAAATTTGAAACTTGGAAAATATTCAGGCTATTCTCATATGCCTGAGTTAAGACTTCTGTTTGGAATTTGATTCTCAGGCCCCTTTCACAGAGACAAATTATTCCATAACTTAGGAAACATGGGTGCATCAAGCCCTTAATAACTAGGCAATGACGTGGTTCTGTACAGATACTTATTTTAGTTGAGAGTTTGCACTGATTTGGAGGCTATGGTATTCAGAGTCTCTCATCGCGGTGCCTGCATTGCCTCCCCTGCCCATCAAGATAGCGCATTTTGTTCCATGTTGGTTAAGATTTGCCCTTCCTTGGGTGTTTTCAGTTTGAAATGAATTGTGAAAAAGGAACACAGTTAACTGAACAAGGACGTTATTGTCTGCTTTTATCTATTGAAAGGCAAATTTACATTAGATTTACCCAGGTACCCTATCCTCCTTCTGACTACCAGCATCACTTGCTCCTTCCTCCTTTCTTAATGAAATTCTACTCATTAATTCTGTCATCCTTGCTTCTAATAACAATAATAGGTTATTTTGCTTGCAAGCAGTTCCAGACTAGTAATTCAAAGAGACTTGTGCCTTAACCCATCTTGTATATCCATGACTCCACCTCTGCAGCTCGCTTCACCATTAGCCATTTTCAAGTCTCAATATAGCTTGTTAGTGTCCTCTGATAATGCGATATGAAGCCTATGAATTGTGAGGACTATTCAAAACTTTTCTCAGCTAAAACTTTCTGCAGATTTAGCAACAGTTGAACATCCTGTGGGTCACACCAATCCCGGGCAGATAAATGCCAGAGGTTCTGTACATACTGTTTTGAGACATAAAACACAGATCTTCTAATACGGAGCAAACAAACATCTTTCCTGCTTTTTCTTTCTGTTGTTTGAAATTCCTTTTTGGCACAGTGTATACATACTTCTTTTGGCCGCATAGCAATGCAGCTGAAAAAATTGTCACAGAGTTCAACAAAGGGAAAGTGAGAGCCAGGGCTGAGTCATTGCCTGCATGAGAGCTGGGAGGAGAAGGAATTGGACTGTACTGACAAAGATTCAGAAAATGCTGAGGAAGAATCTATCCCAGAGGACGCTGGCAAGCTATCAAGAAACAGAACAAGAAACAAAATAAACCACAGCTCCACAAAGGGATGGAAACCACCCCCCACAAAGTCAGCCAAAGAACTTTCCATCACAACATCAGTCCCGCTCTCTCCCGTTTTCCCAAGATGAGGCAACCACAGCATTGAAACTCGGAGCAGATCCTCTAAAATACTGATCCAGCAGGTATTTAACATTGGGCCGTTTGCATGAGCTGCTACACAGATGCTGTTCACACCGCAGGGGACCAGGGGTGGCAGTGCGGCAAGCGAGCAGCCACCTCTGCAGCAAGGTTCCGGCCCCAGGGGACTATTTCTGCGCACCCTGTCAGTTCTGGTGCTCAGGAGCCGGTCCACGGCTGTCAGCGGGATCTGTGTTAGTCAGAAAACAGGACATGAACGATAGAACAGTTCATGGTCTCTTGTTTGTTTGTTTGTGTTTTAACCAAGAGCAGCCACAGGAAGAAATCTCAGCCAGCGTTGCCTGTGGCAACCAGCCGGTCTGCTCGAGGCAGTGCACCTGAGAGGGTTAACTGGGGCAGGCCCTTGCTCCCTACTGTTCTTTTAAAATCCTATTACATCACCTCTCTTAAAATGAGAGGGTAGTAAACATCTTTATTGCCACTTCATTTTCAGAGGCAGTTGACTATAGCTATGCTACATCTCGAGGCATCTGCATGCCTTGTAACCAACAGAAAGGGGTACTCTGCAGCCTTGAGAAATCTGTAACTTTATTCCTGTAACTTCTTCCATAAATTTTCAAGATGGGGTGGCCTTTGGGCCTCCTGCTGTCCTTGTAAGTATTCGTGCTAAAGGTACCTCTTCATGTCTACACACAGAGATGTATAATCACACTTAATTAGCTCCCTGTCTCAAATGGTAGGGACCATGTCAGCGTCTTCAGAGGAAGACGCAATAAATTCTCTAGTACATGGCTTTAATATGATTTTATTTATTGAGCAAGTTCCTTTCTTCTCTGTTACTTTTTTGCACAAAATTTACATTACTTTTAAAAAGACAAAACTCTTTTTATACTTCAGGCTATGTATTTCAAATCGCATGCATGGAATTCAGGTTCATAAACTCATTGATAATTGTCTTGTTTTTACATCCTTTTCACATTTGTGTATGCTGTAATGCATACCACTAGGCTATTCTTGGCTATGTCAGTAGATAACTGATAAAACTGAGCTCCACTCTATCATATCCAGGACAACTAAGATTAAAAATCAATGGAGATGTTAGGAGTCAGGACTTGACAGGATTAGGAGGAATTTCCTTTCTCATAATTATGTACTTCTGGATCAATGCCTGAGAGTCATGTGGAAGACTTTGGCCTCAAATATCAGTGAATTTAATCCAGGTTTCTATTTTATTTATGGTTACTGCTCAGCTGGGGTTGAATTTCTCTTTTCTAATGGATGCATTTTTGGTTCAAGCAGAACAAGAGCAATGTATTAGCAAAGCACATCAGTTTTTATATTTATGCCTCAGGGTGTCTTTAACAAAATAAAGCTTTGAAAAATATCCCTTTATTGGAGTCCAGTGTCAGTCTGCTACACTAAATGTTCCTTTGATTATTATTTTCTCCCCCTTCCTGGTTATTTTTCCCTCAAGGATTATTGCATTCAATTATATATGGCGGTAACTGTTCATTAGCAGCTCCACTAGAGTTGCTTCTTGAGCTGCACCAAGCCAAGCTCATGTATTTTCAGGACAGGGGTCAGAACATCCTCTCCCCTGTGTGCTCCAGAACGAGTTGTTCCAAGAAACGATTCTCTAAAGGTCAAACTTTCTGACATAAGACGAGTTTAGAAGCAAGCAGTGGAAATCCTACATTATAATCTTACTAGGTTTTTGTTGTCCCTTTTATCTCCCTGCCTGTTGCGCTCAATCATGTTCCTTGTAGAGACCACTGGCATGTCACTCTTGGAGGGCTTTGAGGTTTTCTGAAAACTAAATCTATAGATTTCATTGTAGGGTCCTGGCTGCACAAAATTCTGACAAGATTCCCTGAATCTTTGAAGTGTTCCTTATCTCTGTAATCTCCATTATCATTTTGGCTTCCGAAGAGCAGTTTCACAAAGGATAACTACAGCTGAGTGAACAGAAGGGTTCTCTAGTCAGTACGGGGAAAGAGAAGTTTCTTGAGAAGGAAGCTGCATGGTTGAGATGGATTCCTCTAAAAAAGGTGCCTTGTCTCTCTTTTGGATGTAGAGGGAGATGAGTATTTATTTGAAGGGATTCAGATCATTGTAGAAATGCTCTTCTTTGTTACAGTCAGGTTGTGGTTCTTTATGTAATAGTCATCCTGCGGATCTGTTGTTTCACAATGTCTTAAGAGCTCCAAAATATTTTTGTTCCAGCCTCTCCCTTATGGATATCTCAGAGCCATAAGGGAACGTTTTGGGGGTCTCTCAGGAGAGGCAAGGATCCAGAATACTGGAAAAGGACAAGCATGAAAATCTACTTCAAGCACAAGATAAAAAGAAATAGGATGAATTGTCAATTACATAATTTGGATGCCACATTAGAAGGTACAGGTTCTAACACTAGTGAGAAACTCAGTAAGTTTCTTGAGGCTGCATATGTCAATTTTCAGAATTATAATGGACGTAATTGCACTTCGTAGCCTCTCAGTTGCATGCTGAGAACTGAGCATTTGTGAGATGCTTTCCCAGGTACAGGCCAGTGGATAGTAACTATACTTAAGTCCATTACAGTAATTCTCATGATTACATCTTTTAGTGCATCTAAATGATAAAACATGATCTAATTGCCGAACAAAACAGAAACTGCAACTTCCAAGTCATTTAAGTCAATAGTATGCTGTCCTGGATACGTGAATTTTGCTGTTTTTGTTTTTGATTTGGACGACTAAACTTCCCCTGTCCAATTAAGGCTATCTGACAGTTGTTTTGAATTCTGGGGCACCACGTTCATATGCTCCCTGCAAGACGACTTGTTTAGTGAGTAGTGAGCTCCACTTTCCAAAAACTGCACTGAATTACTGTCTTACAGATATATCTAAAATCACCACCAATCTGAAAACACTTTTGCCTGTAATAACAATCCTGTTCCTGAAGGAGCTGATGTTGTCTCTGGTGAGCTTAGGTTGAGCGTCCGCCACTTTGCGCTTCTGTGGTCCCCTGGTGCTACTGGCTCCAGCTCTGAATAGCATCCTCCAAATTAAATAAAGTGGGAAGACAGAGTTGAATTTCTCAGCATGCAGGGAGTTGTTCAGCCCTTCCCTACGCTGTTAAAGGAGGGGGGAACAACAACTGAGTAGCAGTCAGTGATGGCCCTGGAAAGTGCCAATGCATCAGAAGAGCTAGTAAGGAAAAAGGGAATTTGCTCATAACGATGTGCTGAGCCATGAGCTCTCACCTGAGTACTGGCTGACAGATCTGTTCACAATAACACAGACACTGCGTCTGTGCTTATTACTGGGACAAGATCATCCTCTAGTGCAAGCTCTTTGCCATAGTGTTGGTATCTAGATTAATAATTAGCTAGATTTTGAGAGATGTCATGTGACCTTCCCTGTAAATTTTATTTTGCAAGTTATTGTTACCCAGGCTGCCAGCTCCGAGCAGTAATTTTGAGCCCTGTCTCATTCTGTCTTCTGTGGGTGTGAGTGCGTGCGCTGGCATTCACAGGGTGATAAGGGGGATAAGCAGAGTCATGAGATTTCCAGAACTGCACATTGCAAGTCTGAGAGCTGGTCCATTTCTGACCTGCAGCTCCCTGATGTGAGTTTTGTGGTTGTTTGATCTGTCCTTATCCACTGGAATGATCCTTTCAGTTAGCGTTAGTAAGTTTAATATTCAATAGAATTTTCCCCAAAACGGGGGAATAATGCCAAATTCTCTGGCAAGGGAAAAAGAGCTCTCTCTGGAACTTAAGCATTAATGGTGAAGGGAATGGGTCTGAGTGTCCCAATATGAACAGTGTCCATCCACGCTCCGAGCACCCCGAGCAGTCGCTCTGCTAGCCTAGCACTTTTCCAGGTTGGTTGTGTTGGATTAAAAAACTTAGGGAACGTTGGACGTTGGAAGCAGCAGCTAATGGGCTGTCCATGTTTTTATCTCTGTGTCAAGCCTTTTATCTTCAGTTTCACAATGATTTGGTTTCCCATCTGTGCAGCACAGAGACGTAGGCAAGCTGGCAGGAGCCTGGGCTCATTCCCAGTACAAGATAGGCTTCCACGGTAATTGGCTTTTTACAATTGCTAAATGCTTCGGTTTTGATGAATCAGCATTTTCCTATGGAAAAACATTCCTTTGGAGAATTTCCAGTGAGAAAGAAACCAACTTTCAACATACTGCAAAATCCCTCCAGAACAGGATTTATTGTGCAGCTGTACCTATAAGTAACTTTACTCTTTGTTACTATACAAAGAAAGCAGGAAAAAGAAACAAACGCAAATATTATTGCTATAGATATCCTCATTACAAATGCCTATTTTTGCCTCTGGAAAGATTATGCAGGGTATAGATATGTAAATACAGCACCTGGAAAGCAGGTAGAATTCTTCCAGGCTCCTATGTGGTGAAATGGTGAATTTTCAGACCTTATTTTACAGTGGGGCAACAGCAGACGTCATGGAACATAAAATTAGATTAAATAATTCAGTATTTGTTTTGTAATGCCCTTGTAAAACAGACATAGCACATCTGAATGGAAATCATAAATTTGATCAGACGTTTGTGAACATGTGTTTATATTCAGCTCTGTTTGATTTTGACTTCTTGTTTCTTCTGGCCATCTATCCTGGACCAAAACACAGCTAAGGCTGTTGGAAGAAATATAACTATAAATCAGTGTGTATGTGAGCAATGCTCAGAGTGATAAATGCAGCCCTTCTCTCTTGCACCTCTGAGAACACAGTAGATGTGAAGCCAGACATCATTTGGGGCTTGTAACTGTGGGATGGCAGCTAGGTGCTTGTCATGGAAATTCACATCCTTACTTTCACAAGTTGCTCGTTCTCTTAAAATGAGCTATTTCAAGTTTGATCACTTGTGCAATTGGTGTAGTCCCTTTCTCTTTATTGGATTACCCATTTAATGCTTTCGAAAACCTCTTGTTATACCACGTTTACACAGGTTCTTTTCCAGTCCGTGCCAGCTGCCTACCTAGAATTCAGTTAAACCACAGCTAATCGTGTTGCCTTAGGGTGAGGCAGTGAGTTAAGGTGACCCAGCAGAGTTGCACCAATGTGAACGCAGAATGCTTTTGCACTTTCTTAAGCAGCTGAAGTTGCTGCAAGACTGCTGAGTGCATCTTCCAGAGGTATGAGAAGACTTCATTCCCTCTCCAGTCAGCAGTCCCTTGAGACGAGATGTTTGTGGCATGTAAGACTTTATCCCTTCGCACGCTTAGAATAGCTAGTGGCTAAATGCTGTTTTATCCCTGCATATGCCTCCTGCTGGGCCTGCCCTGTCATTTGTGCTGATGTGGAGACAGAAGGGGAAAACTCAAGTTAATTGTAGTGGGATCAGCAACGTGTCCAAAACGAGCAGTAGCAACAGCAAGATAAAATCCCTTTATTTAATATGCCCCAAAAGGGGGGGGGGTGGAAAAAAATATTGCATTATACCTTTTATGGTTCTGAGCTGCGGTAGACAATTACAAACATACCACAGCTACTTGAAATTGTTTGAAGAAGCTGTTTGTTATGCTGCACATAGATCTGGAAAAAACAGCCCCAAGGAACTGTGAAATTTAATTAGTCTTACTTTAATTGGAAGTAAATCTGAGGCATTCATTTCTGATCAGAGCTACCCAAAGTCCAAGCATGCTTAGATTCAGAACGAAGATTCATATATTTCTTTAACTGGAAGGACATTACTTAGAAAATTATATGCTGGGAGAGCTGAAACTGACTTGTAGTGTGGAGTTCATCAAAGAAGCAGACTCAGCTCTGTTTAGTCCTGAGCCTGACAGTCATCTGAAAGTGGAATACGTGACCCTTAGGTGTCTTCTTTAGACTTCTTTAGCCATGCAGTCAATAAAACCTACTAGTAAGCAATGTACTAAAGGTACAGGAAAAGGCTGTGAATGTGAAGCCAAGGGAGTAAGAGAAGAACGTAGGGTCATAAAAACCTGGGATGTCTGAAAGTGCAACTGTTGAAAGGGGCTGTTCCAGTGTGCTGTACTCAACACTCTTTAAAAACACATCAAGTATTTTTGACTTCTTTTTTTCTCTGGGAGCAGAAGAAACCCAATATTACCTGAAATTTTCCAGGGACAGGACCGAGATTATTTTTCTGCTACTTAAAGAAAATGTTCCTTTTCAGTCTCTTTAAGAACATCTTGAGCTGGTCTGTGTGATGCAAGGGTCTTACAAAACCCTCTGATGCAGGGAAGGCCAGTGTGTTATAGGAATGAAGCTTTCCAATGAAGACTTTGGCTTGGAAAATAGATTTAGCATATCCGCTAGGGGCTGTGTAATTTGTAGGACATGTTTTAGTATCCTATAGTGGCATGAAGCATAACACAGCTGGAAGCACACCACTAACTTCTTCTGTAGAGCTTAAAAACGTGGCAGACTTCTTAAAGTGAATACTTTGTAATAAATGGATGTAGTCAGTCAGCTTAATTCTGCATGAATATAGACATTCCTAAAATTAAGCTGCCTAAAGAATCCAAGTCAGGTTCTTTTGATTTTCTGCAGACTGTGAAAACTGCAGGTAGCCCTCCTTTAAGTTAGTATCGTTTCCTGGCATCTGAAAGGAGCCACATTCACCCTAAGCAATTCACCTAAGCAATTGGTCAAATTGCTTTTCTGCAATAACTTTCAGTAAATTTACGTTTTGGTTTTATCCAGTTTCAATTAAACTTTGGCTCATGTTTTGAATGCAGCTGTTTTTATATAAAGCTTCAATGAATGCATTGAACCTGAGTCAGTTGAGTTGCTCTCAGATGATTTAATGCTGACATCTGCTGTTATCAGGATCACAACTTGTAACCAGCCACCAAAGTCTTCCTGTATTTCAGAAAAATTATACTTCGTGGTGGTGGTGGGGAATTAAGTTTATGTTTGGATAGTAGATATCTAAGTAGGGGAGAATGTTGTTTTTTCCCTCTTTCATACATACATACATATATATGAATGCATATATAGGTGTGTGTCTTTTATACATACAAACATTAAATGACTATTTTTTAGAAATTATCTTGGTTTGTGAAGCTAATTAAGCAGTTTATTAATAATAGAAATGGCTTAAAGTAATCCAGCTATTCTAGCAATGCACGCAGAAGGTCTGGAAAATTTTCTACAATTTATTCTTTTTCTGTGGAAAAACAAGCCCTATGAACAAGCTCCTGCATCCAGCACTATTCCAGGCCAAACTATTCTGAATTTGGCCCAAAATCAGCTGTCTTTTTTTGCTTCAGATCAGAATGGGTAAAGAATGAGCTTTGAATAGTAGCTAGAGCTTCTCAGCTGTTTGCGACTGCTTCGGTTTTATGCTTAAATTACTGATGATTAAAACCATTGGTGATTGCTCTTCCATGTGGCTGTTCAAAGTCACAGTGTCGCTGTGTGTGAAATGAGCTGGTCCACAGAGCAGCAAAAAATAATCATAGCCTTAATTCTCTGTTCTGTCCCTGATGCAATGGAAAAACCTAAGGCGAAGGTGAACGTCCTTTTAATACATTTTGCCTGGTTTTAATAATAGATTTGCATTTATAAAGTTAGTTTTCACTAAGAGTATTGACCTACGACCCAAGAAAAGCTATCTGGGTACACAAAGGGTGGTTCTGTAAGTGGAATGCAAATTCTGCTTACAGCGACGATTTGTCCTCATCTCGAACACTGTATCATATTAGCAAAACATTTATAGTGTGAGAGATGCATGAGTCAAAGTATTATACTAATGGTTTAAACTGAAGGCATGCCAGAATTTTTCCATGGTATTCTCTGACATATATATGGCAGAGTGAACAACTAAGAGGAGATTTTGGTGTTGTAAATCAAACTCTTGCTCAACCCACCTTCAGTATTCAGGAGAAAGTTTACACAGCTGCCTAATAATAGTTAGACAGCAGCTGCTAATAATAAATTATATTTCTACCTTCTATATGTCTGATAATGAGTTCTTAACTCTGAGCTGCTTTTTTTTTTTAATATAAAATAAGCAACTTTTTGAAAATCTTGGAATATATAGCCTTGCATGAGATTCATTATATTTTGGCCTGTTTCAACTGGGGAGAGATCTTTGGGGGGGGGGGGGGGGGCCGTGGAATCTGCACAGATGGAAAACTATTCAACCAGCCAAGGAGAACTGCAGATTAAAAAAAAAAAAAAAAAAAAGTCATCTGATTCTTCCACAGCATTGAAAAAGTTGTCACTTAATTGTTTCTAGTTTCCAAAAGGGTCATAACAAGAAGTTTTCATCTTATATCAAGTAAAAATTATATCATGTCATATTCAAGTACATATTTGCAAAATACATTGTTCACATGAGAATCAGTGTTGCTTTCAACTGCAATGCAGAATTCAACCCTTTTTAAGCTTTTAAAGAATCATTGTCACTTCCATGAATTCCCTTCTGTTTGTTGTTTAATCTTGTGTAACATGCAAGTAAATTAATTCATGGCAAGTCTATAATGTTTTTTGTTTGTGTCTATATTTAGCCTGCTTTACTTGTTGAGGGTGATTGTGATTCATTCAGCTACTGGCAAGAAGGCAGATTCCAATGTACTTTTCACAATGTGCTGAAACACTGAAAAGCAGAAAGAAAATCGAATGGTCAGGCTGAAACTGCCCAGGTGCTAACATTTCCACAATGAAGACCACTGACTGTCTTCTGCTCTTCGTTACTGCAAGGATAGAAATCTTGTCCAAACAAAATTTGATGTTGCATCACCCAACCCATGCACAAAGTCTGAAGGCAGCCTTGAAATGAAAATTGGTCTGGTTCTGACTATTTTAAACTTTTTTGGGGTAGAAAAGCCTGGTTTCTTTGGAAGATCACATCTACAAAGTCTCAAGTGAAATAAAACTCAAACCCACAGCTGTTGTCACCCAAGTTAGGCAGAAAAACTGGAAAAAAAAAATCTGAAAGCAGCTTTAAAGGCCGAAATGTCATTGTGGCAGCCTGTGAGTTGCAGTTCTTCCTGTCCCAGTTTTGTCTCCATGGCCAATTGACTTTGGGTTGTCTATCCCAGAATGGATCCTATTTGAGAGATTTGGGGTTCAGGAGTAGGGACTCTGCAAGGTAAGGGAGGTAGAGCTCTGGAGCCATCCCTCAGTGACCTAAGGATGCTCGTCGGACTGCAGGTACTAAATAAAAAGGTCTGTATTCCTGAATATGTGGAACTTTTCATCAACTCCAGAAATTTGTATATGTTTCAGCAGCGGGCTAAAAAACAGGGGGAACCTAGACCCTTTTTATTCTTTAAGGAGCAGGTAGTGGTGGTTATCAAGTCCTTGCTGCCATGTTATAAGTCGCCTGAATTTTGAGGCATCCCTT
Source organism: Cygnus olor (assembly GCF_009769625.2). Classification (NCBI taxonomy): domain Eukaryota; kingdom Metazoa; phylum Chordata; class Aves; order Anseriformes; family Anatidae; genus Cygnus; species Cygnus olor. The sequence continues at coordinate 4,815,499 of NC_049177.1, read as the reverse complement.
GGATGCTGGGCATTTCTTAGCAGGACTAGCTGTTGGCTGGTGAGAGTAACACAGGGAGCACGTAACCTGTAGTTTAGGTACCTTATCTCACACCTTCACTTGCTGCTTAACTATACGTAATTTTCCATGTCTCTCTTTTTTTGCTGTTTACCAAAAAATTTGGAGTTGATGCCATCTTCTAAAATTTTTCCACCATCTAAGCTGCTGCTGTACTTTGGTAACATACTTTGATAAATTTTTTCATGTTTCTTGTATGTTCATTTTGTTTCCTCCACTTCTGCCCTTTAGTTCCTCCGTGTCATTTGAGGACTCATCTCTTCCAAACATTTTCAGGGTTGTCTTCAGTTTCGTATCATTTTTCTCCTTCCTCTTATTAAAATGAAAGTTTGGTCTTGGCCCCTCTAAAGTCACTAAACTGCAGGAGTTGTGCAGTTTGGTCATGGTTATAGCTGGGCTGCTGTGGTATTTTCAGTAATTAAGTAATGAAATCACTTGACTGAAGGCTGTCCTTGCCAGAGCCAGATAAAATGCTAAGTCACTCTTCTGTTGAGCTGGAACTAGAACAAGTTATTTGATCTGGTGAATGGAAACAGTTGATTCTGATCATTCTTGACCTCCAGAGCTTTGATTTAGTGATGTGTCATGTGCACATTGAGCATGTATTTCTCCCATCAGCAACCAGATCAATTACTGCTGATTAAAATATAGTGTTGTCTTAGACTTGGCTGAATGTTGGCATGAGAGATTTAACAGTCTATAGTAAAATTGCTTATTTGCATGAATAAAAGGCTTTGCTTCCCTGTCTCCGTTCCTACAGAATGGACAACTGGGATAAGTACCTCATTGTAGCTGTTGGCTCATGACACTGGCTAATGGCCATGTGCCGCCTCTGCGTAACTCTGCCGGTAGGAACAAACAGCTAATCCCTTCTGTGGCAGCCAAAAATGGAATAGTCAGTATGGAAAAAGAAATGAAATTCTACACATTTTTTCTGTAAGTAAAGACAACTTGAAATAAAATCACATTGCACAGTTAGCCATGTTCATGTGCACATCTAGAAAGGGAACTGGGCCATCTGTCATATGGTTCATGCTGAGGATTTGCATAACAGGACTTGCTTTAATAGTGGCTTCCTTTTGAAATTAGGTGCAAGTTGTCTACAGATTAAAAAAAAAAAAGGTGGGTGTTTTTTGTTGTTTTTGTTTTTTAGATACTCATTTTTGGAGAGACGGGGCAAGTTTCTTCAGTTCTCAAAACACTGTATAACTCTGTATAAAACCCATTAGTTGAAAACGGACAACAAAGGTCTTTAGAAGCTCTTGGGAGGGAGCTTTAGCAGTGACTGGATTAATTTCTGTGGGCAAAATACATGCCAGAAACCAATTCATTCTCTAATTCATCCTACCACTTTTTTGCAACAAATAAACTCTCCAGAGGTCAGTCCGTTTAAGTGCTTTCCTGGATTTGTCAGGTTCAAGAGCCCAACCTTGCAAACAGTGAAGCCTCAAGTCTCTGTGCCGTTGAACCCTGTGCACTTACCAATACGAGTAAGTGTTGGTAGAAGGTCAGTGGAAGAGGGGTTTGAGCTGGCCTGTGGCTTGCTGGAGGAGCATGATTTTCTTGTCTGAGAGAGAAATCTCACTCTTTTTGTAGGCAAGTGTGCAGGAAAGCACAATGCCCCAGGAATTATATAAAGGACACAGAGAAGAGACTCTCCCCCTTCCCAGGGGTAACTGGACAGACACCATCCTTTAGAGGGAAAAACAAGAGAAACTGATTAAGCAGCTTTGAGTTCAGCTCCATCACCAAATAGTCTGCTGAAGAGTCCATCAGTCTTCAGCAACTTAGTGATACAAAGCTGCCTTTTGCTAGCGAATCTTTAGGATATATGGAATGTGTTTGGTAGGGGTCACGAAGTGTGTGATGAACAGACTTCAAATGTAGTTAAGGAGATGTGGTAACACACCGCTGAAGTATCCATTCAGAATTCAATTTCTCTTTCTACCCAGACCCAGCCTTACTAATTTCTCCTTGGGGATTTCACTAGCCAAGAATTCATATGAGCCTAATGAGAAACATTAGGCAGCCTTCACCGTGCTGTTGGGAACTTCCCAGCCTCCTGTGAGAACAGTGCCGTTTTCAGAGCAGGGGCATGTTTGTGCTCCTTTTGTTAAAAAAAGGAAGCAGCATTTTTAATTGCACTTGGAGTCTGCTTTCCATTTCCCTCTTTCCTTTGAGTTGCATTAAAAACTTTTAAGGCCCTGTTTGCTGTTTCCTCTGCTGGAAATCACTCAGCAGATCATTGAAGATACGAAACTATTTCCCTGAGAAGATGTGGTTTTGCCTGAAGCTGCTTCACCATTTCTAAACCTTTCCCTGTCCTTAATTGTGGTCGTGAACCTGCCTGGGTTGAGAGATTATCAGTGCTGGCATTATTCTGGTGGTTGTTTTTTTTTTTTTTTTTTTTTTTTTTTTCAATGGTGGTGTTTTTGTTTTAGTTTTCTCTGTTTTTGTTGCACCACTTCAGCTGCGTGACTTCTAGCATTGGGTTCAGAGCGAGTCCCGATATACTTTGCTGGTTTGAATGAAACAGGCAATAATAAAAACATGACACAAACCATTTTATCTAGACTTTATGTGGCAAGAGACACAGAAGACATATCCGAACTATTTCAAACTCAGGCATCAATTCCTGCCAAGATATACCGACCAGTATCAGTCAGGGAGCAGAAATGGCTTTTTGTAGTGACTGTCTCATTCCATTATCACAGAAACTTTTAAATCTCCTCTAAAATTCCCCTTTGACTGAGGATACTGAGGAGATGGACAAGTCTAGAGTTTGTCACCATCGTTCTGGTACAAAAGGAAGAGCAACAAAAAGAGGATAGAATGTAAATATGTGTAGGCTTACACATGTAAATTACTTACATGTAAGTAAATAAACACTTAAATTACTTACATTACTTATAGAATGTCAATGTGTGTAGGCTGTGTAAAGCTATTTTTCCCTTCACTGATAGGTAATTATTGTGTTACGAAAGGTACCATTCCCTCCGATGAGAGGTACATTCTTACTATAACCCTTAAGCTTTGTATTTTTGTCAGTCAAATGAGGTTTTCATCATGGCAAAATACTGTTTTGTTGTTTATGGGGTAGATTTAACCTGTGTCTTCTAGTAAGTGTACAAATACATAAAAATGTATATTTTATGTATAAATTTCCTTAATTTTATTGAGAATCTCATCTGACTAAGCTATTATATTGACTGGATAAAGATTTCAAATGACATCTTTCTTATCAATGACAACGTTCTTATTAATATTTTTAAACTATATTAAAATTATTTTGCTTTGTCTTCATCTTGATCGAATATTCTGGTAACATCTCTCATCTGAAAACTTGTTCTCCCTAAACTTGTGCCTGGTGATTTGGTTTTGTCTTTGGCTCTGCTATTAGTAGCCAACTATTGATGTCCAGCTTGTCTATTAGTAAGCTGTCTGCATACAAAGTTAGCTTTTTCTTTGTCAGGAGGAATGTAATTTAGGCCACCTCTGAACCTTCTCTCTGTCTCAGAGGTTGATTTGACTAATCTTTTACATGTTGTTTTACACATGACTTCATAAATGCAGCTAAACCTGATGCAAGAGTATTCCAGTTATCAGTTTTCTAAGTTATTCCTGCTTAAATTCAAACAGATTCAGAAGACTCAGTATCTGACCAACTGATCTTGCAATCATTTACACTATTACTTTGTCTTTTTTTTTTTGCCTTCAGTGTACAAGTGTTCACCGTGGTGATAACTACCTCCTACAAACATTATTTCTCACATGACAATGGCAAAGTTCCCATCAATCCTCACAGCAATTGTCACTTGATCAGTGCTGTATTTCTCTTATGTATTGCTTCACAAGTAGCTCGTCTTTGTTTCTGCTACAAAGCAGTTGGTTTTTCTCCAAGCGAAAGCTCCACTTCAGAAGCTGTGAGTTAAGTCGAATCCTGACTCAGTAAATTCTTGGAAATTCCTTCCTTGTCAGAGCGTTCTCTGCTTTGCTCTCTGACACAATAGTTTTTAAAGTGTTTTCAATGTGAAAGCACTGCAGCATCTCCTTCAAGTGTTTGGCAAACATCAAGAACTGGGAATCCAACTGCAGCCATGGAGTTGAGCTCTCACAGGAGTTTTCCATGAATTTAAACCCCAGATGATGTGAGATTGGCATTTGGATCCTCTGGAGTTGTGTGAATGATAAAGGTCTTTTCATTAGAAATCATGTCAACTGTCTTCATCTTCTTTGCTGCTTGACTTTATAGATATGAAAACTCTGCTTCAAAAATTATTTAAAGAGCTGAATAGTTTGGTATTTAACAGTAAAATAAAAATTATGATAATAATTAAAAAATCCAGTTTCATGTCTATGATAGCAGTAGTAGCTGATGTGCAAACTGCACTGCTGCTGTGACATTTCACTTCTCCTTTTGCTGGTCTTTGAGAAGATGCTTATGGTGAAGTGGTAACTTAACCAGTCATTCCAATGATCTGCATGCTGCTACTACTGTTCCCATTGATTAAAGTTGGGGTTGTAGAGGCAAGTGCAACTGGAATTCTTTCTCAAGATTGCAGATAACGCGCTGATTTTTACACAGATCCTCTCAGTCAAGACTGCTTGCTTGTTTGCTTTCATCTTCTAGCCAAATCCAGTTATAATAATTATAACTTGCCTATTTAAAACTCTTCTGCTGTTCAATTAGTTGCTATATTTTCCTCATGCTTATTCTTAAAGCGCAACACTGTGATTTCTTCAACAGCTGTCATGCTTCAGTGCAGACTGGCCTCTTTTGCTTAGCGAAGAGTGTGAGTGAGACTTTTCTTTTTCATACATGCTTTTTGTGGCAGCAATCACTTGCAAATTGCTTTAAGTTCTGTGGGAATAAAAGACAATACATAAATCTCTGGTTATGATTATTAGGACTAGGCTAACAAGAGCTGGCTGAGGAACAACGAACTCAGTCTTGCAACAGCCTTTAAGGTTTTGAAATTCCCCGTTGGAACAAGATCAAACCTTCCAGTGTCTGTGAAGCAGAGCTGTTGAGACATCCATTTTCATGTTCCCAAGGTCTGGTCTTTCTTTATTTAGGATTTTTCTCTGAGACTTCAGCTGAGACCTCAGAAACCTACCCTACCTAAATGCAAGATATCTTCACTAAGACTTGCAATTTTGATAACATTCTATTGAACGAAAAAGGTTTAGCCAAAAGCGTTTTGATGGGTGCTAACGTTCATTTCCAGAGTTCCCATATGAGGAGAAAATAACATCGTATATTCTTATGTTCTCCTTGGGTAAATATGAACTTACTGTATTTCTTCACTTTTAGTGCTTTTGAAACAGATTTAGTGTTTTTGAAACATCTCAAGTGGAGATGGAGTTAGTAAGCAGTTGATAAGAGTTTGCATTTTGGGTGTGTTCGTTACGACAGTCGGTACTGGGCCAGTCTGAAAGTTCTGTTCCCTTGGTTCTGTGCATCTTTCTTCAGTTGCTCATGTGACAGTTGCATATGAGACATATCTTCAGTAACCAGAGAAAGCTGCTCCTTAAGTGGTACGGAAAGATATGGTGGTGGTACGGTGATATGCTAAATATGTTGTGTTGTAATGGAATTATTAGGTGACCTCTGGAATAGTGGCGAGTAGATAATTCTCCTGAAAATTGAAATTCCTCACCACAGCCCCTTAAAAAAAAAAAAAAAAAAAAAAGACAATAAAACAGTAGTGAAAGATGCCAAATGTTTTTTAATAATTGGGGCTTTCAAATGTGTTAAGAAAGCAAAGTGTCCGCACAACTGTTACGCTGTCCACAGTGGGGACTTGAAGTGTGGTAAAAATACTGCCAGTGGGACTAGAAACATCAATGAATGCAATTCAGTTAGTTTGTAGGATTTGCAGATCGACTCCCCCCTGGGTTAATCACTCATCAGCCTCAAATAAGTGAACGCTGGTCCCTGAAATGCACTATGAAAACAGTAACAAAAAAGAAAAATATATTAAACCAATCATTATAGGAAGGAAAATAAACATGCATGTATATCATCACAGATTGAGAAACAGTCAACTACAAGGACATGTTTTTTGTTGTTTTTATAGTTCCCACTGAACTAAAAAGGAATTAAAAAGTTACTGATGTTGAAATGAAATTTCAGCTTTCAAAAGAATGTGATTAGAATATTTGTTTATCTCCCTACCTCCAACATGCTGCTTCTCTTGGGGATACAACTATTGCAATCATACCAACAATTTTAATTTACGTGGGAAATGCATCTTCATTTTGCCATGCTTATAATTGCTAGAGGGAGATGAGTCCCGTTGCTAACAAGTACCTTTATGGGAAGCTTCGCTTGATGGATTAGGGGGGAAAACACTTTAGTGTGATCTGTAGGAGATTAAATACACCTCCACTGCCAACAGTGGTGTTATAGCCATGAGGTAAATTCTTACTGCTGTATTCATATATATGATTGAAATCTTTGGAGTTGCTGATGCAAATGAAATGAGTGGGATTCTGTCAGCCTCCAATGTCTGTGATGAAGTGGTAAGTTTAGGGGAAGGTATCACTAACAGTCATCTTAATTGTTTTAATTCTTCATGTGCTCCCATTTAAAAAACTCTAAAACAAAACTTTCAAATCAGAAAAGCACTTGTTAGGAAAAGTCAAATGGAGAAAATAAACTTAGCTGACATGTCATCTTTCTATTTTACTTGATATTCTGTAGAACTAGTAATGAATAAGAATGCAGCTGAGTTCTTTTCTAAATTTTTTTCATTACAAAATATGTGTTCATAAAAAAATATTTTCTATGAAAAATGATAAAAACAAAGGAATGATAGCTAGAATAAGTGAGAGAAGGAATATAAAGATTGAAATGAAGAACCAGAATCAGTTTTTCTCAGGATTCTAGTTTGCTAAATTTTAGTTTGTGACATTTTATTTGGGTTGGCATGGGAATGAATATAATAAAACATCTGTTATAAAATGTTATGATGGGGAAAAATATTCCTGGTCAGCAATAAATCACCACCCCACAAGCACTATAGACCCTATGGGAAGTTGCCTGAGCTCTTCTCAGAACAGGCTGTGTAAATTCAGGACTCTGCCTTTCTGTCTACTCATCTGCTGTAGCGTCAGCCATAGTCCTGCACAGAAAGGTGTCTGCTGAGATGAACAGAGGCCACGCTCCAGAGCTGTCTGAGACTGGGGTGTTGATTCTGGTCTCTGTTTTTTGCAGTGTAGCTCCTCAGTCTATCTTGGTTTCTGGGGGAGTATCTTTGCTGCTTGCTGGTTCTGGGGCTGGTCCATCCTCACTGGTGATGGACCTGCTCTTGGTGTCCATCACCATGCTCATAAACACAGGGAGTGAGCTGCTCCAGAGGGAAGAACTGCGCCAAGGTGCGTCCCTTCCCACAGGGACCGTCCCAGGGCTTGCCATGGCTGGAGCCCAGAGCAGGTGGCCTGGTGGGATGGACGAATGGATATGTATATTGTGTTTATAAGCATACTGAAAGAGAGAATTTATTTGCAATTCTGTTTATTGTCTGTAGGTCTTGGCAGCAACCATTAAAATTTTCCCTTTATTTTTTTTTTAATGAAAGTTTTTGATCAACCTTGGCCTTTGTGTGCATTTTACTATAGGCTGGTCTCTGGCCTTGGCAAATACTTGTTCTCCAAAATCTGCCCTACTTCTGGATAGCAAAAGCCAGTGGTTATATTTCTGCAGTAGAAGTTCAGTTTCACAAAAAGCTGACGTTAGTTAGTATGAGCCACTTGAACAAGCACAAACACACTCGGTCGTCTTTTTTAAAAAGTGTTGGTCGTTTCAAACGATTGTAGCTGTGGAATTTGTGCAAGGGCAGAGCCATAGAGTTCACAGCAGAGTTCTTGTTTTGAATCACACATTTCACAGGCACAGCCTCTTGCCTTCTGCTATTTACAGCAGGGATTTTGCTTGAAATGCAGTTGCAGAACTGTAAAAACTGTTCTGATCCAATTCATGCAGAAATTGAGGGAAAGTCTCCTCAATATCAATGCCTTTTGCATTTGTCTGGTAGAGACCAAAAGAAAAAGCTTTAAGATCTGAATTTCAGTGCAGACAGTTCCCTGAGTGATTCATAGCAGGAACTTATATGATGATGTCTTACTTCTGTTTGATCCAGATCTATATTACCAATTTCTACTAGAAAACAATATAATTGTATCAGTAAACATTGTTCCACAGTGTGCTTGTGAGGGCATGTGAACACTGGGCTTTATACCAGAGAAATCTATATTGACATTTTCATGGTATTAGAATTTTTACGTTTCATCTTGAGGTTTAGATCCACGGAATATGTAGGTGAAAGCTTTGGCAGAGTGTCTGGTTAGTGTATGCATCTGCATTTTGATTGTAAAGACGAGGAGTATTGGCCTAAGCAGGATCTGGTCTTTGTCACTTGCTTTAAAGAACTGCAGAGCTTTACTCTGGCAATGATGCCTGATTCTTTTTCTTACACCTTGCTTGGGTTAATTACTTTGAGACTTTGGGATTTAAATTCTGTGCCAAACTCTAACCAGGTGTGGACAGTGTCAGAGACCACCCATTTAACAAAGCAAATATTGCTTTTTTATGTTCAAGGTGCCTTCTCCTATCAGCTGCGCTCAATTGAGCATCATAATTTTGGTAGTATCAGGAGCATCAGATTGAAATCTAACTTCTCCAGTTTTTCTTTTCCAGTCTTTAAAAAAGATATCTGTAATTGGTGGTGGGGATTCTCTGACTTAATCTTCCTGTTCTTGAGTGGCCTCCTGCACCACAAGTTCTTTCCATGGAGAAGGAAATGGATTTGCTGATGTTGCTAAGTGACATCTAGGAGCCTCTTTCTTGGTCGAGAACAAACAGTGACGCCCTGGGAAACCGGCTGGATTGGGAGGATGGAAACTTTCCGAGTGTCTTAGACTTCCGTTGGGGAACTGGAGTCTGGTGAATTTAGCAGCCAGATCTGCAAGCCTTCAAGCTGAAATCCAGATTATCTCAGCACTGGATAGGGAACCATTTCCCCCATCCATGTCGCATTACATGGCACGCACGCTTACCTGCACCCCACACAAGCGAGGGGTTTGATGCAGAAGCTATCGACGAGCTGTTACGGTGTGTGCTGCTCCACCCTGCATCCCTAGGTTGTGGCCTGCTCTGGAGGTGACAGCAAGGAGACGTAGGAACAGCCTTCTGAGCTGTAGAAGGCTGCTGAAAAGGGAAGGGAATGGACTGTGAGCAGAGTGAGGGATGACAGGCTTAGATGGGCTTAGATGATGTGTGTGGGGGTGACTTAGGTTTGATGTTAAGAAACCTTTCTAGCGGCTGGGTCTAGCAAAGCAAATAGACTGGGGGAGCTGTGACAGCTCTGCCAGGGAAGATTTTTAAGCAACAGTGGTTTAGGCATAGCTCATTCAGCTTTTGAGCAAAAGTATGAGCAAAGTGAGGACTTGGCAGCCCTCAAGAGGAGGTACATCAGCCTTTGTTTTTCCCAAACCAAAATTCCTTATAGAAACTCAATGAGACTTGGGAGATGCTGTCCTGCATCAAGGTGTGTGATCAGTTATTTGCCCATACCATACGGGATGGGACGAGGCTGTCCTGCTAAATGCAAAAGGCAAGAGATACTTCCTAAGATGTTTCCAACATGCTGCATCCTATCCAAGTCCAACCTGTGCCTTCTGTGGCAAACAGATTTGCAACGCTCTGTTATATGGATGCTAAAGGTTATTTTGGGCCCTGTTTTGGATTGTTCTAGTCTTGCAGCTTTCATATCTGTAGGTTGTCGTTGGCTTTTGCTGTGCACATAAAAGCATTACGCTGTTCCCTGCTCAAGAACAAGCTTGTGCTTTCTCTCTAAAGTTCATGAATTTAATTCTGTTCTTTCCTGTTGATGTTGGCAAGTATCTATCAGAGGGAGCACTCTGTGTGTTTTCATTGTGGCCATCTGTCCTGGTATTAGCAAAATGATTGCATAATCCAAACAACAGAATCCTTTGAGAGAGGAGGAGAAAGAAAGATACACACAAGTCATGTGGCTGACATGCACCACAGTGATCCAAATAATCATGGAATCAGAAATAATAATAACGTATTTACTCATTGGAAAACTGCTCGCTCTTCTAAGGAACAATTAAAAACACAATATAAAATAAAAGCACCCAACCGTAATACAAACGAGCGCCTCAGGCTACAGAGCACTTATAAAAACAAAGTCATCTTGGTGCCTCTTTAAACCAAGAAACATAATTAAAACACCCGTCTTGACAGGGAGATGAGCCACTCTTTTCTCACTGGAGTGACTTTCACCTTGTTCGCCTCTCAGCTGAGCACAGGAGAGAGCAGAGAGCTGCTCCAGCCCTGTGCTGGGAGGTCAGGGTGGCGGGCAGCTCCTCGTCCCTGGAATTGCTGCGCTGTGTCAAAGCAGCATCTGTAGGTGCTGGTTTTAAGTGGCCTTTACTTGCAGTGGCACAGATGGGAAATTTGGTTTATTTGTCGTGACTACTGAGCTAATGAGTCATGCATGTTGCTTGGAAAAAGGTAAAGTTTTAATGTGATGGGGAGCCTCAGCAAGCATTGAATCTCATCGATCTGTTGGGAAAGGGTGCAGAGACCTGAAAGCACAAATTCAGCTGCTCAGGGAAAAACTAGTTTAAAGCACAAACTGCAGCCATCCTCTGTTCTGTCGTGATGAGAAATAGACCATACAAGTTATGTCATGGATATTTTCAGGTTGCTTTACTTTCTCACTTCAGCCTAATTTGCACAAGCAAGCATTCTCATTTCTGAGATTGTCCTAGGGCTGGAGCAGGGTACAGCCATGGATGGCTTTGTGGTACTCTGGAAATTAAAACAGGTTTATGCGTTTGAATGGGACAAACACCTGGCAGTGATGTCTGTGACGCATTTTTCATGGTAAGAAAGAGTTGGATTCTCACGGTTTTGTGGTTAAGAAAGCAAAAAGTGCAGGTTTGTTCTAGAAGAATCCCTGCAGCTCAGTGGCTCAGTGCGAGTTGTCCTAGAGAGAGGCAAGCTCACTTCTGACAGCTGGGCCAAAAAAATTGTCTTGAAGTTGGATGATTTCACACTGACTAATATTTTCACATGCATGATAATCTTTTATTGTTTATAAATGAAATTTTGATGACATTCTCTCTGGTTTTGATCAACTGCAGAGGGTGATATAATATTCAAGTTTTTGAGAAATTTAAAAACTTTCATACGGCACGTATCATTTCCTTCAACTCTTTTTAAGCTCTGTTTAAGATTTTATCCCATAATTAGTTATTTTAGTGCCAAAATATTTAGTTATGATACTTATAACAAAGATAATTTATTGTCTTTGGTAGCAAGTGTTTTTCTTTTTTCTTTTTTCTTTTTTTTCCAAATTGTTTGTCTAATTCTGTTTCTTTTAACTCCGTAGTGAATCGGGGGAGATCAGTCTATTGTCAAAGGCAGAGACAGAGAACGGGCAGTTACGATAACTGCCTTCTTTGATGTTCGTGTTCCACGCTCCAAGAAGAGCACACAAAGACTATACCTTTGTGCTTTCAGTAATTTACAATAACCAACATAAGGTTTGGTATGCTGGCCAGCAAAATGTAATTTATTTTATTCGCTTGGGGAAAGACTCTCAGCATCTGATGTGTTATGGTTACTGGATAAGAGGATCAGTGGTTGGTGTGATTTATACGTACCCCACTAACACTTTGCCATTTTTTTCCCGTATATGGGAACTGTGAGGATAAAGAGGGAAGATTTGAAAACTAAAGAATATACTTTTGATCTCCAGGGAAACGTGCTTTCAGATAAAAGACTCTTTGCTGCCCCTTCACCAACACAAGTGAGACTGGCAAAAAGGGCTCCTCCCAAAGAAGATGGATGGATCCAATGGCAGTAAACATTTAGTCTTCAGATGATATGTTGTGCTAGCTTTGGTTCCCTGTGAAACGGCAGGGCAACATGCTCTTTCTTTTCCTTTCTAGGTAGAGCTGGTGCTCAAGACAGAAGTCAGCTCTTGCTGTGAGCACAGTGCTGGTGCGAGGGTCCCGGCGGGGAGCCAACAGCCCCCACACCACCCCAAGATTGGCATTGGGGCGGACAGGACGAGCTCCACGGGACGACGACTAGGTGGCTATTTGCTCTCTGCTTATTTTTCTTTTCGAGGTAGGGAAGTAGGGACAGGAACAGGAACTGTGGTGGGCTTTCTGCACCAGACCTCTTCCCTCTGGTTCAGAGATGGTTTGTCTGCACTGACTTCTTGTAAGCCTCGAGGTTCTGTACTGCACAGCCCTTACTGTTGTAATGACAAGAATAATCCCAGTGGTAAGGAGCCTTTGTGGAATAATAGAAGAGCTCAGTTTCTTCATCTTTTTGGCCATAAAGGCAAGGCAAAATTTCAGCTGTCAGTTGAATCACAGTTAAAATTTCTACTGAGCACACTGGGAGCTGTACCAATGGAGCACATTCAGTGGTCTGCAACGAGATAAATAATCTCTCAAGCCTGTCCAGCTTGACCTTGGATAACTGGAGATCAAAAGGAGATCCACAAAGAGTTGTTAACACTGCACAAGTTTTATTCTCTGAGGTTCTGGAAGTCCTTGTACAAACAAAATTGAGCTACAGCAGAGCAGATTTCAATAAGGAAGAGCTTGTCGTAGGGGTTGTGCCTGGAGCAGGGCTCCACAGCTCTACACAGCACGCTTTATTAACCACCTAGAGTGCAAAGCCAAGCCTTCTGACTTAATGAATGGCTGGTGTCATGGAAGGGTGGCGTGTGTCAGTGCAATGAGGGATGCTGCTGAGAGCACGGCGTGTGTGAAGGCTTGCTCTTCTGCCTCTCCCTTCTCTGCACTTCGTAGTCACTAGGGGCAGAAATGTTAATTATCGTTTTCATGTTATTGAAGAAATGGAAGCAGGCTCTGACTTGAGGCAAATCTTGCACAGGAGACAGAAGGACTGTCTTGTCTTTGCTTAGGTTTACAGATCCAAGAGGATCTCTGAGGACGAGAGCAAGTTGGGGGAGCGCGGTGGGAGACTTGTCCAGTGGTTCCTTGCCTTGAGCATGGCATTGGGCTGTGCTAGACACAAATCCAGAGCTTGATCAGGATAAAGGAAGCTTACAGCATGTCCTGCCTCTAAAACAGGAGCACCACCCTGCTCTCTTATCTCACCCTACCAGCACGGGATCAAAGCTTGCCCATAAATGCAGGGCTATCACAGCTGTATTACACAGCTCTTGTCACTGACACTTCTGCTTTTGCTATTCCACTCTGGCATTTTCACCTGGATGGCTGAGAGAGACAATGTTTTAAGAGCCTACGTTTTTCTTCCCATTGAAGTAATCTTGGAAATAGACTTGCTTTTTAGGCACACCCTTATGGGCACAGACACACGAGGGAGTCTCTCCTGTGTTGTGGTAATTCCTTTGGTGGTTATCTGAACTGCCACTTTGGCTTTATTTGCACAGCACACACTTGTTCCTGGTTTTCAGTAACAAAAATATGGGAAGAAGGATGAGTTCCCTTGATGTTAATGATGAGGGGATGACTCTTACAGTGGTGATTTTTTCTGTATCAGCCTGGGCTGGGGGGGTGAGCCTTTACCCAGAGTAAATGAGTAAATGCAATGATTTCATGGAACACCCTTTCAGCCAAACCCCATGCAGCTCGCTTCTGTAGAATTTACCCTGTCAGGCCCAGTTAAGCGTGTGCTGAAGTGACGGTGACCTGTCAGCTCTATTCACAGCCCCAGAATCACCTGTTCCGGGCACCAGAAAAGAGATGCCAGTCACATTTGGTTGCTGACCTTGTCAGCTCTCTCAGAAGCTGACTGTGAGCTTTAGAGCGATGTTTTACATCCCTTGAAAGCCAAGTGGCTACGAGACGCTTTTAATGTTTTCCTTACATTTCTGAATGTGGATGAAGCCTAAAATTTTGACCTCAGTATCCATGAGAGAATTGAAAATATGAAGGCATAGCACAATGCCTACAAGTATTTAATTTCATATTTTTTTACCTTGGTCTCTTGTATTTTTGGGGAACTGGAATTGATGTGGGACTTTTTTCAATATTAGAGATTGACAACGTGGTATTTTACAGATCACTGCAGTAATAGCCCTGTTCCCTTTTTAGGTCTTTGAGCACTGGAATAGTTGGTGTGGATACTTATTACAGAAGCAGAACTGGACAGTAGTTCATGCGTTATTGCTTCGAGCTCTTTGCCAACTCAGGTAGATGTTACTGCATAGGTTATATCTGACTCACATTTTGAAGGTTACTTTCACGTCCTATGAGCACCAGAGACCTTTCTTCTCATCTGTTTGTTTTATAAAAGGCTTTTAAAAAACTCTCAGGAACTCCAGAGTTGAAATGAGCTAACTTTTATTCTTTCTTTCTTTCCCTAAGGAATCCATCTCTTGTAGATATTTAAAACAATCAAAAAAGCTGATGGAAATAGATAATAAATCTGGTGCCAGACTGAATAAAAACAAGGTAGTATTACACAATGAATCTTGTTTATTAGTCAGAGATCTGTCGATAGCTTAAAAAAAAAAAAGGGGAATTATGGATCAAGGATGTCATGTTCCCTCCTTGGACATACCACAGAATAACCAACTGACATTAAACTCAATCTACAAACCTAACAACAGCCTTTCAACCTGCAGGCTGTGCACTTCGAATCCAGCGCGCTGTCTCTTTTTTCTGGCACTCATTTTTATGGCAGTAAGTGCTCCGCTGCCATCAGCAGAGAGCAAGGTGAAGGGAGGGACAAGCCTTTCAGCAGCAAGACTGTGCTGCTGCCTTCCGTTCCACCACCTCTGGTCTCTTGGCCCCTGTAAGGTGAGCTCTGCTGATGGGCTGAGAATTGCATAAGCTAGTCACTGGCTGATGTTTTCGCGGATCTTGCCCAAGCCACTTGGATACAACTGCTAAACAGGACATCCTGAAGTTAAATCTGTGCATCCACGTGACAGGCGGCAAAAGAGCTACTTGGGTTTGCTGCTGTAGTTATACTTAGGCACTCCGTTAGCACAGATGAAATCAGTAGTAGCACAAACGAGTGCTTGGGACTGAATCATTTCTGTTCTGAGATAAAATGAACTATCCAGAAAAAAAATGCCAGTATGACTTAATCTGTACTTTTTTTTTTTTTTTTAACTGACATAGCTTTGTGTCTGTAGCAAAACACCCAGTAAAGCATCAGACATCAGCAGTCTAGGAAAAGTATTACAACATGCAGAAGAAAAAATGTATGAATCTATATCAGTGAAGAAGGTATATCTTACGCATCAATGAGACCTGGTCATGTGCAGAGGTGCTGGTTACAGACTGCTTTGGTTTGAAATCGGAGGCTGTCTGTTTTGAATATAAATATGAGAACTGTGGAGCATTCCCACAAGTGTATTTTTGAGAGGAAATGACATGGGTGGTGTGTATTGAAAACAAAAACTTGAGCATCTTTTGAAATGTTTACAGGTTTATTTATCTAAAGGGAAACAGAATACATCAGGAAATATCTTAGCTCTCCCTTGTCCTTTTATACTTATTAAAAGAGAAGGAATAGTAATAACAAGAAGATCTGACATGCAGATATTAAAAATAATAAGCGCTCATTAAAGCATTTGGAGCATTTCTAACCAGCTCTGAATGTTTTCCTGGTGGAATGCCTGATGTGCTGACTCCGTCCCTCCCAGGCAGCCGTGCTGTGAATGCTTTGGGTTTTGTCACCCCAGAGCCCACAGCAGCAGTACCTCAGTGCTCTGAGCACCCTGCGTGTGGCAGTGCTGGTGTGCCTCCTGGCACATGCACAGCTCGTCCTTCTTCCTCACCGTCCCTACGAGGGCCAGCAGCTTCAGCTCCTGGTTCCCAATTCGGTCTGGATCCACGTCCTCTCCACTGCTCTCCACATCTGGACCCATCTGTTGCTTGTACGCAGCTGTGCTGTGATACCTGCACCAAAAAGAGCAGAGGTGCTCACCCTATGGGTGCCCTGTGGAGTTGACAAGAGCTGGGACAGGGTTGCAGGGATTTTTCTTTTTTCCACTCATGTTAAGGAGATGTGGCTCTGAACTCGTAGTCACTTGAAACTGTGGCTCTAAATTGCAGGCTACTTGGTAGGTTAGCAGCCATTGCCCTTAGGTTCTTGGTGGTCTCTGTGCATTGCTGTCGACGGATGACAGCAAATGGGACCAGCTTTGTTCTTGCTGCATATTGGAGGGATTGTGAATAGGGTCCCAAGGTGCTGCTCAGCCTGCCCAGAGTCAGGAGCAGGGCTGCAGAGCAGCCAGAAATAGGCTTTTACCTTAGCCAAGGGGAACGGTCCGTAATGCTAGTAGTGTCGTCAGGGTAGCAAAAGAGCTGTGTCCCCAATGTCTGCAGTAATTATCTGAAACTGTCTGGAAGCCCTGCTGGCTGCTGCTGGGGAAGGACAGGATGCATGGGGGGGGGGTTGCAGCTGCTGCGAGGACAATGGGATGGGCGGCAGATCTGGTGCTCAGGTGTCGCCCCATGGGTTTCTGTTCTTCTTCATTCCCTATTGCTCCCTATCTGAGACTTTGGTAAGATTCAGTCTTGCAGGATCACGTTTTTGTGCTCGTAACAGCTGGGGCAAGTACTCACTTGTGTTCTCTCTTGTGGCACTGCGTTTTCTCTGCCCATCATTGCTGGCTATCCTAATTATTGCTGCTTCCAGCAGCCAGCCACAGCCCTGCCCAGCACTTCTTCGTGAGTTATGTCAGGTGAAGAGCCAAACATGAAGCAGTTATGTGTTTAAAAGTTACTGAAATATGGTATCAGTATGGAGGAGAGAATCGTCCACCACTTAAATAGTCTCTTGTCTTTTTAATTCACCCATCAGGGGGAATGATTGGTGTGATTTACACTGGAAGCAAAGGGCTCTAGTGTGGCTGAAAGCCACGACCTCTCTAGCTGTCCATTTTTCAAAGGCCGTCTCCCCTTTCCCTAATGTCTTTGGCATTATGGAGTTCTGCAGTGCTCCACTTGGATGTTTTTCGTGCAGTTACTTACACACACGCTTAAATGATTTAATGAAACGTATACAAAGTTTTATTGAGACAATCTCTGATTTATTGATTACCTACACTGTGCTTGGTAAGATATAAACATGGGGGAGAGCTGGTCTCTTTCCCCGGCGAGCTGTAAGCTGCTTTAGCAGAACACAGCAGACTGAAATGTAGCCTGCAAAAGCTGGAGCTTTGCGAAGCAACAAAATAAAAGATGACAAGCCCCGCTACACTTTGATCTGAAGATCTAATAGAACTTGAAGGATGGAAAATGGAACGTGTCCGGCAGTCAGAGCCAGCTTTTGTTTCCTGGGGCAGGTGTGAGGAGGAGGAGGATCAGTATTGCCTCCCCGGATGTTCCACAGGTGCTCGGGCCCCTTTACTGTGGTTTAACAAATTGCATAAAGAAAACTTCAGTACATGTTCTGTGGGTATGTCCTTAGTTCACAGGAAATACAGGCCATTTTAAGCTTTGGTAAAAGACTTTAAAACGATTGTGTCGAGGTGCTTTTGCTGCAAGTGAAAGCAGGTTCGCAGGCAGCTATGAGGTCTCCGCTGGTTCCTGGTGGTTTCTGATTTATGAATCTGAACTCTGGCCCTCATCTACAGCTCTGCTGGGATCTGCCTCTGCTTAAGGGATTTGCCAGCATAGCTGTACTAACAAAACGGGCCTTGTGTAGACTGTTCTTTTACAGATGAAAAAGTGCCTTTGCTAATGCAGTTTACCAGATTTGTTGAGCGAAATAAGCCAGACCAGCAAAAGAAGTTTGAAACTCTGTGCTCTAGTGCTTTGGCTGCCAGGGTAACGTCAGTTGTATGTAATCAGTTTAACTATACCAGCAAGGGCTGATGCTGGACAGTTAGCCTTATTTTCCTTTAGATTTTTGCAAATGTCCCATATGTCATTGAACCTGTGAATAAAAATGTTAGAGATGGGGACATGCAGAGTGTGTGCACCACGGTCCTGCCATCAACAGCATTTCAGCAAATTAAGCATCCTTCTGTAGTGATTTTTCTACCTGCGAGTAACTCCATTGATTTCAAGGGTATCCCTAACAAAGAGATATCTTCACCAGGTTCAAACCTAAAAGTGGGCTAACATAGCAAGAAAACAGAGGTTAGGGCTCAGGTTTGGCTAAATTTAAGCAAATACCCTCCCTGCACATACATGCAAGAAATGCTGTGGTATAATGTGACTTGTCCATCATATGTGCTGATGACAGGTCAGGGTGCTTAGTCAGAAGCTTGTAAGAAGGTTTAAGAACAGAAACCTCTGTTCTTTAAGATCTGTGGGCTTAGGTTATAGAAATTTAGTCAATTAATTGTTACATACAACTTAGGCGGAGCTAATGCTAACTAGGGATCTCTTTCTCAGATTAATTATTACTCTGATTCTGATTCCCCTGCCTTCATTACCAGTCTGAATGCTGCAGAATCACTCAAAGATGTTGCAAATGCAACAATACAAATAACTTGCTTACAACACATAATGGATTATGAAAAAAGACTGCCCAGGTACAGCTCCAGTTGCTCCTCCAGTTGCCATGAGGATGAAGCAGCATACCCCAGCCTTTTCAGAAACCTGTCATATTCTTGTCTTATAAAGGTTATATGCATTTTACACAGCAAGGTAAAATCTGTCTTTGCTCATACCCAGGTGGCTTTTGCTCACCTTCAGAAGAAGCTGGATTGTGAAATCTGTGTGAGTTTAGAGAAGCGAGAACTGAGCACGCCCAAGGAAGCTCCAGCTTTGCAGCCTGGGGTGTAGGATCCCTTCTGAAGGCAACCCTCAGAATTGTGTTCTAGGAGCAATCCGATTAGATGCTGTTAATGTATTTACAGCTTGGAAAACGTTTGGGAAAGGTTCTCACAAATTCTAAATACTGGTGTGGGTTCAGGTAGAAAGGGATGGCAAGAGCCTGGCATCAGACCCTGCTCTGCCTTTAGCTCTACTGAATGCAAAGTAATTCCTGCCGTGGTGAATTATGTTTTATGTGTTTAAAATATAAATATAGAGAGATATTTATGACTGCATAATATATGTTTAGTATAGATTTACTAACTTAATAGACTAAGATGGAGCACTTATAATAGGGCTGATTTATTTTATTGCTATCATTAACCTTCATATGGAGTTTAAATCTAGTTTGAAAGATGTGGCAACTGGAGTCTGAAGAACACAGAATACATTTCCATGCACTCTGCTCTTCCCCGCATTAGCACATGTGCTTGTGCTGTGACTCGAGGCTGTTGCCTTGTGTGCTATTGCTTGCTGCCTAACTTAAGAGACCAATGGCCTCCTTCCTACAACCTCCTTTCAGGTAGTTACAGAGTGTGTTGAGGTCTACACTCAGTCTATTCTCTAGACTTAGAGCCCCGGTTTCCTCAGCTGCTCCTCTTATGTCTTGTTTTCTAGTTCCTTTACCAGCTTTGTTGCTCTACTCTGAATGCATTCCAGCAACTCAATTTTTCTTGTAGTGTGAGGCCCAAAACTGAATGAAATACTATTCTGGGTAAATAAGCAGAGGAACGTCCTCTCCACAGGGAAAATGTGGCTGCAGAATTTACTAACTAAGCTTTTTAATAACTTCCTCCATAGCACATCAGTGGTGAGATTGCATTCAAGGAATTTCCCCTATAGAAGGGGAAAAAATGCTCTAACAGTCTTTAATGAGGTAAAGGTTTCATCCTGCTTCTGGCACCATTCCATGAAAAGAGTGATGAACCAGGAGAAGTCTATGGATTCTGGAGGCCACTAGAAAATCAGCAGATGGAGCTTTTTCAGCCTTCTGATTTTATAGAGGCCTCTGAAATCAGGAGGCTGGAAAAGCTCCATCTGCTGAGGCAGTGTCTTGGGCAGAATACCCTTATGATCAAAGTAACTCTAAATAAAATCGGAGTAATTTTGCCACACTCTTATTTTAGTTGAAATGGGCTGGAATGGTTGGTGCCTACTCATTCAAGACAGCTGTGCAGTATGAGAGCGAAGGCTGAAATCACTAAATTGGTGGGAGTTTGGGGCTTTGCACAGGGCTTAAGCAAGTATCATTTGCTTCATCAAAAATATTTCATTTAAGCTTGATTTGGCAGCTGTACAGTAAGTTGGATTTTTTTTGTCAATATGCTGGAAGCTGCCTCCCCCACATGCCATCGTGGTCCACAGAGGCAATGAAGACTGTATTCCTCTCTTTAACTCTTACTCTCTTTTCTTTCCACGTATGTTTTCAGTTAAGCAGTGGTCTGGCTTTCAGGCAACTGAACTGAAGGGTTCCCCATGCTGGTTAAATAAAAAGTTCTTTCATAGTCGTAGGATAAAAGGGAAGGGCTGGGAAGAAGTGGGTCACGTCCAGGGACGCACAGACTCTGGAACCCCCATCCCTCAAAGACTCACACTGAGCTTCCCAGCTGAGTGGGGCAGTATGTGGAGCTCTGTTTGTCATTTGTTTGATGTCCTCTTTATTTCCTGTTTGTTAAGCGATCTGAAAGTAAAACAGCCAGCCGAGCAAACAAGAAAAAAGAAAAAATCCTTTCAGAATTGTAAACGGGGCCCAGCTGTGTAAGCTGGGCTGCGCAGACACTGACAGAGGCTGCCAAGGGACCTGTGTGTCTCGCGTCCTTCACTCCACGGGTGCCCAGCCCTTGCAGAGTGCCACCCTCTTCTTCTGAGTGCCTGGATGCTTGGGAGCATTCCTTGGGAGGGACTGAGTTACCCCTGGCACAGCCCGTTCAGCCTCAGGGAGTATCCGGACTAATGGTGCTGGCGATAAGGCCAGGTAGCAGAAGCACGCAATGGGAAGGTCACCTCAATCGTCTGCATGAGTATCCTGTGGGTGGTCAACGGAAAAGGGCTTACAGAAAAGATTAGTGCTGGAGGATAAATGACCTGCAAGGGCGTGAGCTGACTAGTCACAGTATGACTTGCGGCTGGGTACGTAATAGCCATAATGAATAGCACAGCGTGGGTCTGTAGTGGCGAAAAGAAAAATCCCTGATGCTGCAGGAATACAGGTTGTGCAGGGTGCTGTCCTGGGAGCATTTGCTTTGCTTGGGAGCAGAGAAAAAACTAGGGAGAGAAATCCATGCACACTGCTGCGATCAATATAGAAGTTGGACTACATAAAAATAGGTATCTGCAGACCACAGGTGGGTAAATAACTGCCCACCTCAACACTAAGATAAAGGTGATAATACTCAAAGATAAATAGAAGTTATTTTCTGAAGCCTGAGTGTATTGACAATGCTTTGCTTTTTTCCAAGAGACTAAATAGTACTGGGTGAAGGGGGAAAATATCTCAGCGTGTTTGAACATTAATTTTTTTAAAGAAAACAGTAGGAAAAATATTCAGTGAATTAATCTTAGCAAAACTTTATGAAGGTCAGCATGGGTGAGGGAAAAGTATGTTTTGCCTTCTGAAAGAAAAATGTCACCCTGACACCTACCATTCATAATCTCCTAAGTACTTGATTGCTGTGTCTATAGATAGAGGGTTTGAAAACATAGAATCATTTCTAGGCTCTGTTACCAATGTGTTCAGTGACTTCTGTAAAGTCACTTCTTCCTTTGCCATCTGCAGGAGATTTTCTGGTGGAAAACACTATTTAAGAGCTATTTTCTTCATTTACTTGCAGAAGGTGTTCCAGGCAGCAGACAACCAGTTTTCCCTTCCTGACCTGCTCCCCGGCTTGGGGCAGAGCACGTAGGAAGGAGCTCAGACAGGTCCGGCAGCCCCAGCGAGGGCCTGCACCAGCGCTGCGTGGCCTTCTTTCTTGTACAGTTTTTGCCTCCTGCCTCAGCATGCCAGCGGTCATGTCCCACAGGCCCATGGGAGAGAGGAAGGAGGGGGAGAGGAGGACAAATGAGCCTGAAGTGAAACACAAAACATCCCATCCCTGTAAGGAACAATTTCCTGGCCTATGCCAGGTGGGCAGGCGGGAGCAAGGCCACAGCCAGGCTGGCAGCCCGCTGCTGCCTGCCTCACCCACGGCCCTCGGCTGTGTGGAAATGCTGTGGTACTGAGGATCCCGGTGGCAGCACATGAGTAGGCCATCATATTGGCAAACTGGAAGGAGAACACAACTGCAGAACGTTTCGGGACAAGCTTAGTTATGTCCTTCCTGCTCTTTGCAGCTCAGCTCTTGCCCCTCCCCGCGTCTATGCTGGTGGAGAAGGAAAATGTGTCCTATTGAAGCTTACTTTCTGGTCTGAAACATAAATATTTACATGGTGCTCAGTTGTGAGAAGCTGTAAGCTTCTCATACAAGATGGGAAAAAGAATGTTTTTAAAAGCAAGGGGGGTGCAGCAGTTAGTGACTGGATAAATACCAAGGACTGTAGGTGAAAGTGTGGTGATGGATTATTCTTTGCTCCAGAGAGTACATGAAATGGTATATGAGAGTAAGTACAAAATCTGTTGAACTGTATCAAAAATCAAGATTTGAGAAAAAAGCTCCTGAGCTCATTGCAAGACTGAAGTGTATGTGGACTGTTTATAACACTTAAGTGTGGGGGGACTACTTAAAGTAAAGGGTAGGATATTTCTAAGATAACGTATGTCTAAAGCCCCATACCAGTCAGATGACAACTTCCTAATGGTTATCAATAGGTCCTCTTGGCCTTGAGCATCAGCTCCGAAATGCTCATTGCACAAGATCAGTCAGGACTCAGTTCTCTTCCAAGCCTCTCCTGCTATCTGCAGCCAGTGGCATCTATAGTCTGTCCTTTTGCAATTTAAGGCACTGAAGGTGTTTGTAATATTGGCTTTCAGACCAAGTTGCACCAGAAGATGCCCACCATTCTAGGTGGTTTTCAGAAAGCCCCCGCAGCCACCCCTGCCAGCTACTGCCTCCTTGTTTCACCATCACGGCTGGCAATTCCCATAACAACACTGTTTCTGACCCTTATTTGCTGCCTGTGCTCCTTCTTCTAATCTCAGGCCTGCTTGCTTTTGGATTGCAAGCCAGGCGTCTCTGTGTCATTTTGCACCAATGCTTTTTCCACCTCAGCTGCCTGGCCTTCCTCTGCTTTGTCCCCAGGATCTTCTCTCTGCTGACAGGGCCATATCTGTTGCAAATCAAGCTTCAAGTTTCCCTGTTCTTCCTTCCTCTCTCTCCCTCACTCAATCTTTTTAACTAGTTCTCTTGCCAGCTAATCTTTCCCCACCTTTCCTCTACCTTCCAGCTGATGCTTCTCCCATAGGACATCCTTCTTTTCCACCCATCTTTTCTATTAGTCTTACAGTAATAGCTGATGTAGCTGATGTGCTGAGGTATCAGATATGGTTTTCTAACATCACAACACAGTTATTTAAAAACAAGTAAGCAAGCAAAAAAAAAAATAGAAAACCTGTATTTACTGGTCTCTCTACAGAGAAAGTTCACTCCATCATAGTTAGGGAAATGTTAATGTTTTGGCTTTCTGAAAGCTTAGCTCTCTTTGAAGCAGGGATATAAAGCACTAGGTGTTTGTTCTCCCAAGAAGCTTCATAAAAAATAGATTATAGGACATGTTCCCTTTGTATCTAGAAACGTCCATCTTACCTATGCACTGCCAGGCAGAAATAGTCACATAGGGTTCTGGTGTGAAGCGCAGATAGCATGGAAAGTTGATCCATACGTGGTGAGTCTGACAAATCAGTGACTGCTGTAAGCAGTAGGCTTTTGGAGATCACAGGGGGCTGGTGGGTTTTGGTTTAAAGCAGTCTGATTAGGTGATTGCACCCTGCAGCTTTCTCTGCATTTAACTCTGCCAGAAAATAGCTGTTGCCACATGAGGATTTCGTAGGCTCCCTTATAGGTCTTATTCTTGTATAGATGGGCTGGCTGTAGGCAGACCTACATGAACAAAACACTCGATAGAAGAAACTCACTTCAGGGCAAAATACCTGCCCACTTATCCTGAGGAACACACCGGCTAAGTGATGAGATGATATAACAGCCTTGCTGGTCACACTGCAGAGTCACTTGCTCTCCTGCAGGGACAAAAGCAGATGTGGAGAGGACATGGCAGGACGATGTCAGTCACCCCAGAGTGCCTCTCCTTGCTTTCTCCCAGGCTCCCATCTTTTGTGACTTGTGGTCTGCTCCCTGGGCATGCAGTGCCCTCGGACCAGGTCTGAGCACCCATCATGTGCTGGCCCAGATCAATGTGGTAACTGGTTAAGACACGGAGACTCATCCCCGACTGAGCCCGTTCCCTTTCCTTAGTTCCCATAGGGAACTCATTTAATGGCACCGTGGGGTTACTCTTGTTTCATTGCACCAGAAGTTTTCTTTCAGTTTAAAAATGTGCAGTTAACTGTTTCATTTTGTTCACACAGCCTCATTATTAGGAAGTCCATGGGCTTGTTTGTTTGTTTTTAAGGCAGACACTGTATCTGTCTGCAGTCTCAACCTTCACACCTTTTTCTCAGAATCCTTCGAAATAGGGCAGCTCTACCACTGTGTTCGGGGTCTTTCTTGCCATTCTCCCCTGCTTCATCTTTTATTTAAAATATTTAAACTAATTCTGGGAAGTTCAGATGAGATGAAAGCTTTCAGCTCTAATATTCTAGATGCAAATCCTACTAAATTCCAAACCCTACACCAAGCAACACTGAACACTGGGAATAAAACTGAAATGAAGACAATCAATCACTCTCAAGTCAGTCTAGCAATCCATACAGACACACTGTGTGGTCTCATCGCATTCATATTAATGGACAAATATGCCTCTTGCATTATATTCCATACATTACTGTGTAATTAGAAGCTTATTGGAAGCAGTAGGCAGTGTGCCAATATTTGTGGTGTTCAGAAATCACTCAGAAATCACTCAGGACTCTGGTATGTGAGGAAAAAACTGTTTATTTCAGAAAGGCACTTCCAGCTGCCTCCAACAGCAACAAAATGTGGTTCTGGAGGCTCCTTCCCCCACCTTCTGGGAAGTTGAACTACTTGCAGGTGAAATCCTTAGGGTTTAGAGTTATAACAAAATAAATCCTTAGGGGTCACAAATCTAACCACAAAGGTGGTTGTTATTCCCGCACTGCACGTGTGGAGTTATCCTAGCTGCTCTGGTAGGGAGCTTTGTGGAAAGGCTTAGGGATGGCAGCTGGAAAAGACAGCATGAAAGTAAGCACGAGCGTGCCAAGGCTGCAGGTGTCGTGCATGCAGGTATAGGCTGTACAGCAAATCACAGGTAACATTAAATTCTTAAAGTTTGGCTGGAATATCTGAACATGGCATTTAAATATAAATAAAATAGGGAGGGGATTTGAGTCTGCTTTTCACCTATTGGTCAGAAGTTCGTTCCTTCAGAGGGGTAAGCATTCACCAGAGCAGCTGATGGAGAACATTTGCCTCACGTTTAAAGCCACGACAAGCCACTCCTAGCTCTGTCCTCACAGTTCGCCCCATAAAGGAAGGCCTCATCCTAAAATGAAAATATTTTCTCTCCAGATATATTAATGAGTGTGATTCTGAATGTGAGACAGACTCTTCAGAAAACAGAGCCTGGACATTGGTTATGAACTCTATTTCTTTTGCTCCTTTTTCAATTTAGCATACTTTTCATGATCTGAGCCCCTTGTTCTCTGGATATATTTCTACATATTCCTGCCAAAAGCCTTGTGGCTTTATATTCCTGCTTTCATTGATAAGCAATGGTTAATCACCTGCAGTCGTCCCTCATTATTCCCTGTGATATTGTTCCCAATTCTCACGGGAGTTGCAGAAGTGCTATATAGAGTACTTCCCAGCTTCAAAGGCATGAAAACGTTTGAACTGCAGAGATTTCTGTAAAAATGAGATGAGTATTTGTGACTGGCAATTGTTACCGTGCCAGAAATTTGTCTACCAAATTCAATGGTCTTGTTTGGAAATAGGAAGTTCTTATCTTCAACAAGTTTCTAAATAGGTCCATGGCAATGGAGAAGAGTATCCATTCCAGACTGCAAGGCAACCTCCCTCTTCCAAAATGCAAAAAGAGAAGAAAAGAAATGATGTTCTCACTTAAAACTCTTTCAGACATAGGCAAAGACTTGTCCATTTTTCTTTTTAGTCATTGGATACTTTCATTGGCTTAATAAACTTTAAATGTTGGAGTCAATAAAAGTCTAGACTTTGCCATGGGGTCAGTAGTTGAAAAAGACTGTTTTCTCTCCTGACCTCTGACTTTCAATTTTCTCCCTGCTTATGGCCAACTAAGAAAAGCTGCCAAAGTTTATAGGCCAGGTTGGCTCATTTAACCAGAAGCGAATCTCACCCCCACACTAAAGCACTGGGGGTTTCCTCTAATACAGTCAATGTCAGCTATAACAAGTCCCTGTTAATAATTAACTGAATTTCTGTTGGAACTGCCTGAAAATTTCTTTTGCTTCTTGTCAGGTACCATCACTGTGCAGTAGCGTGCTCTAGTCTAATTGGCTGTGTAATGGGCAAGTGCATCTGTCTTGTATGGCTTGACCATTCTTTCACCATTTTCTCTATGGCACAGCATTTCAAAGAAATGCATACAAGGGCAAATTTGTCATGTTGCCTTGATGTAGTAAAGGCTCGGCAATGGGCGTGGCACTGTGTTGTATAGTAAGTATATTTTTTGGTGTGTTCTGGCTAATGCAAGGTGTAACACAATGTAATATCTCTGATCACTTTGCTCTGGTAGCACACCTTATTTCAAATGAGTTTGCTACAGCTCTTGTATTTTTCCTAGGGCTCAGGACTTAGGTCTTTTCTCCCCAGTACAGTCTATCATCCTGACACGGCATATTTAGACCAAACAGACCCCTGCTCCTTGGCTGACTTCTGACTCTCCAGATCGCTCCAGGATACTGTTTATGGCTGTTTTCTAAGCCCATGGCCAGGCATGCGTGGGCTGACAGAGCTACTGAAAAGAACCAAGATGTTCCAAGACTTAGACTTAGCTGGAGGGGTTTTATCAGCATAAACATGGCAAATCCAAACAGAGTCCAGCACTTGTCCCTGTCAGCCCTGCTGGAAATAATAGCGTGTTAGGCTGGTAGTAAGTGGGCTATACAGAGTACATCAGCAAAGGGAATCTTGATGTGACTCATTTCTTACACTTGCTCTTAGTCACAGCTGTACTCCTGAGTCTCGACACTCCTCAGGAAAGACCTAAATCCATACTAGAAGGAGCAGAGGAGGAGAGCATTTCGTTCTCAGATCAGCCATTCTGTTTGCCAACCACTATTTTCTTTTGTACGGAGTTATGCCGGAAATAATAATCTGTTTAAAAAAAATAATACAGAGGGTCATTATTATTATTTAGTTTATTTGTTATATGTCACTAATGTGGAGCAAGATTTATTTTTTGTTTGGGTTCCAAAGGAGAAAGGTCATTTGTTTTGCCTGAAGGCTCAAGATTTAGTCATTGGTGTAGTTATTTTCCTGGTTCCAGCACTGTCCTTTCCAGGATATGTGTCCTGCTATTTTAACTATCCCCTCAGTTGAATAGGCTTAACTCTGTTGGAGTTCATGTCCTGACCTGCACCCAGCAGCACATGAGATTGGATTTTAAAAAACAAAGCCTTGAGGATATGAGCAGCTTTAGTCTCCTGGAAGAGACGAGGAATACATGGGATCTCTGAACTGATAGGCTTTATTCCTAGACCTAACTAGGTTTTGCCTTTTCATTCTAATGTGACAGAAAATAAAGTACGGTCTCAGTATTTCCCAGCTTATGAGGGCTCTCAGCTACTGAAAACCCCATACACTGCACATCGACAGCTCTCCAAAATTCTGTGGAAGCAGACTGTGCCTGGTCTGTAAATGCTGAACCAGGCAGGGCAGCAGGCTGGGACAGGGCTCACACAGACTTTCTTTGCTGAGAAAAGCTGCTAGTTCTTATGAGGTACCTTGGAGAAGCCTTAAGATAGTCTTCTTTCACGTGAGAGCATCCACTGAGCTGACCCCCACTTTGCATTTGTTGGACTGTAAACCTCTTTTACATGGTACAAAATCGGGAGCGTGTTTAAAAAAAAAAAAAAAAAAAAAAAGAGTATGCAGGTATTTTTGCCATCTCGTGTGCCTTTGTATTGTGTGAGTGATTTTAGAAATCTGCTGTTTCAAAACCTAAAATTTTGCCGTGTAGTTGCACAATGCTGAGGTGCTGTCATGGAGCTCGCTTTCCCTTCAGGAATGTGGTATCTCACTGCCACATTTGTGTTCGGAGCTCTGTGCGTTGTTATAATGTCTTTCTAGTTTCAAGCTCAGCTGAAAACTGCCTCTCAACTTTTGCAGTCTCTACTCAAGTTTTGTGAGGAAGAGGGTCTTAAATGGAGATGCAGGCTTTGAACATGGGGTTGTATTCTAGTTCTCACCCTGACTTCCAAGGCAGAGACCTGTTTTAATTGCTTGATATTTTAGTGCTTGGTCAGCATCATAAATTCTCATATTGAAGTGGGTCTTCGACTCTGTTATCAAATGGATCTGCAAATGCAGACCAGCATTTTTAAGGAACAGCACCTGGAGGTGATCCCTGAGGTCTGTATGTGCAGGTGTGTGACTTGTGGTCAGATTTGAAAAAGAAGGGAGCATTTGCACTGTTAGGGCTGTTGAGGTTCTGGATTGGGAGGACTGTGCTACATGATGAACCCTCTTCTTTCCAACAGGCCCTCTTGATAGACCTTGACCCTCTCTGTCCCAGAGCTGAGCATGGCTGTGACCTGTCATTGCTGCTCTGCAATCCCCTGTGAAAGGCAGTACCAAAGGTAACTCCTGCTGCTGGAAGGAAGGACTACTGCAGGACCAACCTATGCTGCTTCCTTTTCCTGAGTGAGAATTGCCCACTTCAGGTATTAATTATTAAAAGCTGATATTCTTCCATTTAGGAAGAATCTGGTGGCCCAAATGGCTCCAAGAATAGCTTCCCTTCATTATTTTTTAATGTGAACATTTCAGTTTATTTCATCATCCACGGATGTTCTTGCTAAAATGATATATGTCGCCCTGCTGGACACAGATGAAGCATTAAACACCCTACACTAGTGTTTTTACCTGAATGTTCACTTGACAGAGAGCGAAAAGTCCTGTCTCTCAAGACCATGTTATCTCTATCTGCCTCTCCAGAGGTATAGATATAGTATGGTGAGATCTTGATATTGTTGTTGCAAACAAGTGGCCTGCAAGCTGTCCTGTGCACTGCATCGGTTACGTGCTTGATGAATGTAAGCCTTCCTGACAGATCTCAGGGAGGCTGTAGCTGCTGCAAGATCTCACTGTACTACAGAGCACTCCCAAACAGCAAGGAGTCTTTTGCTGTGAATGTTTCCTTGAGGTCATTGCAACAATACTCCTATCAATCACACAAGCAAACCTCTGCGGTAGCATCACTTGTCTGTCATGTTTAATTTGAAACACAGCTGCGAGGCAGGCTGTCGGTATAAGGAAGAAACATCAAACTGCTGGGGGAAACTGTCTTTAAACCTGCTGCTTGTTACATCCTCACTACCCCCAAAAACAACACATGTGGAGAGGAACCCTTCCTCACTGTGTTCATTTTTGTTGTTGTCATTGTTGGTTTTGGTTTTTTACAACAGGCTGTATTCTGAGGACAAGTAGCTGGACTCTTTCCTCAGGATAGCCGTTCTATTATTCTTTTTTTTTTTTTCAATCATACTGACGATCCAGCTGGAGCCCAGCCTGAGAGACAGGCATATGAGCAAGTATATAGAAGAGGACTGTTGCTCCATACGCAGTCTCAATACGATGTAGAAAACAGCAGGTGGCTATGACAAGCTGAGCACAAGGTAAGAGTGAGAGAGCTGCAATTGGTGTATGAAGCATTACTCAGAGCAGAGCAGCTCCCGAGCCATTCTGTGCAGCTTGTAAGAAGAGAGGCTGGGGGAAATTTTAATTTTACTTTAAATGAAACTCTGTTAGCCTATCACACAACAAAATCAGGTGGTGGGGACACTGGCAAATATTTATTGGCTGAAATACTATGCCAGTATTTCCTGCCTTTGTTCCTCTCCAGACTACCAAAAATTTGTGCCTAAACTATTAGATGAATAGTTATAATAAAGCTGTAGGTTGCTCTTGGATGCATCAGTTTCCAGTCCCATGTCCCCCCCAGCCCTCCCACCCCTGGGAAATGTGTTTCTCAGTCCATGCTATTTCCCAGTAGGGTAGGTAGGGCACTGCCTGGTGGCTCAGCATGGCAGAAAAATGTTGGCGGTCCAGTGGGGAAGGTGTTTCTCCACCTCTTCCATCTCCACCTTCCCCACGCCAGCCATGTCTCCCCTACTGTTTTGCCTCTGGTTCATTTGGTGCTCGCTTGGACACGTAGGAAGCAATTTAACTAACAGAACAAAAAGCTTCACAAGTTTTCTGGTCAGCTAAATCCAACCAGCTGCTGAGGCTGGTGCCTGGCAGACAGGAAGAGGTCGGGCTGCCCAGCTAGGGGCAGGAACAGGAAGAAGAAGAAACGCACAAGAAGAGGGAGGGTCTTTTGTCTTGGCTGTGAGCAAACGCTGATACCAGTGAAACTACAGGAATGGTCTGAGCAGGGGGGGATCCAGGATAGAGCCTTGGTTCCTGGATGGTTTGGTGATGGTGGAATGCTAGACATCCAAATCCTACTCTTCACAAAGATAACGTGCTGCACGCCATCACAAATCAACCCCAGTTGTCTGAGAACCCTTATTTCTACACAGACAGATTAAAAATGGAAAGTAGTCTCCTCAAGATGTTTTTAGGATTTGCTTATGAACTACCAAGTGTTGCTTGGTTACATCTCCACACATCTGTAGAACAGAAGTTGTATTTACATTTCAGAAGATGGGAAAAATTTCCCTCTGTAATATTTAACGTATTACAATGGCCATGACCATCATTTGTTTGGTTGTCACAGGCCTGTCACTGGACTGGCTGATTTGGTCCACCCACAACGACAGACCTAAGTGAGTTGCATTTAGGTGATGCACATTTTTTATTTTATTTTTTAATATTCTCTAAATACAGGTGTGTTGGAAAAAAATATATTTATTTAGGAAAGTGCCAACTCTGCTCCTAAGTTAGACGTGTAAATGCATAAAGCTCTTATTTTATATGAAGCTGTGAAATATGGAGTTTTGCTGAAATTATAAACAAACAAAAGTCACACATCCGATTAATATTTTTAATTATTATCACTATGGTTATGTTCCTGGTATGGACTGCTTGAACTGTCTCTGATGTGATGAAATTTGCTCACCAATGTGCTTTCCCTTCCTATGATCTGAGACATCAGCCTTTATCTAAGCAGCAGTCTTTGTGGCGTCAGGGGGAATTTTGCCTGCTTTAGAGTATCTTTGTGGAAGCTCTTTGACCCATTTTTCAATGATACAGCTTGCCAGGACTGTGTGAGCGTTCTGATATACCTTCCCATCCATACACACAACTATGACTGCTGTCTTTCAGAGCCACAACTTTTTAAAATGCATTTCTCCAAGCATTCGGTATCTGTCTGCAGACAGAAGTGAAGAGCCAGCAGAATTTAAAACAAACAAACAAAAAACTTAAAGCATTGTTTGTTTTCTTGTTTTTCCTTTTTCCCCAGATGTGTTATAATTGGTTATTCTAGTTCATCCTACCTTCAGAACCTAATGACTGAAAACCTAGGGTAGGAAGAGGCCTGGAGAGATTTGTGAAGCCACTGTTTTCTTTCTGTAAATTA
Organism: Cygnus olor; assembly: GCF_009769625.2. Lineage (NCBI taxonomy): Eukaryota > Metazoa > Chordata > Aves > Anseriformes > Anatidae > Cygnus > Cygnus olor. Next base: position 4,783,768 of record NC_049177.1, on the reverse strand, counting down.
CTAAAATCTTACAGGTAGAAGAATGAATTTAACCTTATAGGAACTCACCAGTGCATTTAGCACTGTCTTCCTTGAGGATTTTCAGTTACCAAATAAATCAGTACACACAACAGTAAAAAAGCAAAGTGAAACTTAATCTTTACCTGTTCATTCAAATCACTGGAAGCCTGATGTACTGCTGATGAGCTGCAGCCATGCAGTCACGTCCGCCAAGGCTGTGCAGATAACACATGTTTATTTGATAGCTGAACCACATCTTACTCTCATTAGTTGGGAATGATTCATGAGGTCTGAGAAGGCTTTTCCAACTCTTTTTTTTCTTTTTTTTTTTTAAACTTTGGAGTGACTAAAGTCATGTCTGAAATACATGAGAACCCTGGCCTGATGTAGGAAGCAGCCTTCCTCGTTTCATGCCCTGTGCCTCTTCTTGCTGAAGTTGCATTTGTTATTTTCACCGTCTTTCCCAGCACTGGAAACGGGGAGTCTCTCAACAGGGAGAAATGATAGGAAAGCATCTGGGGACTGTGAGTGACATAGTGCGTCACCTGGGGAACTACTGTGGGTACCAGTGAGGGACAGCAGCAGGAGACTGGGTGGGCAGGAAGATCCCACCAGGGAGAAAAAGTCCCGTCCATGTTCGTAGCCCAGGATCCCCTTCTAGATTCTGTCCTCTAGGGAAGGCTGAGGAAGGAGGGCAGTGATGGAGCTCAGAACTCCCTCGTTGCTGCTGAGGCCAGCAATAAATATTTGGCCAGCAGTAAATAGTTGGCCACCTCGCTGCCCCAGGAGCCTCTGCATCCTTGGTGCACAGCAGGCGAGCTTCAGCAGGAAGGGTGGGCAACATTCGCTCGCCAAAAGCACGTTGTGGGGGTGTCTGTTGGGTCTGTTCTTAGCATTTGGGAAAGAGTTCAGAAAGTCTAAAGTCTTTTAAAGACTTTCTAAACTAATACCTATTTCTTGAGCATTTCTTTAGCTGTAGGAGGTTATTTTCTAGAAAACAACGTGTACTTCTGCTGTGGTCTCTTAAGAATCATATTCCTAGTTTGTTCTGTTTTTTTTTTTTTTTTTTTTTTCCAACAACAAAAACTGCAGAATAGTACAAGAAAAAGTCAAAAGATGAGGATATGTTTTACTGATGAAGAGAATAATTTTAAATTTGCAATCTCTTCTAAATAGGCACAGAATACCAAGGACCTTATAAAATTTCTAATAATTAAGTGCAATTACTGTCCTAAATTTCCAGACGTGAAAATTGAATATGGATTCTGGTTTCTGGAAGCAGTGTGAGATAGCAAGTTATTAAAGCTATGAAGCAGTTTGCAGTGTGTAATAAATACATATAATTACTTGCAGAAAATGGAATTACTGTTGTAAAAAGAAATTGAAAAGCTATTACCATCACCATATGTCACAGTTTGTGTTCTACAGTCAGTCACAATTCTGATAGTTCATTTATAATGCTGGCACGTCAGTAAGGAGAAAACTAAGGCTTATAATAATATTTGCATTTAGTATAGAGGTTTTCATAAGACAGCAACAACTTGAATCTGCTGTTACCTTAACTTTAAATCTCTATTTATCGAGAAAAACCTGTTGAGGAATTGTTCTTTTCTAGCAGTGGAGGCTGAACCAGCACCTTCCACCTCCTGCATTGCTCAAGGCTATACAGGAAGGTGACAAAATTAATTGGGGGCATTGGAAATGGTTGTTGATAGTGCTAGAAGGTTAGGCAGATGTTATTGTGCATTTGTGTTGGAAAAAGACTGGTGAAATGGGTAACTTCAGCAGCACACTATGAAAAATAAACATTCAGATTGGGAGGAAATTATCAAGTTGCAGCAGTAAAACTGTGGATATGACAGACATCAGTTCATAACAGTGTTCAGTTGTGTTAGGCTTGCCATAAAATATCTGTTTCTTGGGGGCTATTGAATGTTTGGAGAGCTGTTTTCCACTGAACCAGCCTGTCTACCCACTAATTTCTTGGAATCAGAACTGCTGGATTGTTACACAGGGTCCAAGGGCAGATTAAAAAAATAATAATAATAATAATAAAAGCATGCCTGCACTGAAATAAGAACTGGTTACCGTCTCTGGAATTCATGGAGAATCTGAATAACACATGAAGCGTTCTGCATAAAAGCAGGTACGGATTTCCTGAGGTTGTATTTCAGTCTGAGCAGATCATCAGCCACAGTTCAGAAGAGCATCATGATTCCTCACCCACTAACGAGCTCTGTGTGTCATCCTGTTTGCTCTCCAGGTGCCTGCGTCCCCTGATTTTCTGCAGGCTGGATGAGGCCTACTTGGCTCCAGGGTGGCTGTGGGGCTGCTCCGGGCTGGGGCTGCGCAGCCCCTGGCAATGCCTCCAGCTTTCCACGAGGAGTGCAGGACCCTCTCCCGGGGGCCAGCAGTGCCCCTAACCCAGCTCATCAACCCATGGCCACAAGTGCCAGGCGTGGGACCCGTCACGGCCTGGTGCTCCTGCACCAGCTGGAGCTGGGGTGCTGTGAAGTGTGTGCTTGGGTTGACCTCTAGTGGCTGTAGGGAAGAGAGGGCCAGACCTTCAGGTGGGCGAAGCATGAATGGCTGTGCTGACCTCTTGGAGCTCCCTCAGCCGGGCTAACCTGCCATGGATATACGCATTACCTTCTGTATGCTGATCCCTGTATGTAAATGAACATTCTGCGCTTGATCTATTTTCCTGTGGGCCTTTCTTCCAGAAAGGATGTGTTCCATATGAAATCCATATGAAAGGTTGCAGCTCTGTGCTAGGGCAGCATACTATGAAGGCCATAATTCACGACTTCACGTCCATGCCCTTCATGAGATAGCTTTTGTGATCTCCTACGATGTGCTTGGTCATTTCACATTCTTGATACACAGTCTTCTACCTCCACGAGCACCTTGAGCAAGACTGCTCAGGAAACCATCTTCACAGGGCAGAATGGGAGCAGGGCATGCCTGAGCTAGGCTTTCATGAGCCATTGTGTTAGAAACAGGGATTTAAAGATCTGTGGGTTGTGTACTTCGGGTATGTACTTCTCTTCCAGTCCAGGCATTGACATTTTGGTTGGGATAGGAAAGATTTCTGGACATTTCAGAAGATTCTGTGAAATAACTCTTTATTTTGCCTTCTCATTGAGAAGCAAGAACCACTTAGTGGTGTTGCTGATGGTACAGGCAAACTGAAAGGATCATTGTGATCCTGTATGGTGGAGGCCCTGAGGCAGCCCTTGGCATCGCATTGCTGGGCTGGAGCTCAGCCCTGTCCTTATGCCTTGCAGGTGGATGGTCAGCCTCACTAGAGTCTGTCTGAGGAAGGCAACATTTATCCCAACTTTATCTCATAACTTAGCTGTAATTGAATCCAGTACTGAAAGCCTTGGTTTGGAAACTGTTGAAAAAAAAAAAAAATCAAAACAACAACAACAACAAAAATCTCACATCTGTAACCAAAATTGGGCATAAATAATTGATAATAGATAAAATTTGCTGAAATATCTCAAGGATGCTACCTGTCTTCTTGCCAGTTTTTATACTGAATAACCAAAAGGTTTTAGTGAAGATAGATGACATATTTAACATCAAGCACTTTGTGCACACTGTTCTCACAGTTGCCTGTAATTTTAAAATTGCACTGGGGACTAAAGGAGACTAGCAATAGGAAAATGAACACCAGGGTAATCAATACAGCACTCCAAAAGGGAAGCAAGTGGAATAACGTGTCTAGCACACATCACGATAATACTGAGGAAGCTTCACCACTTGCCCTCCAGCTGGGACCCTGCTCATGCAGGGTCTGGCAGGGACCTGAAGGCTTCTGTGCTCTGGTGTGTGTCTCGGCTGGGTCTAAGCTTTTCTTGTAGAGAAACTGCAGTGCAAGCATGATTGCTCTTCTGAAGCTCTTCACTGGTCTCAAGACGCTTGAGGCTACAAAATAACTGAACTAGAGATGATATTCCTGATAGCTTTTTTTTTTTTTTTCAGATATATCACCTGGTTTAAATAAAAGATTACTGTTTCTCATACACCTTTCTTGTTAAGAAGAAAAGAGTGTGGTATAGAAGATGATTGCTGTAACCTAGATACAGGTGTGAGTGTGTTGCCTGTTAATATCAGTGAAATGATGAGGCAATTTCTTCCCTTTTTGTCAGTCTTTTCCTGTAATTAGACAGAAGCTAATTAGTAACCTGATTTATATGTTTAGTTTAGGTTTTTGTGAGCTTTAGATGATAGAAATCAAGCAGAGTGCACAAGTTTTAACTTGGTTGCATTGGATCCTGTAAATAAAGACCATAGATTTAGATTTCCTGATCTTCATCTCACTTTTTTAACGTATTTTTGAGTAAACAGCTGAGAGTTTAGGGCTTCTGTTTACTGTCATTAGCATCACTTCTTCTACACATTACCAGCTTCTTCTACTTCCACATTATGCCTGTGAGTTAACACATCAGGTCAGTGGGTGGAATCTCATCTCCTTTGAAATCAGGGGGCAAACCCCCCTTTCACGTGGGCTGGTTAGGAGTTCAGCCTGACTCTGACCGCTGCAGTAACACATTTTGTCATACAGTTAACCTTCCCCGCTCCTCCTGTTAGTCCTCCAAATTGGAAGAGTCGAGTATGTCTGGTAATTGATAAGCAGATTGCTTAAAGGGCCCGAAAGCCTCTGAAGTTAAAAATGGGTATTAGAGGCTGATTGCAAATTCATCCAGCCAAAAAGCACGTCATAGGGATGGGGCTGGTTATGTTTAAGCAGGAGGCCTGCAACTTGCATTTTTTCATTATTGATGGCATAATATTCTTACTGCCTTCTGCTGTAAACAATTTTAGTCTAACAGACATCAGAGTTTGTGTTTACACTCAAAAAAAAAAAAAAAAAAGTAATTTTTATTGTTAAACCTCTTTCTGTGGTCTGTCTTTGGCAGACTGCCTTACTGCTTATATGGTGTGTGTTCAAACCAGAAACCTTGAACAATGTAAAAGTTACCAACTTCTGCTTCCAGTGCTCTTCTTTCTTTAAAGGATGTGCAGTCAAATGAAAACAATAACATAAATTCAGTGCCACAGCAGCTATTTTCAAGAGGAAGGTAAAAGACAGCTGTAGAGAAACCTGTGTTTTCTGCTTATTATTAACAAAGTCGCTGTTCTGGAAAGCTTTGTGAAACTTGTTCTGAATTTAATCTTGCTTCTGAAGGCTGTCTTCCTAGAATATGTAAATATTGAAATCCAAGAAACTGAGGAGGAGGAGGGAATGGAGTGAGTCAAAGTCATTTGTGTTTATTGTTGGAGCCGTATTGTTTGAGGTGCGCTGATCAGAGAAATAGCGTACAGAAATGTCAAGTCATTTGTAAATCAGAGGTGTACATGCACTCATCTCTCCACTGGTGTTTTTCATGACTGGCAATGCGAAGAACAGATTTAACTAGGAGGAAGCTATATATTCATCCCTTTATACGAATTAATATGATTATCGACCACCCTAAGCAATATTATTATGCATTTGGAACTTTCTTTGTGAATACTTATGCCAAAGATCATTATTTCCTAAACTAGGTCCAAATAGCTTTTGGTCTTTCTAGCTGTGGGATATTTGAAGGCTGAACTGAAGTCTCCTCATGTGATGGAAATAATCACTGTGTAGTGGAAAATAAACACTGTCCTTTGTAGTGTCGCTCTTTAGAGCAGGAAAATGGCTGAAAGTATTATGCAAAAGTTTTTATTCTCCTTACTCTCCATTTTGAGGTAACAATCTTAGCACCCCAATCAGTGGCTTTTACTGTGTACCAGTCCTTTGTGCGTTCTTGCTTTCAAGTAGAGCAACTTCCTTAGTCTGTAAAAATTCTTCATACTTACTGAGAGCATCACAAACCGTCTACCGTTCTTGAACTCCCCTGAAAACTCAGCTCTGCTGGTCTCAGCTTGACTTATAGGAGTTTTTATTCTCTCTCTCCCCCTTTTTAATTGTATTATTCTATACCTTCTATCCTTCTGTTGTGGGCAGCTAAAAAATATCTAAGATGGAAAAAGGTGTGCCAAATGACTACTTGATTTGTTAATAAATATATAAATAATCTACCAATTCCTTGCCTGACTTGCTATGTTATGTTAAGCATTCATTTCTGTTCTTCCTTCTCAGTTTTGTGGACAAAGGTTGGAAGAATGCATATATTTTGAGCATGGCACAATGTGCATCAAAAGCAATGTTACCACCCAGTTAAGTGGAAACAGCCAGATGCCTAAATGTCTGCTTGACTGAGGTGGGAATACTGAGGTTGTATTCCTTTCTTTGGAGGTGAAACATTTAGAGACAAATTCAAAATTAAATAGCAAATTTCTCTTGGAGAGACTTGGAGTTTAAAGACCAGACTCTCTTGACAGTAACAAAAGACCCCCCTGCTCCCCCCCCCTCCTTTTTTTTTTTTTTCTTTTGAACAAATTTAATTGGTTCTTTTGCCAGGTAAAGTTCAATTGTAATGAGACATTTTGTTAATGCGGATGTTGTTGTGTGTGTGTTGTATATCCATGTCCTTGAAATGTGGTTGTTATAGCAACAGGCTTAACTATTAAACAGGTTTTTGTCTTATATCTGCTTCATAGCATGTAATGTAATTAGGATTTGCAGCATCTTTAAATATCATGCTAGCTAATCAAGGATACGAATATCACTTACTTTCCTAAGTAAATTAGCTACAAAGTATTGTTTTTCCCCAAAGGCATTATCTCTACAATGTGTGTATTCTTAGTCTGCCTAGTTCCTTCTGCCTTGATGTGAAGAAAAAAAAAAAATGAATCTACATATGCAGAGTTAAAATGTGCCAAAACAGTTAGATTTCTGGAAAATCAGATTCCAAGTGTAGCCTTTCAGCATTTGAAAGTCTTATCCAAACTCTGCATCTGCAGTTCATAATTCACAGTGCAATGCTAGCTATCACTGCGATCGCGTTGCTCCGAGCCTGTTCTGCAGTGTTCCCAGCACAGGATTGGGTTAGACAAGCAGTCTGGTGAAATGGGTACTTTTGAGATGTCATTTTGGATCTGCTTTTCACTTAAAATTTTCTCGAAATTAAACTCTTCTCTGCTGCTTGTGTTTTCAGCTCAAAATTAAACTATTTGCAGAATTACGTGTGTTAGGATCTGACGGTGGGAGTGACCTCTAAAATTCATTTTCCCTCCCAGCCCCTAACCTATAGGGGGGTGAGGGTGGGAAGCGAAGGGAGAAACCTTTAATTTCTATTTGCATCACCAGGTGTGCCCTAGGCAGGAACAACACAGCTGTGGAAAACGTTCTGCAGTCCCCAACCATGGGGAGCTGAGTGCAACAGCACAGCAGTGAAATGCCACCATAAACACCAGAAAACAGGCAATATGAGGTCGCCCACAGATCAGACTGGTGCTGTGGTCATTCTTGCAGGCAGCAGCTCCTCGTGGCCATGGAGCACTTGACATAATGTTGTTCTCCTTCCATCTGAAGTCTGCCTTTTGGAGCCCTTGGCTTTCTTCTGGGCTGTCAGTTTGGGTTGCTTTGTTTTCCTTTGAGACCTCTGAAAAAGGAAAATGCTGCTTAATGTGAAATAATTGCTTGCAGGAAGAACTGAGCTTGCGCTGCAGTTTGTACAGCAGCTTGATGGGTTGAGGGGCCTTTCGAGGCAGCTTTGTTGTCGCTTGCTCTTTACCGCTGAAGTATTTAACTCCCCTGGCTGACAACACGTCTTGTGACTAAGGATTTGTGTCTTGGAGCTTGGATCCAAAGTCTGATGACTGCGATGAGAGAAAGCCTTAAAAGTCCTGAGGAAGGAGGGGGCGGGGAGGTGTACTGTATTTAAAAATAAGCCTGAGGTCTAATCATTACAATGAGTATTTGCACAATCAGGTAAGCGTGCTTAGAGAAAGCAGGTCTGCACTGCAGCCAGGTAGCAACTGGTGCAACAAGAGACTTTTAGCCATTTGTGCATTTTAAGCATCATCTTCGCATATGTCATTGTAGCAAATGAGCATATACAAATGGTTTGAAATTAATTTTTGCACGAACTAAATGCTTCTTTCTGGGACCTCTGGTCGGAAACTTCACACAATATTGATAGTCTTGTTAGTGGGTAGTATTGTTCTGCAAGAAAAAGTGCTACTGATGAATTTTAATTAATTATTTTTAATAAGTGAACTTTTCTTCAGCAAACTTCCTGGGTTTAAAATGAGTAATAGGGGATCTGTTACTCTGAAGGCTGCAGGACTGTATGGTTATTCTTATGGTGTGGAGCCTCCAATACGTTTCAGTAAGTAGGTTTCCAAAATTAGCAGATATGCAGGATTTGCTCATTTGTTGCCATGTGTACAAAACCAAATTTGTCTAGGGTTAACTTGCTAAGCCTCCAGACCAACTTTTAATGGCAAGATGACAAATGGTCTCTGGAGACAGTGCGTTTGGTTTGAGGGAAAGATGAATCTAGGATGAAAGAAACAGCATTTTTGCTCTTTCCATTTTGCTTGTGTTAAAAATAGATGGGAAATCTTAGTCATGCCTTTAATGGCTGTCTTCAAATTGGTACCATAAGTTTGTAAATCGTCTTCTGTCAGCGTAAAAAACAGCTATTGCCAGAACTCATATGATACGCTTGCACAATATGACCTTTTATTTTTAAAAATGCAGTTTTCAACTCAGCCTCCAAACTCTGAAATCCCTGGTTTCAGAAACGTTTAATTTGCTTTGCAAATCTCTCTGCTGTTCTCTCAGTCTGTGCTCTCCCCGTAGCTCATCCTACATGAGGGTGTGGATGTTTCTTCTGGATGCTTCTTCTCCTGCTCATTAATTGATCCCTGGACTGACGCTGGCAGAGGTGTTGGCTCCTGCGGGAGGACAGGCACCGGTGGGAGCAAACCAGCCTGGATTCCCTTCTGGAAACGAAGCAGTGGCAGGACCCACAGAGGGAGAAGTGCTCCCCTGGGGCTGCTGGGACCCAGAAGTTCCTGCCTGAGATGTGCTCCATGGTGTGTAGGAGCATCACCTCTGCCGTAGGCTGGTGGCATGCTGCACAACTTCACAGGACCAGCCTTGAGATATAGCTGGAGGTGCAGGATCCCACCAGCACCAACTCACCCTGCCTCCTTCTGGCACTGCGTATGGATACTGCCAGTCTTCCTACACATCCTGAGGCAGCAAAGAAACATCTACCAGAGGTTGTGACAGGTGATTCAGCAGGAGCTCTGGTGACTCATCTAGCTGCTGAGGAGATTAAAATCAATTCCTGCTTCAGAAAATGACAAACTGCCCTTTGGTGTCACCCATTAATCTACAGCAACTGCTGGGCTGGAAAAAAACAGTCCCTATTTGTTAACATAGCCACGAGAGGGAGCTCATAAATCCCATGACTGCAACAAAGACATGGAAATGGACCAATGTAGAGATTTTAAATTCAATGATTAGAAAACAGCTGGTTGTTTCTTAATTCAAATAAACTTTTTTACACTTTCTGAAAATTTTTTAGAAGCTTTCTTGAAGGTGTTAGTATATTTAGAAGACAAGTTGATGCAACACCATTTAGGTCTTGTTTGTGATTATTCTGTTTGTTGTATTTTGGTTGAAACTTAATCAAATTCTTCTCTTAGTTAAATTATATATATATATATATATATATATATATATATATATATATAAAACTCCTGCTTCTCATGTTCAGCACTATCAGCACAGAAACCTCAGCTACAGACAGTATTATTCCACAGCATTAACTGAGTTTGAATATGCATATAAAATGAGGGCTTCCTTTCCCTAGAATTTAACTTTACGTATGTGTAAAATGAATATATACATATATATATATATATATGTGTGCATGTGTATATGTATATATGGTCAGAGCTGACCAGTGGTCTTTAGAAGAGTGGTGCAGGCTTTTGTGGCTCTACTTCAATTCCTTTAAATTTGTATGAAGTTCCAGAGGAAGGTCAAAAAACAAAGGGGACCCAGAATTTCTGTCTTCAATAGCACTTTGCAAAACAACTGTTTGGAGAGCACGTGAGAGGATGGCACTTTTCAGCAAAACCATCCGCTAACTGATGGACGTTACAGAGGGGCTTTTTGGGCAAGCCAGCAGGCCTTTGTCTTCTTGAGTTGCCCATGGGGAGATGATACACCGTCCTCAGGGGCACATGATAGTGCTGAACATCAGAAGCAGGACAGTGAAGTGTGTCCCATGTTTCATTCCCCAAAGACCTACAGGCTAACATACTTTCCATAAGTTATAGTCAAAAATTTAATCACAAGTTAATCAATTGGAGAAAGAATTCACAAATCTTTCTGAACAGCAGAAACTGTGCAGTTGGTATGCTGAAGGGAATAATATCTGGTAATTAATCATCAGTTTAAAATTTTTCTTCTTTTCTACTTTTTTTCTTTTCTCTGTTTAATGTGCTGGCGATGCAGGTGTTAGCTGGATATTTTTTCAATATCATCTACATTCCTTAGGGTATCTTGGAAAGGAAAAATAGTCTTGAAGCAAAAAGTGCAGTAGTCCTCAACTTTTCATATATCTATGTAACTCTGGAGTAATTTCAAGTTTTCTTTTTTCCACTTTTTTCCACTTAAGTTTCTAAAATGAGTAATCAGCTTCATCTTGAGATTATTCTCATTTATATGTCTGATTTATTTCCCTGACTGGCCCTTTAGCTGCATCCCTGAGTTCATCCCCTCCAGATTCCCACAGTTTCCCCAATCAGATCTGAAGTTTGCATTGGAGGGGACCCTGGATTGTTCTCCTGATGTATAATCCGTAACTCCCATTTGTGTGAACATAGAATGGATGACACAATACAGAGCATCCAGGTGGCTGTCATTTTTTCTTCTTCTTTCAGCGTTGGCTTCTGCTGGTTGATGCCTGAGAAGTTACGTGAACTTTTTTTGCTGAGAAAAATGTGCCATATTGATGGAATTTTCAATCTTATTCAAATGTCAGGCAATCTGCTGGCAGAAATTAACGTTTTCATCTCTTGACTCCTCGACTTTAATAACCAACAGAAATATCAAACCAACCTTTTAAAACTGAGATTACTCATTTAAATCCAATTGGAAAAGATGGTGATGGTAAGGAGACAAATGTCAAGGAATTTGGGCAGCTAAGTTATATTCGTCAGACACAGGCTTTTAAGTCTGGTCATTTCCCTATTGATTACAAGTTTGGGGCTGTTCGTAGAGATCAGTTCATTGGCCTAGACGTTACAGATTGGTGTGAGCTTTTCTATTTCCTTGCAAAATGTGCCACTAGGATGGAACATCTTGTGCTCCTCTGTTTCTTGTTGCTAAGTACCCATTCTTCACAGTTGCACCTTAAGGTATAAATTTAATAATCCTGTGCTGTTTACTCTCTTTCGTACAGAGCCACAAGATTTCCAGTAATATGAAGGAATATATATATATATATTAAGGTCAAATTGTACATTAATCCATCTAAGTTGGATAGAAGCATATTATTGAACTGGTTTCCCAGCTGGTCTAGATTTCTGTGCATGTATTGAAATTAACTGATGTTTGCCAGTTAAGATGTTGGCCTAATATTAATTTGATGCTTTGGAAAGTGCATTTTTTCTGATAAATGATTGGAAAGAAAACGAATGACAGAGAAAGAAAAACAGGATTTCAAATTATAAATCACTATTTTTTCTGGAATATTAGCTTGCTTCTCTGAAGATAGCTTGCCTTGAAGCTTAAGACCTGGGCAAATATCAACATTGTTATGTTGTAACAGTGCAAATAAAACCCAACCAAGCAACAATAAAAAAAAAAAAAAAAAAAAAAAAAGTTATACCATTTCTATTGTGATGAATGTCAGGGATCCATACTTATGGGTCTGTGGAAAGCCTAAAATCCTGACACAATTTATATTCTGTTTCCTTATATTAAGAGCTTTAACAGTGGACCACAGCTGTATTGTTGTGGTGTTTAACACTCTTGCTTTGATAGGGATTTGGTACCTAAGAGCAAAACTTATCTGCCATTTTGACTTCTCAGGTACTTAAAGGGTTATGGAGAATACCTGTGTTGTAGAAAAATGGGAGTGTGTTATATACGGTTCCTATTTGTTGCATGACATCTTTGCCCTGCTGAATAAGTTAAGATGTTGACTTAGACACCTTGCATGTCTAGAGAATTTTAAGAAGTTTGCCTTTCTCTGAACCTTCTTGCCTTGCACTTATTTTTCCAGTGAGTTTAAGCAAGAATCCCACTTTAAAAATATGTTTGAATTCTAGTTATATTCACATCTGGAGCTGGCCAAGAACATTCAGGTTTGGGACCACCTTTCCTTGTTTTCTTGTGAATCAAAAAGGTGCACTGTATTTCTCCACTACATATTTGCAGAAACAGTTATTGCCAGTTCTCCAAATTAAATCAGAGCAAGTCAGCATTTTTTGATTTGCTTCAAAGTATGCTTAACAAAATAGCTCCCTAAAGCACACAACGATTTTTGGTTTTGTTTCTCAAGATGAAATGATGGGAAAAGGGCCATCGTTTGGGATCCACAATGGGACCTTCAATGGCAGAACCACGCATTGTCAGACAATTGTGTTTGATGAGCTGTGCATCTAAACATGACCGTCTCCAAACACATTCAAATACTATGTGAGATATCTGAATTTTAGCAGAGTACTCTTCTTTTTTCCTGTGTGTTTCTTTTTTTGCTCACAGTTTCTCTTTGCTCTTTCAAGAATTGGGGTTTTTTTAGAAAGCTGCCAATGAGTTCCCATTACAGTTTGTTACTGAACACCTCAGAGCTATGGGAAAGTACACAGGAACACTCTGCTCTTTCACTTCAAGTGGGTAATTAACTGCCTAAACTACTTTTGGACTTCTTTCAAATTACAGAATTGTTTAAGATATGAGAGATGACCAGGTATTTTCAGAGAAAGGTTAATAATAACGTAATGTACATCTTCTGGTAGCAATGAAATTTTTATTTTCTGGCTAACTTCATTCCAGAGCAAGGCTGTGGTTTTGCTATCTAAGGAAGGATATTACGGTAGGCATGCTGTGTGCCACCAGCCCTCCATGAAGATGCTATGTTCAACTCAGTATAATTTCTAAGAACCCCTTCTTAGGGAATGCTGTCAAAGTCTTTTGCAGGGCTGTCTCACATCCCATAGGAAAGGAAATTCATGATGTGTTTCCTCTTGCCAAGCAAGTTCTTCAGCCTGGGAAATCTTGGCAATAATTCATGATAGCCTGAGCTGATCACCCACTTTGGGTGATTTGGCGAGGTAGAATAGGTTGGGCACTATCCTCTTGAAGGCTAAGCTTTAGTTGGCAAAGAGGTAATAGTTAAAGTGATCTTTTCCAGTCCAGCAGCCAAAGCACTTTTTTAAAGTGGTCTCTATAAAGCAGTTAAAAGCTTGTAAACACAGCAAGTAGTTAAAAATAACCATTGTTATTTCTTTGTTTTTGTTTTTGTTTTTGTTTTTCTAAATGCCTTGAACTGTACATTCTAATCTAAGAAGATTAAGAAATATCTCCTCATAACCCTTCCCACAAATGTCCTTTATACACTACTGAAAGAACTGTCTACTGCTTTAGCATAATACCCTCACAACTTGCTGTATATTGGCTCATCTCCATTATGACATCCTTAACTGTAATCTGCAGCTGATCTTTTAGGCTTCCCAGTAGGATCAAAGACTATTTCCTAACTATCAAAATGGTTTCCCAAGTGTTTCCTTCCCTTCCTGTGGATTCTGTGCCACCACAGAGTGATTTATTAATTCCTTTACTTACTGTTCTGCCATTCTGGTGTTTGGTTTTGTTTGGTTGGTCTTGTTTTGTTTGGTTCTTTTGTTTTGTTTTGTTCTCCTCAAGGTTATCTATGTAGCTTAACTTAAAGATGCAAATGGCAAGTAGTGTGGACCTGTGCTTTGCTTACTACATCGGTCTGTACCTGGGACGAGAAGCAAATGCGTTAGTCCTCAGGAGCTCATAGGTCTGGACCAAAGGCTGACCTGTAAGTTAAACACATGCTGTCATGGGGAAAATGCATGTTTATGATGGGGAGAAAGGAGAAATATGCCATTTCAGGTGAATAGCTCATTTCTATTTTCTGTGTTTACCTAACTGCTGTGCCAAAAACAGGCAAGGCTATGATCTATTCCTCTATTAAGAGAGATGCACAGAATAAAGACAGGCATCAGGCTGCAAAGAAAAAGCAGAGTGAGTTGGATCAATCCAAAAGCACTTACCCACTCCAAAGAGCAGAAATAAGAACAAAAGGGATAAACAAAGAAACCTAAATCCCACATCAGCAGCCCAATATTAGAAGGATGATTAAGATTATGGGCCTAAGGGAATGTGTACGTTGCAATACTGAACATGGAGTACCTAACTTTTAGGCTACCTAGAAAAGCTGGCAGGCCTGACTGACCTGTGCAGGCTGTGTGTAAGATATTGCATTGGTGAACTGAAGGCGTGGGGATGCTGTGCAGGTAACTGTCTCCAGAAGCCAGTAGGAAATGCATGTAAGCAAGTTACAACTGCAGAGGAAATAAGGTGCTTGGTGTTGAACTTTGTGTGTCTACACTGATACTAGAAGGGAAAAGGAAGCATAGCTCTACTATATGGGGGAAAAATGCCAACGAAATAATTTATGTCATGAGCGTGGATCTCCCTGGCTACATCCTTTCTGTTGTACTACTGGTCTGCATTGAATGGGTGGGTGCTGGAGCCATGTCAAGGTTACTTGGTTCTTCATGTGAGATTTACTGACTGGCAATAATTCTGAAATTATCCTGGACAAGAACAGGAGCTAGCAAAGCATGTCTGTGATGTGTCCATAGTAGTCCTTCTGCTTCTGAGGTGGGTGCTGAGAGCCCCTCTAGGTGTTTTTCCTACTGTGACAACAGCCCTTGGAGCACTGCCCCAGCATAACCTGGCAGAGACACAGTGAGGTGTCCCAGTCCCTCTGATGGACTTCGTTTGTTACGACACACGTCCTCTGCCCTCCAAAGGTTGCTCACTGAAATGCTGAATTGCACAGAGATGAAGTCTACTCAACAGAAGGGTGTTCTTAATGCAATTGTTTTCGATTCTTAATGTTAATTAAATCCTTACTTGATGTTTGTTGCAGCATCTACTGAAACCAGAGAGACAAATTTCTTTAACTGCAGCAGGTCTCAGATTAAGACCTTTAGCAACACAGAAATCATCCCTTATCAGGCCAACACAATAGAGTTCTCACGGGTCCAAAAAATACTGCCATTTCCATTCCTGTGCTGGGCTCTGTTTCCCACCTCCAGCCTAAAACACATTCAAGCTCGATGCTGTTGCAGTGCTGTCCATGCACAAAGCTCCCATTCATACAGGCAGAGGAACTAACCTGTCATTTAATCAGGTGGCTTCTTGTTGTGTTTGGTGGGTGACAGCCCTGCCTCGTGCTCGAGGAAGGGCTGCACGGTGTGGCTGTTGGGCAGGCTGCTCTTCTCTGGTCTGAGTAAAGATTGATGTGTGATGGATGACATGGTGGTGCCCATGCTGTCTGTACACCGTGCGGCATGCAATCAACCATTGGCAGCTCTTTCCTTTGATATGGATGAAGTTCTGTGAAAATATTTTTGACTCCTTTCATATCTTGAAAATCTAGTGTAATGAAACAATGCTGCTTTGCTGGGAAGTGAATTTGGATTTGCGTTTTGACTCTTGGTTGTGCTCTTTGTGGTTAACTTAGCCCTCAAATTAATATGAGTCCGCATGGTGTTTTTTTCAATATTCTACCCTAAATTTGCACAAAAGTTTGCTCTTAACGAACCCGAGCAAATTCCAGTGCCAGTTACTACTCATCAGCCTTTCAGATCCTTTATGCAAATGTGCACATGCCATACCCTGCTGGACTCTATTTATAACTGAATGCTGCTGCTTTGTGCTGAAATGCTTGGTTATGGCAACCAATGCAATCAGCTAATTCATTAATTAGCCAAAGACTTTTTAACTCTGGTGTTGCACTTCAGCCTTACTGTTCAGAAGAGCAACTGAAAGTTGTTTAGATTTCTAATGAGGCTGGAGTAAAGCTGTTCTGGTAATCAACCCACAAGGTTTTTTCCAACATTTACTATACCATTGCATAATGACTTGAGGCATATTTTTCTCAAAAGAGATGAGAAAACAGATAAAATTTTATAAGCTCCCAGTCTGTATTTCTCTTTCTTACAATTGCTTTTAGAATGAAGATATTTTAATGAGTGCTAATTATACCATTAAAATGTCAAGTATTTGTGTCTCTTCTATGAGAAATGCTATAATCTATGCAAACTCACCAGTATCTCTTTGGATCCCAACAACATGTTGGTGGGCAGCTGTGACCCCCACTGAAAGCATGCTTGCAAATCTACCTAAATTAAGGAGAGCAGATGTTAACTAAAGAAAAGAGGATGCAACATGCCCGGCACACTCTCTCTTCCCTCCTTTGATTGACCAGGCATGAGTATGCTCCCTGTGTCAGGTCACGTAGCCTGCACAGGGGCAGCACAGGAACCAAGAGAACATTCCCTGGAAGCCCTGCAGTGTGCTGTGACAGTGAGGTCTCTGTGGTGGCAGAGGGAATGAGTACAGGATAGGGCCATGGCTTGAATGGAGAGACTGGTTTTGCTCTTTCCTTTGTTCTGGATGAAATTCTGCAGACAAATTTCTCATTCCTTGCACCGCCTCTAAAATCTGGTGCAAAATACCATGCCAGTACCATCAGAATTGTGGCATGCGCCTACAAATCTTGAGTGTCTCAGGTAAACCCAGAGATTTGGTATCTGTAACCTAAATGCTGTTAGGTCTTGAATCTGAGACTATTTTCTTGTAGTCCTCTGCTCTTCGGTCTCTGACCTAAGCTTTACTGTTAAGAATTAAAGATTATTTGTCCAGACCTGACAAGTGAAATGAGTCATGAAATAACGCTAGCTAGGTAATTTAACATGGGACTGTAAGATGTTTCAACTATTTTGGTAGCCCATGATTTACAGTCCTGTTTGTGAGACAAATACCCTCTTCGGTTCCTGATTTTCTTGTTTCTTATAAAACTGCCCTGTTCTTACTGTATTTGCAAATACGGTATCCCTTATTTGTGTAGGTGGAAACACATGTGCAATGAGACTACTCGAAGATATCACCGTCACAAGCCTGGAAGACTATTGGAATTGAGCAGATGGACCCAGATGGCTATGAGCTCCATGTTTTAAACCACGGGGATGAGCAAGGTGTCAGAAGCAAAGAGCTGGGTCAGAAAGGTAATCCCATCGTTCAGTGACTGCTGGTGGGCCACAGGGCACAGTGAGGGGCAGGGAGGGACAAGTTAATGGCAGTATCTGTGTCTCTCGGAAGTGTTCATGCTCTCTATTATTGCAGTGATACACAGGCTTGATTTCTTGAAAGTATGAAGCATGAAAAGTGATGACTTGATCTGTTAGAGACGCCTGTGTAATGGTTACCTATACTTTATGGCCAGCCCTGTCCTCCCACCTCAGACTGAGAGAAAACAGCAGGTCACCGTTTGGCTTGGGGTGGCGTGGGGAACCAGTGTGTGGCCATTTGCTGCACAAAGGTGGCAGCCAGGCTGTCCTGCCCTCCCAAACCTGCTGCTGCATCACACTTAGCCTTCTTTATGGCTCTGCTGCACTTCAAGCTGCTGCCAACAGCACACAGCGTCTTGCGTCATTGGCACTGAACAGAGCATCTGCGACAAGAGAAAGATCAGGAAAGAACAGCGTTTCGAAACTCTGCTGTTACAGACAGTTCAGCTGCTGTCTGAAAAGGTGCAAAGGGGCCCTGCTCTGCAGGATGAAAAACAAGCACAAGGGCTGCATGGAGAGAAGAAACTTCGTCCTGTGCTGACGCTGCTGGCTGCGTCACTCCCCTTGGCCTGACTCAGCACTGCCACGCTCCCCACACCACCTCCCAGCGGGCACCAGCCGCTGCCCAAGCCGAATCGTGCAGGATTCTGCACCTTGCTGGTGGTCCCAAACAGCAATCTAGATCTTTCGCTCTTACTGACCATGGCTGTGTCTTGCTTCAAGCTGCTGTCAAGGGAGGATGCGCGACTGCTGCAGCAGGAGATGCTCTCGTGCTTCAGCAGTGCTGTTGCCATGGCTTTGTCCTGGTGTACATGAGATCAGAGGCTGGCTCCCTGCCACCGAGCATGGCATTTGCAAGAACTGGACGGAATTATGCTCGTCATTGTTTGCTTTTTGTTTTTCCCGAACAAGAGTAACGATAGTACTGCTGACCAAACCCTCACCTTGAGAAAGATGTGGTGTTGGTGTTTTCTTAGGGAAGCCCAACAGAACTAAAACAAACCTGAGGACCAGTCCCTAAATCTGAACGCTGTGGCTGTGGGTATGTTTTCAGTGCTTTCTTCTTCAGTGGCACATTTAACAACTCTTGTTGTTGCTTGGCTAAGTGAGGACTGGGAGGCAGGAGACCCAACACCAACTCTCCAGCTCTGCCACAGAGATTCTCGGTAGATCAGGGTAAATTACTGGATCTCTTGATGCTATTTGTCCCCTTCCAAAAAGGAGAAGTAACTGTATGTAACTTCTGCATTTTGAGTCTTTAGATGATATTGATGAGATCCTGGAGTGGCTCTGCAACAGCCCTCTACTAGGAGCGTATGGGGCAAGAATCAGATTTTTAAATTGCTAAGTATATGAGTGGAGGAAGGTGATGCAGGTGTAGGTAAGGTAGTAAGGAGACAAACCTGGTGAACAAAGAAGTTTCTCTGATGCCCTTCCCTTAAGTGGTTGGAAATATTTTTTGGAACAGGGAGTTTCCTTTCCTTTATGCATGTATATCATGCGTATACTGAATTCAGCTGTGCATTGTATATGCACAGCATTCAGAACTTGGGGCTGTGGTATGAATAATTGGGTAGGTTGAACAAAATTTCCTCCATTTAAAATGTAGCAAAGTTTTCCGAAAAATGTTAAAATTAAAATACATTCATAAATGTTGTGCCTCTAGCATTCTGTATATGAGGAGACAGCTTCCTGTAAAAGAGTTATTTTTTTATTTTCATTATCCTTTTATGAAGGCTTAAATTATCTTGAGTTATTCAATAAAACCCACAAAATTGCTCTTTACGCAATTACTCAGAGAGAGTGTTCCATTATGTGACAGTCACACAACCACATAATATCCCTTTCATCTATAACTTTCTGCTACTTTTGCCCACTAAGTGTCTGAGAAAGTAAGGCAGGATTAAAATATTCCAATGGACACATGCTGGCCTGGGTGTTGATCATGCCCAGGGAAAAAATCAACAGATTACCACATGGTCCAAAGAGGCCTATTTGTGAGGAGAAATAGTGTGGATGTGCCAGATTGCCCTAAACAGGATTGTGTGATTTGACTTGCTTTCATAACTTCAGAGCATCTGATTTCTTTCTTATCCTAAGCCCTGATCTTCTGGTGGGTGAGTTTTCCTGCAGTCTAGTATCCAGAAAGTACCCAGAAAGGAAGATGATAGCACCAAGCATCAAGACAATTAAACTTTTGACTAGGGACTCGGTGGGTTTTCAGGAGCACTTAAAGGCATGAGTTTGAGAGTCTTATTTTTGGAGCCTGGTCCTTTTGGATTCCAACCTGTAAAAGAAAGAAAACATCACTTCTCCATCCCAGTGAGGCACTGTGAGCATAAGTATGTTAAAAATCATGAAGCACTTCAATACTGTGGTAATGGAGGCTATATAACAAGGATGGGCAGAAAACCAAGAAAGCTTTTTATATATTTCAATTTAGTTTTTGAAATCTAATGACACTGAGCCAAGTCCTTGGTGGGTATAAGCAGTTTCACTGAATCATTGAGAACCAGGCTGGTTGAAAATTTTGCAGACGTTTCTATGATGTGAGCTTCTTAGCCTTACAGCCACATGAGAAGGCTTTCCAGTGAGACCCTGGGCACGGTGCTGCAGCCGTAGATTGCCAGAGCCACACTATGCACCAGTGAGATGCTCCGAGATGTGCACCTGCTGTGCTTGGTCAATGGGAACTCATGGATTTATTAAGTCTTGAAAAGCCCCCCAGGAAGGGATAAAAGGCTGGATAATAAACCACCTCCGAAAATATGGCATTTTAAGGTATATCAAAGCTTCCTTTAAGAAAGACAAATTACATTTTTACTTTTGATGTCTGCAGGCTGAATCTTCCCGTACAGGGCTGGCTGAGTGAATGGTTTAATGATAAACAGTCAAACAGCGCCAAAGCCTGAAAAGCTGCAGGCGCAGGTCCCCCAGCAGGGCTCTTTGAAGTCATACTCAACTTTGAAGTGCTCATCAGGTTTTACCTTCGCCTTCCAGCAAGCCTCCTGGCTAGCCAGAAAGATTTCCCATCTGTAGCCTTGTTGAGGGCCAGTGGGTAGGTGCTGAGGGCATCTTTGCTTCCTCGGTGCTCGGGGGAGGCTGCAGAAGAGCCACGTTGAAATCTCAGCTCTTTAGGAACAGTTTGGAGTTGGGTGACTTTTGAAGTTTTTCCTGTCTTTATTAGAGCTTCTGGGGGAAATATATATATAAATAAAAAGTAGGTTCTCCCCAGTGCACTTAATAGATCAGCTTCATTTGGGGGGAACTGGGGGGTTTTGTTTTAAATTTCCAAAGCAAACTGCTCAGTTGAATTACCTGATTAGCAACTGATTAAAATACAGAGGCTCATGGCCACATTCTGTTGCAGGCTTGTGCATCTTATCCTTGTGAGAAAAATCTCAATAATTTTCTTCAGGCAGGACCATCTTTGTTTCTCACATCCTTATTGCCTGTTTCTTAGGCACAAATAGTCACTTTCAACTTCATGTCCAGAATATGCTAAATGTTGAAATTTTCTCTCTTTGATGGTGAAAGATACATTACAGTTTAACCTTTAGCATGTTTGATTCTTCCGTGAACTTTGTTATGTGCAGTTACTCATAGATCTGTGTGAGAATATTCTGTGTATAGTAAAAGCTGATTCCTTTATTTAATTCAGTAAGTATTCACCTAAAAATGCAGATTCATGTCTTTATATTAGGAGAAAACAGACTTCATAAATTGCAGCCTTTTATAAAACCAAGTTTCCAAATGTCTTCAAGATCAAACATAAGGAATGAATCATTTAGTCAAGCCTGTGGTTCTTCGATTGGGTGTTGAATGAATGTGCTTTAATTTGAACCCTCTCAGGGCCGAGTTTCAGTCAGAGCATTATAACAAATGCTTGCTCATCTTGGAGCAGAAATGTTCGTCACTGGGCAAAAGTTAGAAAACTTTAAAATGTAAAACTAAAATAGCAAACTAGTGAATAAACAAAACCAGGGAAGTATTTTCTTGCCCAATTGTGTTTTTATATATAATAAAAATTCTGCAGATTCTGGACAGGCTGGGTGAGGTGGTTGTTCCCTATTCCCTACAAGCCAGGTTTGTAAATTCGGGTCAGATGCTAGCAGTTAATGATGCCCTGATGCTGATAGGTGAGCAGAGGAGAGGCATTTGGAGATGCAGGCCACCGGGGCTCTTCCTCTGGATGATTATCCCAGAGGCAGCAGAGCAGTTGATGAAAGACCTGGCAGGGAAGGATTTAAAGTGAGGGAGGTGTAGGTTCACGTGTGAGTCATGGTGTGAGGCTGGAAGCAGTGTGCAAGGTGTGCTTGTGATGGGATGAGTCAGAGTGGAAAGATACAGGATGCTCAGGCCGGCAATGGCAGCATGTGCCCATCCCAGTGCCGGGATGTGCAGGTCGTCCTGCTGGCTCTCCAGAGGGGATGCAGCTGTGGAGATGTCTTGTCAGGAGACCTGAACTCCAAGCTGGTAGGACACGAGCAGGCTCTGCAAGGGAAGCATGGTTTTGGCTTGGCTCTGGACTCAGGCTGCTCAGACATGGTCTGGTCAGGGTGTTCTTTCCCCACAAAGCTCATGGGGTTGTTTTCAGGGTCTTGAGTCAATCTTTTTGTTTATCTCTCGCTTGTGCAGAGCAACTCTGGAGCCCATGCTGAGATGCTTCAGATCCCATCCTTTCCTCTTGGCTCCTCCAGTGCCCATGTTGTGCCCATGGTAACAAACACCAGAAATCACCCTGGGCATGCCAGGGCACTACAGCTGCAAGAATTTCCCTTGGGTGTGCTGCGTAGGTAAGCCAGGCCGCCTGCACTTACATTGAAGGGCCGTTTCAAAGTGGTGCCAAACAGTTTTCCAATGCAGCTGCCGCACAGCCTGATTCTGCTAGAAATGCTCATGTATTAGTGATGCCCTGCTGGAAAAAAAAAGGAAAGCAGGGAGGCAGGGCACAAGCTGATGCTGCGGGCAGAGTGGCTGGGGCTGCCTCATTAACGCCTCTGGCTTGAGCCGCTGCCTCCCTGTTGCTACGGCAGGTTTCTATGGCAAAGGCCCACCAAGAAAGTGAGAATTACAGAGAGTTAATGTTCCAAACAGATGAGCCTGATGTTGACAGCTGGCTTCTTCAGGGGAAAAATGAGCTGTCAGAAAGGGAGACTGGCCATCAATACATAAAAGACATCCAAAAATTATTGCGTTACCAAGACCTACCGATACCTAAGACTGATACCCAAGGAGCACCTCCTTCAGCAGCCTAGAGTGGTCCCACAGTGTAACTGGTCTATTTTCTGTGTGCTGCAGAAACCCAGAGGCACTTATGTCTTGTCCTAGTGCTCTGAGGTACCAGTGGTACCAGCAGCAGTGCCTTTGGGCATGCCAGCCTAGTGCTTCCTGCAGGAGGCCACTAACCAGGCCCCGGATCTCCCACACCTTCACAGGACTGAACACCTCGTACTCCTTCTCAAGAAAGCGCTTTAACCTTGTTCCAGATTAATGTGTTCTGGGAGGGACAGAGCTCCTGCTCATGAGAAAGCAGTGGCAGGTTCCTGGGACCAGATAACAGAGAACAAAAGGAGACTTGGCTCTCCGGGTGGTGAGCAGGACGTTTGCCTGGGGTTCAGTCCTGCTCTGGAGGAGCCCTGTGGCCCATCAGAAGCTGGTCTCCTGTCCTCACAGCTCATTGCAAGGACTACCTGGTGGTCGGCTGCATTGTGGATGGGATTATATGAAATGGCTGCCTGGGGAGTGGGCTCAGAGCAGGAGGGAGCCTCCAGTGCTACAGCCTTGGAAAATGTGGTGTGCCTCACTGGCATCAGTATGCTGAACCCCTCAGTCTGTTGTTACGCTATTGGACATTGGTGCACACGGAAAATGGGCAGGTCTGGGTGCAGCTTTCAAAGCCAGCTTTCTCGCAGCTGGACAGCCCTTCCAGGCAAGAGCCAGGCCCGTACAAATCGGACTGCCAACTGCAGCACCCACATCGAATGCAGCACAGATTCCTGATAAAGGTGTGTGAAATCTCATAAAGTCTGTTTCTGCTAATGGTCTTCACTTTGCTCCTTTATTTATATATATCCACTCTTTCTGAGGCAGTCAGAAAACGAAACTCCTGAGGTTAAATAAGCGGCTGGTTGCAACTTGGCACTTCTGCTCAGCTTTTCCATCTTGCTCTGTGGTGCACAGGTCATGGTTGGCCTTTATGCAGCTGATTAGAAGAAAAGTGGTTAGAGTAAAAGCCTGCATTAAGGCCGGCTGCTGCCTTCAGTTGGTGCGATCAGAGAAACACTGGGGTCGTGGCCGTGCCTGCCCTCCAGCCCCCTGGGGCCAGCGGTTGGAGGCAGACGGGGGGAGCAGGGCTCCAGGAGCCCTCTGTGAGAGGTACCGCCATGGCCGTGCCATGGTCCTGCCCCACTATGCCGGGTGTCCCTGCCCCAGAGCGCCCAGGGACTGGTGGCACTGGCTGAGGAAGCTCACCCACCTAGGGGGGCTTCTCACACAGGCGGTGATGGTGGATATTTGGTTCAAAGCTTACCAGCCTGTGTGCGTGAAGCAAGCTGAGGCCCATGGCTAGACTTCTGTGTTTCCAGAGGGTGGATTTCTGGATTGCACTTTTGGGTTTAGAAGCTTGATGTCCTCCAGGATGTCACCCAAAAGGGTCTCACCGTACGGTGGATGCAGCTCAGACCTCACCTAGAGCTTCCTTGTGACTATGGGGACAGAAAGGAGATGTCACGCTCATCTCATGTTATCTGAAAGTAAGCTACCTGAGCCAAGATAAGCCAATCTTTGCCTAGATAAAATCATTTTCTCAAATTTACAGAGGGCTTTGTTAAAATTTGCATTCCCCTCGCTTCTCATGCTCTCAAATGCTCAGTTGTAGGCTTGGAAGGAACTTAACTTGCTTCCTAAGCAGGAAGATCATTGCTGGGAAGCACTTTTCAGCCTGCTGGTTTTAAGAGGTGCAGTAAGCTGTTGTAATGGGTATGCCGATGCTACAAACTGTACCACGGGATGTGGACAGATACTGCATTTACGAAATAGGCTCTGATTATTCTGACAGCGTCTTTGCTCAGAGATGCTTACCACAAATAAGAGTTATGATTTTTTAATAGGTATTATTCATAATTTAAAGATGTAGCTTAAAGACATTACAGACTGTTGCCAGAGTAGTGATGTATGGTCTGCAGAGGCTTACTCCGTGTTAGATGATATTGTAGAAGTGACTTAAATCTCCACCCTCTGTTAAACAAAACTCCAAATGCCATTGCTGTTTACACTGCTAGCAAAGCACTCAGTAGCGATGATCTGAGCTCTGATTGTTCACCAGCCCCAGCAAGCAGCAGGCAGATTTACATGTTGGTGAAAACGGGCTCATTATCTCCAGCTGTAAATTCCCCTCGTAAAGACTCTTGTGTGCTCAAGCTGCAAATGGAGTTTGCATATACTGTAATGAAACATATTTCCTAAATACTCTCCTAAGTGTTTTAACATCCCTGATTCTTTCTCGTTCCTAAATGCCTGATAACTTTCCTCCAAGCCCCGCAAAGGCTCACTTTCTCCAGAAATGCCGCCAAAACAGCAGAGCTCTTGTGATCCCCTGTTTGCAGTCTCCTAGAGAGCTGGCTGAGGCTGAACACATCCGGATGAGAGCAAGGGACACAAATGCCTCTTGCAAGGTCCTTTGGTGGCCGGCTCATGTCCGTGCAGGCGCAGTCTCTGGCTCGGGAGCACGCAGGGTGCCCCGGGGTCTGGCACCCCACACATGGGTGCCCTCAGGTGCTGGTGGCAGCCCGAGGCACCGGTGAGCCTTCCTTACATTAGCTTTGTGTTTGCTGCTTTTGAATGTCATGGATTGCACATGTGCTTTGAGACAGGAAGGGAAGCAGGTCCCGGTCTGCCTCTTCCCTGCTGCTCACTGTTTGCTGCCATTCTTCCTCCGCCTGGGTGCAAGGGACAAGGCAGACAGTGCCGTGGTGGCCAGGCACAGTGTTGCAGGTGGCAGTGAACACACGCAGCTGAGTACCACAGTCTGTGTGGAGCCCGAGGTGGGAAACCCATCGCCTGACGGCTGCGAGCCGCTGAGGCAGCCCCAGAAACCTGGGGTGCTCTGGAGAGCTCGGGGAGCGTGAAGCACAGCGTCAACTTGCACCAGAGACTACCTGCAGGGAACGGTTCAGGCAGCAACAGCACCACCTATGTAGAGAAGAAACACAGCACGTGTGACCAGGAGCTTGGATTTTGCTTCTTGTCCACCGGTGTGCAAAGCTGCGAAGCAGAGCTCACCCCTCTCTGCCTCGGGCCCGCAGGGACAGCAGCAGGCCCGAGCCCTCCTTCCCTGGGCAAAGCAGTGCCCCGGGGGGGGGGGGGGGGGGGGGGGGGGGGCGGTGCACGCAGCTCGGTGCCGTGCGTGTTGGAGGCCTCTTACCTGCCACAAAAATCCTTTTTTCTGCGTGCAAGTGAGTGTATGGCAACAGAAACCTGTAGAAGATGGCACCACATCTGTTTGCTGGTAAATAGCTGTCTGACAGGGCCCCAGCAGGCTGAGCTCCCGGAAACCCACGAGCCCCTCGCTCTGTCATTTGTAGAGTGATTCTTTGCATTCAGGCACACAGGGAAGGCACAACACAGTTGCAGCTCAGCTAATCTCACTAATCTTCTTTTAATGAATCTGTTTCAGCAGAATTTCATTTCCACTTGCACAGTCAACCCGAGAAAGGCAGATAGTCCTGCAGAAAGAAATCACCCCAGCAGAAAATCTCTCTGGAGATCAGGCCTGGGAGGCAGCAGACGGGCAGCAAAACAGATGAATGATGGTAACAGGAATGGAAATCGAATAACAGTTTACACTGCCATCTCTCCTAAGTCGCTTGCTCGTTCTGCATGTGCCCATGTGAATGAGCAATGGTGCAGAGGCTGCTGCTGCCGCCAACGGGAGCTGGCGTCCTCTCAGGGCTGGTGGGGCACTGGTCTGTGCCTGTGCATACCCTGGAGAGCATCAGGAGGTCGAAGCAGCTGCCTTAGGTCTCTGAATGTGACTGCAGCTCTCACTTATGCTGGGTGCTTTGGGTTCTGTTCTTTTCTAATAACCCCCCTTTAGACGCACCTCCCTGCCTCCAGGCACAGAGCTGGTCCTGGGGCTGTGTCACCAAACTCCCACATGGTAGCTATAAGCATCCTGTTACAGCTATGTTGTTTTCACTAAAATCTTGAGTAATTTTTCTATTTTAAGCATAGGAACATACTGAAATATTTTCCAGGAACTGTGGAAAGGCTTAGGAGCTTAGTGCCCGGTTAAGGCAGATTTTAACACAAGATTAAAAAGACGCATTAGAAACAGGAGGGAACTTGCAGACCTTTCTTTAAGGACAGGCCCTATTTCACAGACATGGGCCCTGAAGATTAGAACAAAGTCTGGGAGATGCCGGTGGTTGTGGTGGACGCCTACCGAGCTCAGTGCAATCAGATTTTCGCCATAAATTTGTTTCTATGCATTTATTAGCAGAGCATGGTTAGGCAAGTGATAACAAACTTTGCTACAGCTCTGCCAAGAGTGAGACCAGAATGTAATAAAATCAAAATATTTTCCTTGTAACAGCTAGCGCTCTGAACCCCACTCAGAAATGACTTGTGAGGTGCTCAATAGCAGGGGAGAGGAGCCAGTGCTCCTCGGGGAGAGGTGGACCTGGGGGAACCTCGCCTCGTGCCAGTGCTCCCCGGGGAGAGGTGGACCTGGGGGAACGTTGCCTCGTGCTGCAGGCAGCTGGCCACATGGGCTGGGCTCTAGAGGAGACATGCAGATGTTTCACCAAGAAGTCCCTCATGCATTGCTCCATCTGACAGATATGTGCAGTCATCGGTCTCCTACGAGCACCGTAACGTCAGGTGGGACTCGAGAGCATGGAAGTGTTTGTGGGAGCAGTTCTCCGGCACTGTGATTCATGTCTCATGACTTGGTGCTAGCATCAGAGCGATGGCAATTGCAGGTCTGGGGAAGAATCACCCTGCAAATGAAAAGAATAATTTTCATTAAAGTGAAGTAGATAATTGGCATCTCAATGCTTTAATACGTCCCCTTAGAGTCACATCTCATGCTTAGAGGGTATTGCCTGGGGTGACTGGTGCTGCTCTCCGCCTTGCTGCTCTCTTCATGCTCTCAGAAATGGACAGAAAAACAGACTGCAATCAGGGGAACGCTCTCGGCAAATTACTTGCTAAATTGGCCTGTATTCTGGAAATGAACTTTAAAAGTCAGCTGAACTGCTCTGCCAGCATTACTAAATTGAAAATCATTCCAAATTTCAAATCACAGGTGGAGGAAGCCAAGTGGGTCATTGTGGGGACCAGCCTGCGGCTGCTACGTGCTGCAACATGCTCGTGATCCCTGCCAGACTTGATAGGATTCATTGTGCTTTCCTAGTGATGGGAATGCTTGATTTTTAATTTAGAATAGTTTGCATTGAACTGTAGTGCTGTCTTAGTACGTTTGTATTACATTTAATTCTTCAGTAATTCTCTTGCACGAAGAAAGGCAGAAACCCTGTTACAGATGCTGTCAGCTACAGAAACACCTAGAAATGAGATTGTTTTCTGCTTTCTGGGCTAAAAGAAGTGGGTGATCTTCTCTTTTCTTAAAACGATATTATTTTCCTCAAAAATGAAACTCTTTTGAATAAAGCAGACTGCAGATTCCTGAAAAGGGAGAAAAACAAACAAACAAACAAACAAAACTCCAGAAGCTAAACAGAAAGGAAAATTTCAAAAGTTATTACAGTTTATTTCATCTAGGGATGGTGCTTACCTTCAGCTTGTACTTCATTTTTATGTAAGACCTTTAAAAACAACTTCAAAATACGTATGAAAAAAATGTGTTGAGGGTTGTTTTCTTTTTCCAGTTGAAGAAAAATTTTATTTTTTGATTCATATAACATATGAATATAATGATAAATGTACTATGGGTCAGCGATAAGCAAATCTGTTCTTGTGTGGCCCCAGCTACTGCCTTCAGTTTTCCCTACTTGTAAGGAAAGCCTTGGAAAGTTCTAAGGAATGAAAGTTACTCTATTTCTATGGAAAAGGCAGTGCAAAGCCCAATGTTTTCAACATTTTCATTAACTTTGAAAGATGAGTTAGCTTCATGTAGATGCCTCGTTTTAGGCAGCCAAATATTTTAGCAGTTCCAAATATTTTTAGGACACTGGCATCCCTTGGCCTTCTCTGCAGCTTCTTTCACCAGAAACCTGCGTTAGCAGTGACAGCACTGAGAGGCCAGGGCTGCAGCCTTCCTCGTGAGACAGCCAAGCTGGAGCCCCACTGCTGGTCCCGCTGCCCACATCAGATGTGGTGGCAGAACAGGTCCCTGCATGGCTCAGTCTTAATCCATGAAGGTCGAACAGGTTTAACCCACCAACAGCTTAACTGTAGGACCTGCTGTTCTGTACATCCCGACAGCCTTCGTTATGAGGTACGCTGCCATTCTTGTGCTCACCTACCAAGAATTGATAAGGCAATGTGTTCCCTGTTCCTTGGTTTTTGAACGATGTAAAGTAGCAAGCTATAAATCCGACTTTGTACTTGGAGGGTATGTAGGAGGACAAATAATCATCTTGTCAGTCAAATGACTGCTTAAATTGGTTTTCCAACTTAACACATAGCAAAATGCAGCCACTAAAATGTATGGCTCAATAGGTAAAATATGCAATGGGCCTAGAAAAATAGTACATCTATTTTCAGGTGCCACAAAACACATGTTCATCAAGAAGAATATTAAAAAACTCATTTCCTAGGAACATCAGCCTTGGACTGTTTAGGAGATCGACTACTGAATAATGAATTGCACAGGCAGAAAAGCGTGCACTGTAAAAGGTGAGCTACAAGGCAATGTCGTTTCCTTAGGAGTAAGGCAAATGTGCCAACAATCTTGGTGTATAACAGCTAAATTCTGCTCTATTTCTGCAGCATGATATGTGAAGGATGTCTTTCTAGAAGGCCGCATCTTTTACATATTTATAAAACAGTCCTCTGCTGCTTTTGGCTGCTTCTTTGGAAAGGTGCTGTAACATGGGAATTAATTCTAAAAAATGCCTACAATC